>NW_027397144.1:1656777-1720242 GCF_003265705.2 Callorhinus ursinus | reverse complement strand
CACACACACACACACACACACACACACACACACACACACACACACACTCACACACTCTCTCTCTCTCTCTCTCTCTCTCTCTCTCTCGCTGTACTTGTGTGTCTCCAGGAGAGAGTCGCAGCCACCTTCCCCCTGCACCTGCCTGTCTGGGCAGCCCCACTCTGCCAGGCCCCTCTCACTTAGCTTCCCCCTCCTGAAAACAAGCAGGAGCTGTTGTTCATAATGGCTTCTGTTTCTGGAGGGCTCATTCCATGCCAGGCACTGTGCCAAGCACAACCATTTAATCCTTACTGCCACTTTCTTGGGGTGGAAACGTACAGGCCCATTTTATAGATAAGGAAACTCAAGGTTCAGAGAGACCAAGCCACTCTCCCAGGGCTAAGCTGCCCCTGCTGCTCCCGCTGCCCCCAGATCCTTCCACATGTATTTCCTGGGCACCCAAACACGCTCCCACCTCAGGACCTTTGCACTAGCAAAGGACACATTTCCAAAAGATGCCTGCATGGCCTCTCCCTCACTTCCTCTGCTCAAATGTCACCTACTTTGGGGAGGCCCTCCCTGACCCGGACCTGCTCTAATAGCATCTTCCACCCCCAGGCTGACTGGGAGAGGATAGGCATGAGGGAACTATTCCCTTAGTGTTTGCACCTGACAGTGGCTGTGTCTGCCTCCATAATAACTTTCACTTTAAAAAAATCGTTTTTAGGGCGCCTGGGTGGCTCAGTCATTAAGCGTCTGCCTTCGGCTCAGGTCATGATCCCAGGGTCCTGAGATCGAGCCCCGCATCGGGCTCCCCGCTCCACGGGAAGCCTGCTTCTCCCTCTCCCACTCCCCCTGCTTGTGTTCCCTCTCTTGCTGTGTCTCTCTCTGTCAAATAAATAAATAAAATCTTTTTTAAAAAAAATCACTTAGGTAGGGCACCTGGATAGCTCAGTTGGTTAAGCATCTGCTCAGCAGGGAGCCTGCTTCTCCCTCTCCCTCTGCCGCTCCCCCTGCTTGTGCTCTGTCGTGCTCTCTCTGTCAAATCAATAAATAAAATCTTTAAAAATATATCATTTTAAAGCCCCCATTTACACCTGAAACTAATATAACATTGTATGTTAAGTGTATTTTAATGACAAAATAAAATAAATTTTAAAAAACCACCCACCAAGGGCGCCTGGGTGGCTCAGTTGGTTAAGCGACTGCCTTCAGCTCAGGTCATGATCCTGGAGTCCCGGGATCGAGTCCCACATCGGGCTCCCTGCTGCTCAGCGGGGAGTCTGCTTCTCCCTCTGACCCTCCCCCCTCTCATATGCTCTCTCTCTCCCTCATTCTCGCTCTCTCAAATAAATAAAAATCTTTAAAAAAAAAAAAAACAAAGCAAACCATTTAAAAAAAAACAAAAAAAACAAAACCACCCACCAATCTCTATCTCCTTTCCAGGCTTTCTTTTTCTTATCTCCTATTTGCTTACATCTATCTCATCCTATGAGAATAAAAGCTCCACAGAGGCTGGGTTTTGCGTGTTTTGTTCAGTGCTCTAGCTCCAGTGGCCAGTACAGTGCCTGCACGCAACAGGGGCTCAAAAAAAGGCTCCCCGGAAAAATAGAATTAAAGTTGGTGAGCCAGGACTCGAACCACATTTGTCTGAAATGTTGGTGTTTAACCACGCACAAAGGAAGGGCCTACTTTGCAGGCACTTCCTGGACTAAGGACAGTTGAGCTGGGTGTCTCCTTTGTGTTTCCATTCCAACCTTCCCCTAGAAGACCAGCTGGAGGTTGGATAGGGGGATGGGTCACAGGCTGCGGCTGGGGTTATGTAGGTCATTCTACAGCTGCCCACTCCCTTGTCCAGCCGTGAGCTTTGCAAGATGTTTTGTAGGAAAAACATCTGGTTGAACAAGAGGAGCCTTTTTACAGATGTGGCCCGCTGACTGCCAGATGGGCAAAATTCAGAACACCTGACAACAGGTGGTGCTGGGGAAGCTGTGAGAATGGCGTGGGTGGGTGTGGGCAATTTGTGGATAGCTTTCAAAACGACAAGTGTCCTTACCTTTTCTGGTGGTTAATTTTATATATCAAGTTGATTGGGCCATGGGGTACCCAGATAGTTGGTCAAACATTATTCTGGGTGTGTCTGTGAGGGTATTTGGGGATGGGATTCATATTTGAACTTATAGACAGTAAAACAGATCGCCTTCCCCAATATGGATGGGCCTCAATCAGTCAGAGGCCTGAATAGAACAAAAAGGCTGACCTTTTCTTTTCTTTTAAGATTTTTATTTATTTGACAGAGAGAGAGAAAAAGAGAGAGGGAACACAAGCAGGGGGAATGGGAGAGGGAGAAACAGGCTCCCTGCTCAGCAGGGAGCCCGATGCAGGACTCAGTCCCAGGACCCTGAGATCATGACCTGAGCCAAAGGCAGATGCTTAACAACTGAGACACCCAGGCGCCCAAAGGCTGTCCTTTTCTATCCAGTAAGAAGAAACTCATGGGATGCCTGGCTGGCTCAGTCAGTAGAGCATGTGACTCTTGATCTTGGGGTTATGATTTTCAGTCCCACATTGGGTGTAGCGATTAGTTAAAAATACAATCTTTAGGGCGCCTGGGTGGCTCAGTCATTGAGCGTCTGCCTTTGGCTCAGGTCATGATCCCAGGGTCCTGGGATCGAACCCTGCATTGGGCTCCCTGCTCAGCGTGGAGCCTGCTTCTCCCTCTCCCACTCCCCCCTGCTTGTGATCTCTCTCACAGACAAAAATAAATAAAATCTTTCTAAAATAATAAATAAAATCTTTAAAAAGAGAGAGAAGAAGAAACTCCTCGTATGTGATGGCTTTGAGCCGGGATGTTGGTCTTTTCCTGCCTTCGGACTGGAATTGAAACATCAGCTCTTCTTGGGTCTCAAGCCTGCCAGCTGTGACACTGGAACTTATTGGCTCCCTGGGTTCTCGGGGCTGCAGACTGAGACTAGAACTACATCGTCTGCTCTCCTGGGTCTCCAGCTTGCCAACTGCAGATATTGGACTACTCACCCTCCATAATCATGTGAGTCATTTCCTTATAATAACACACACACACACACACACTGTCTCTGTCTTTGCTGCTCTTTATTCTGTTGGTTCCATTTCTCTGGAGAACCCTGCTATCTAATATAACTTTTGATCCAGAAAAATCTCTTTTTTTAGAATATACCTAAGAAGTACAAGTGTAGGTGTGAAAAGAACATTTATTGCAGGGACCTTTTAAGAACATTTTTACCCTGTAGATCCATCAACAGGGAACAGGTGAGACAGACACAGATGAAGGCAGAGCATGCAGCATTTTGTGTCAATGACATAGCAACCCTGTGGTGCTGTGGTTAAGAGTAGGGGCAAGGGGGGTCCTGGATCCATATTCCATGGGTTTGGGGCATGCCCTGGTGCTTTCTGGCTGTGTGACCTTGGATAGGTATCTTAACCTCTCTGCGATTCAGTTTCCTCCTCTGGAAAATGGGCCTATTGATAGTGCCCGCTTCCTAGGTTTATTTCCTAATTTTTTATTTTGAGATAATCTTAGACTTACAGAAAAGTTGCAAAAATAGCACAGAGAATTCCCATATACCCTTCACCTTGCTGCCCCCACTGTTAACATCTTACATAACCATAGTACATTTATTAAAACTAAGAACTTAACCTTGATACAATACTATTAATAAACTACAGACTTGATTTGGATTTCTCCAGGTTTTCTACTGGTCCTTTTTCTGTTCCAGGACCCAATCCAAGATCTCTCATCGCATTAGGTTGTCATGTCTCCTTAGACTCCTCCAGTCAGTGACAGAGCCTCAGTCGTTCATGACCCGACACTCTTGAAGGGAGCCGGCCAATAACTGTGTAGACTATCTCTCAGTTTGGTTTATGTTGATTAGATTGAGGTTTTCACATTACTGGGAAGGATACCAGAGAGGTGATGTTCTCTTTTCATACCAGGGGCTTATGATGTCACGGTGACTCACTGCTGGTGATTTTAACCTCCGTCCCCTGGTTAAGGCGCTGTCTGCCAGGATCCAACCCTGTGAAGCTGCTATTTTTCCTAGGGTTGTTTTGAGGACTCTGCGTTAAAGGGTCTACATCGGGGCTCCACACACACTGTGGTGCTCTGTGTTAATAAATACAAAAAAGAAATATGTAAACGCCTGTGTTTGAATCCGTTACTTCTGTAAGGCTAAATAAGAAAACGAGAGCCGTAACTGCCTCAACAGGAGAAGGGATACACTGGGGGCTCGCAGGTCCGCGACACCACCATCACCCACGCGTGCCCTCACCCACGTCCCAGCCGAGCAGAGCGGAAGTGCGCCTGCGCAGAGCTGGGCCCTGGAGCCAAGGGCAGAAGCTCTCCCAGCAGCTGCCCACGTGGCTGTCAACGTGCTGGAGTGGGGCGCACCAGCCCCCCTGGACCGGCAGCTGATTGGCTGGAGCGCCTTTCAAGCCTGGCCAATCACAGGAATCTTGATGAGGCGGAAGTGCGGCGGCTGCGCAGTCTTTGAGGCATCCTACCCGGCGCTGAGTAGCCTCTTGTCCCCCCGGGCAGCGCCCTGCGTCGCGGAGGCCAAGGGACTGCAGATATGGCTTTTCGGAGGTGGATAACTGTCCTCGCCTGGAGCCTCTGTTAACTGCCAGGCCTCTGTTTTATGTGTTAATCCTCTTGGGTTAATAGCCTTCAACTGGAGCTCCCCGCTCCCCCGCCCCCCAGCCCAGGAGACCCGAACTCCAGTCTGACTTCATCTCTTATCACTTGTTTTTTTTTTAAGTAGACTTTTTTTTTTTAATGCCATCTTATTGTTCCCGTTTGTACTTTTTTTTTTTTTTAAGATTTTATTTATTTATTTGACAGAGACAGAGATAGCAGGAACACAAGCAGCGGGAGAGGGAGAAGGAGAAGAAGGCTTCCCGCCGAGCAAGGAGCCTGATGTGGGACTGGATCCCAGGACCCTGGGATCATGACCTGAGCCGAAGGCAGACGCTTAAGGCCTGAGCCACCCAGGCGCCCTAAAGTAGACTTTTAAAAAATTGTGGTAAAATGTACATAACATAAAATGTACCACTTTAAGTGTCCAGTTCTGTGTTACTAAGTACGTTCACATTGTTGCGCAACCATCACCACCATCCATCACCACCAATCTTAATGGAGAGCTTGATGAATGTTTACATACATATACACCCATGTAATCATCACATAGCTCTAGCCATTAAATATTTCTTTTTAAAATTTCTTTATTAATGTCAACATTTTGTTAATCACATGTAGCATTTTACATTTTTACTTCATGAAAATATGTGCTTCCTTGGAAAATTCTAAGTACTTGGAGAACTTAAGTTTCTCTCTTTTTTTAAGATTTTATTTATTTATTTAGAAAGAGAGATCGCGGGAGTGCATGCCAGTGGGGCAGAGGGAGAAAGAGAGAGAGAATCTCAAGCAGACTCTGCACTGAGCACAGACCCCAATGCAGGGCTCAATCCCATGACCCTGAGATCATGACCTGAGCCAAAACCAAGAGTCAGATGCTCAACCAACTGAGCCACCCAGACCCCCAGTTGGAGAACTTAAGTTTCTTTACCTGTCCTCAAATTAATTTTACATTTCCTTCTGGATCCAGCACACAACATGATTTTTTTTTAAGATTTTATTTATTTATTTGACAGCGAGAGAGAGATAGAGCACAAGCAGGCAGAGGGAGAGGGAGAAACAGGCTTCCTGCTGAGCAAGGAGCCCAACATGGGGCTCGATCCCAGGACCCTGGGACCACGACCCAAGCCAAAGGCAGCCGTTAACCGACTGAACCACTCAGGTGCCCTGAATTTGTTTTTTAAAATGTATTAATATTTGTTGAATTAATAAATGTATTTTGATGCTTTGTTTGAAATGGCAGATTGACAGAAGGCATAAATCTGAATACTTAAATTATACACAGGACACAGAGATTCCGGCTCTACACACAAGCAAGAAGGGATTAAAATATTTTTTAATTACAAAAGGTAAACGTTCCGGAGCACCTGACTGGCTCAGCCGTTAAGCGTCTGCCTTCAGCTCAGATCATGATCCCAGGATCCTGGGCTCGAGCCCTCATAGTGCTCCCTGCTCAGCAGGAAGCCTGCTTCTCCCTCTCCCACTCCCCCTGCTTGTGTTCCCTCTCTTGCTGTCTCTCTCTCGGTCAAATAAATAAACAAAATCTTTAAAAAAAACAAACAAAAGGTAAATGTTCCAAGTTCAAAATAGGTTAACATTAACAAGATAATACATTTGATCTTACCTAAAAGGCCAAGATGCCATTAATGTTAACAAGATGATAGACACAATTATATCCTAAGCAGTTTTGAGGTTGCACTTAAATTTTTTTCAAGCTGCAAGTAGTCGTAAAATGTTTCTATAGAACAAGGGTCTTTTGTCTGTCTCCCCGAAGGACTTGTCTGTGCTCACTGTTCCTCCTCCATGCTTAGAACAGTATCTGTTACAAAGGCAGCGGTCAATAAATTCCCGTTGAGTGAATCTGAGTCCTCTCATGGTGGGGTGGGAAGAAGCCACAGGTTCCTACACACAGCTCCCCACACCCTTTGGCCGAGGGTCCAAGTCTGCAGCAGGATTGAAGAAGCTCTTCTAGATCTTTTCAATAACTTCCCACTCTCTGCTCGGGGTCATGAGATTTCCCTTGCCTCAGGCCTTGGACAGTGTGAAGTGGTACATCCACAGCATGCCGAGGATGTCCAGGGCCAGCAGAGCCAAGGTCAACACCCCTCACATTTGAGAATGGCCTCACAATGATGCCAGCTACATAGACTATAGCAAGGCCACTAATGAGTTTCAGGGGCAGCTCGCTGTACTCAGGAACCAACTGTGGGCAGGTGAGTTGGAGGATCGGAGGCTGAAGGAGAGGGAGGGGGATGCAGGAGAAGACCAGAAAGGCCCCACATGTCCCCAAACCCAAGTACCCAAGATTAACGAAGGGCTTTGAGCAGACACACACTGGCATAGACGTCTGCCAGGTAAAGCAGACTGCCCTGGGGCTGGGAAAAGATGGGGAAAGGTAGTGGCAGGGTAATTAGTCAGGCATGCGGAAGGCAAGCCACATGGGGCTGTCACAAGGGACTGTTGGTAGGGTTTCAAGATTGGGATGAGCATCAGGCCCATTCATGCATTAATTTAGTCATTGTTGTAACTAACATCTATTGAGTACCTACCATGTCTAGGCCCTGTCCATAGAGCTGGGGACACCACACATAACAAACAGAATCCAGGGGCGCCTGGGTGGCTCAATTGGTTAAGCATCTGCCTTCGGCTCAGGTCATGATCTCAGGGTCCTGGAATCGAGCCCCGCATCGGGCTCCCTGCTCAGCCGGGAGCCTGCTTCTCCCTCTCCCACTCCCCCTGCTTGTGTTCCCTCTCTCGCTGTCTCTCTCTCTCTCTGTCAAATAAATAAGAAAAATCTTTAAAAAACAAACAAACAAACAAAATCCCCCTGTCCTCATGGAGCTTATGGTAACTGAGCCCACAGACGATGTTCAATACATGTGGGCATGGAGCGGGGCGTGTGTGTGTGTGTGTGTGTGTGTGTGTGTGTGTGTGTGTGTCCAGGGGTCTTTACCAAAGCAATAGAAGCCAAAGAGAGTAACCTTATGGTAACACGGGAACATCTGATCCCAGGTGTGGAGAATGACCACCAGGTCTGGAGGGAGCAGGGGTCAGAAGGGTGCAGGGGACTGTGTGAATGGGATCCCGGGGTCCCACCCAGCTGGATCCTATCTAACATTGGGCAGGTAACCAGAGACAGCAGCCACAGTCCGTGAGGTGAGCAGGCGGCCCACTGAACCCTGGACAGCTCTGGACAGGGCAGCTGGGGGCCTGGCATGGAGGGGTCAAAGTCTCGGGTCAATCTCTGCCTGGGCTAGGGTAGAGAGAGACCACAGGCTGGTCAATGAACCCCCTTAGCTGGGCCAGCCTCAATCTGAGAACCTTCCTGAAGAGATCCCTTCATCACATGTCCAACCCACTTCCCCATGCTGCCAGCTCCCCACACCCACAGGAGTGCAGAGTAGGGGTGGGAGTGAAACGGAGAATGTCCCCCTCATCCCCCCCATCCTGCCCTCCACCCCTTGCCCAACCCCACTGATTCTGTAAGAGTAAGATCGATGTTGACTGTCTCCGTGGAAAGCAGGTTGTACCTGCTGAGAGCGCTGATGGCAATGGAAAGAAGGATGAATACACACCTGGAGAGGGGACAGGGGCAAGTTAGGCCCCGCCCCTCTCTCTGCGTGGCCCTTCTGCCCTGCCCCAGCACTACCTGAAGTCCCACTGCAGGCATTTGTTTGAGTCCAAAGCACTCCTAGGCCAGCCAGAGACTGCTCAATACGTGCTGGCTGAGCACCCAGGAGCTCATCTGGCGCAAGATGAAGTCAGAAGGTTGAACCACGGGAGGGGGGCGTCATAGAGATGGGCTGGAGTGACCATTGTGCTGTGGCCTAGTGTGCACCCCAGGTACTGCCTCTGCCCAACTGCCCAGCTCCCACAGCCAGTGGGGAGGATGCCAGCTGCACTATCTCCAATGTGGCCCTGACCCAAGGCAAGGGGATTATCCAGGATCGCAGGTGTGCTGCACACAGAGGAAGAGAAGTCCAAATCCAGGGACCCAGACACTGCATCTCTCATACACACTTGGGGGTACAGTCAGCCAAGGGAAGACCCTGAGGGTTAGGGGCACACAGTCACACACAAAGATACACATGGGGTACTACAAACACAGTGACAGCCCCCACTATGGCGGGTGCAGTCATACAGAGAGAGAGGCATAGAGACCATTGTCATAGACACAGCCCCACACAGTCACAGAATCGACCAATACTGAGGCACAATCATAGACAGTGTCTTATACTGTCCCTGACATACCAGTGGTGGGGGACAAGCACACCCCTACAAGTTAGAGACACACAGGGGGTTACAGACATACACCAACCGCTGGACACAACCACACGTGTGGAGTTGCATGACATCAGAGACTGTCCTAGACTTGGCATAGCCAGACCCATAATACCATTGCTGGGACAGAGTCACACAGAGTGAGAGATACACAGGGTGTCATGAGCACAGTCATGCACATACAGAGAGACTCATACAGTCACACACACACACAGACAGATATGGGGTGTCACACCTTCACATGGGTCTTGACAGTGGGACACAATCAATTATTCATCCACTAGTTGGGAACACACACCGCATCATAGTCAGTGACCTACCAGGGTTCAAATGCAATCACATGTACCTTATGGCATGTGAATGATCACAGAAACGTTGCCACACCTACTGCTAGCCCCTCAGAGTCGTGGGACAAATTCTACCCCCTCCCACATGCACAGAATCACAGACACCCTGAAGGTTGTACAATTACAGGTGTGTGCGCAGCTACTGACACGTGGACACACAAGGACCACGTGTGCCCAGACTGGCCTCACTCACACTGATATACATGGGGCCCATTCCTGACCCACACTCACACTGCCACATGCAAACTTACACACCTTTGCTCAAGTTCTGAAATACTACAAAAATTCATGAAAACCCCCACACTCTTAACACCCCGACATCACAGTACACACATACATACACCCCTGCGGCCACAGGACTCAATCACAAACACAAACACACAACCCCACAGGACCCTCGGCCCTCAGTGAGGTTGGCCCAAGGCGTCAAACCAGACTCCATGCCTTCCCAGTGAGGGAGGTGGAGGAAGGTGTTAGGGTGAATTCCCCATAAAAATAGCACGTATATGGCTGTTCTGCATAGATTAACTCAAACTTCAGGAAAATCCCACGAGGTTATTATAATTGGCCCAGGGTGAGAAAACCCAGGCACAGTTGAGTTAGTCACTAGCCCAGAGTTATGGAGCTAGATGAGCAGAAACTGTCTCCATCACCGCTGTCAGCGCTGTATCCTCAGCGCCTAAAACTGCGCCTAGCACACGGAGGCGCTCAGTAAAGGTGAGTTGAGCAAATGAAGGAATCACAGCACTTCTACCTTCAATATTTCATTCCCACATTTCAGGTGGAAAAACGGGCCTCCAGGTGGATTCACAAGCCCCGCCCCTCAAGTCCAGCCTCCCAGCCCGGATCGGTCCAGTCACTCTTTTCCCGGCTTTAATCGGGGTGGGACCTGGTTCGGTATGAGGCGGGACCAAGGTCTTTCTGCCTTCCTATTGGTGCTCCTCCACTTGGGGCGGGACCTCTCTAAACCGGCGTTCTCGATTTGCGGTCTCCCTGTTGGCCCGTGACCTGGAAACAATCTGGGTAAAATGGCGGCGCCCAGAGATGAGACCGAGCCGGCCCGGAGTCCGCGGCTTGCCGCGTGAGTATGTAGGTCGCGCATACTGAGGAGGCGAGCTCGAACTGCTGGGTCCTGGGCGGCCGGTTCTGGGCCGGCAGGGCGGGAGGGCGGCCCAGACCGACCCAGCTGCAGGGCTAGGGCAACCATGACCTTTTGAAATGCGGGGCAGGGCCGTGCTGGGAAAGGCCGCTCTCCGTGTACGCCCCTCCCCACGTCCCTAATTTCCTATTTTGCAGATGAGACAGCTGAGGCTCAGAGAGATTAAGGCCCTCTCCCGAAGTCACGCCGCAAGTTGGCCGCTAGGCCGGAATTCGAACCCGCGTCGGTCCGATTCTCCCAGGAAATCCAGAATCCTGACAGCCAGCCTCAGCGCTGCTGTAGGTACACCCCGCCATGGGGTTCAGACTTACAGATCATAGACGTTTTGTAGAAATTTAGCTCTTCTCCCCATTCAACTGATACTTGTTAGGTACCGACCATATTCCAGGCACTGTCCAGGTGCTGGAAACACAGCAATGAGGAAGACAGACAAAGCCTCCGATCTTCTGGGGGAGCTAGACATCAAACAAGTCAGAAATAGAGGGAACAGGTGATTTCAGATGTTAATTGCTAACGATGCATTCATCACGGTGATGGGGCTTTAGATTGGGAGTGGGGCTATGGTCAGGGAAAGCCTCTCATTTGAATATAGACCTGAATGACCAGAGACAGCTATGGACTGATCTAGGGGAAGAAATTTCCAAACAGAGGGAAAAGCAAGTGCAAAGGCTCTGAGACTAGAATAAACTTAGCTTGTTTAAGAAACAGTGTAGCTGAGGGCGCCTGGGTGGCTCAGTCGTTAAGGGTCTGTCTTTGGCTCAGGTCATGATCCCGGGGTCCTGGGATGGAGCCCGCAGTAGGGCTCCATGCTCCTGGGGAGTCTGCTTCTCCTTCTGCCCCTTACCCTCCCCTTGCTTGTGCTGTCTCTCTCAAATAAATAAATAAAATCCTTTTTTTAAAAAGATTTTATTTATTTATTTGACAGAGAGATACACAGTGAGAGAGGGAACACAAGCAGGGGGAGTGGGAGAGGAAGAAGCAGGCTTCCCGCGGAGCAGGGAGCCCGATGTGGGGCTCGATCCCAGGACCCTGGGATCATGACCTGAGCCGAAGGCAGACACTTAGCGACTGAGCCACCCAGGCGCCCCTAAATAAAATCCTTAAAAAAAAAAAAAAAGTTGAGTTTGGAGGGGTAGACCCTGTCTGAATATTTTAAGTGTGATAAAACAGTAGCGATTTTTAGGCAGAGAACACTGAATTTAGTTTACATTCTAAAAAGCTCTCTCTGGATATGGCAGGGAGAATTGACTGGTGGGAAAGCTGGGTAGGTATTAAAGAGATCATGGTTTGGGGTGGTGGCTTGCAGATTGAGAGAAATGGATGTATTTGGGATGGATTTGGAAGTACTTATCAGGACTACTCAGTGGATTGAATGGGTGAATGAGGGACATAGTAGACTCAGAAATGACTCCTAGGTTTGTGGCCTGAATGACTAGGAATGGTGGTATGATTGGCTAGCATTCGGAGGAACAAGTTTAAGCAGGGATATCATTCTGGAGCAAATTAAGTTTGAGATGGCTAGGTATATGCCAAAGTAGCAGTTAGGTATGGAGGTTGGAGCTCAGGACTGTTAGTAACTATTTGGAATTCAGGGCTCCTGGGTGGCTCAGTTGATTAAGTGTCTGCCTTCAGCTCAGGTCATGGTCCCAGGGTCCTGGGATCAAGCTCTGCATTGGGCTCCCTGCTCAGCGGGGAGTCTGCTTCTCCCTCTCCCTCTGCCTCTCCCCCCACCGGCTTGTGCTCTCTGTCACTCACTCTCACTCTCTCTTTCAAATAAATAAAATCTTTAAAAAAATAACTATTTGGAATCCATCAGCACATAGGTATCATTCCTGAGACTTTAACACACATATGAGAAACCTGGGCTCTTCTTAAAATGTGGATTCTGATTCAGGAGGTCTGGGTTAGGGCTGAGATTCTTCTTTTCTAATGAGCTCCTAAATGATAATGTTGAATAGCTGGTCCCTGGAATATTGAATAGTGAAGATTCAGATAAGGTCTTAATTTTGGCTGCATATTAGAGTCATTGGAGTGTCTTGGGTTTTGTTTGTTTGTTTTTTGTTTTTAAAGATTATTTGAGAGAGAGCACAAGCGGGGGGCGGAGGGCAGAGGGAGAGGGAGAAGCAGACTCCCTGCTGAGCAGGGAACCCTACATGGGGTTCGATCCCAGGACCCTGGGATCATGACCTGAGCCAAAGGCAGGCACTTAACTGACTGAACCACCCAGGCGCCGCTGGAGTGCTTTAAAATGCTGATGCCTGGGCCCTAGATTTTTAGATACTTTGATTTATTATATCCAGGGTATGGCCTGGATATGGGGATTTTTTTTTTTTTTTTTTTTTGACAGAGAGAGAGAGACAGAGAGAGGGAACACAAGCAGGGGGAGTGGGAGAGGGAGAAGCAGGCTTCCCACGGAGCAGGGAGCCTGATGCGGGGCTTGATCCCAGGACCCTGGGATCATGACCTGAGCCGAAGGCAGATGCTTAACGACTGAGCCACCCAGGCGCCCCTGGATATGGGGATTTTTTAAAAGCTCCCTAGATGATTCTAATATGAACAAAGTTTGAGAACCATTAGTGCTGCCTACAGTAGTACAGAGAAGAGAGGAACAAGTTGAAAGACACCTCAGGGTAGCAGACAGACACATCCAGAATGTGGGATACTTTGCAGCTTTATTACTCAAAGTAATGATGCCCAGACCTGCAGCATCAGTATCATTTGGAAGCTTGTTGGATGTACAAGGTCTTTAGCTCTACCCCAGATTTGCTGGATCAAAATCTGCATTCTTTTAAAAAAGATTTTATTTAGTTATTTATTTGACAGAGCGGGAGAGCGAGCGAGAGAAAGCACAAGCAGAGGGGAACAGCAGAGGGAGAGGGAGAAGCAGACTCCCCGCTGATCAGGGAGCCCGACGTGGGGCTTGATCCCAGGACCCCGGGATCATGACCTGAGCCAAAAGCAGACGCTTAACCAACTGCACCACCCAGGTGCCCCCCAAAATCTGCATTTTAACAAGATCCTGGGTGATTTAGCTGCACATTCAAGTTTGCAGACATTGCAAACTTTAAAGAAGGAAGTGGGTCTTGCTGATTGGCTGAGAAATAGCCTGGGTTCTAGGAAGAAAATCTAGAATGCCAAGAAAGTGGGAGGAGGGCCTCACCCATGGTGCATGCTTCTGAGAAATTGAGCAAAATGAGGCCTGAGAAATAATCATTGGCTTTGGTAACAAAAGGGGCCTTTACAAATGGTGTCAGTGGAGTGGTTGGGGCAGCAGCCAAGCTGGAGAGAGTGAGGAACATAGTGTGTATATGACTCTTGGGAGAAGCTTTGCTGTAAATGGAGCAGAGACGTGGAGCAGACGCTGGAGGGAGTCTTTGGGACAAGATGGGAGATGCTAGAGAAGGTTTAAATGGTAATAATAATCCAGATACTTCCCAGCTCATTTTATGAGGTCAGCATTCCCTGATACCAAATCACACATACTCAAAACTACAGACCATTATCTCTTATGAACGTGGATGTAAAAATCCTCAACAAAATAACTAGCAAACCAAATTTTAGCAACATATAAAAAGGATTATATACCGTAACCAAGTGGAATTTGTCCCAGAAATGCAAAATTACTTTAAAATCTGAAAACCAGTTAATGTTAGATACCATATTAGTAGAAGAAAAGACAAAAATGACATGATTGTTTCAGTTGAAACAAAAAGTACTTAACAAAATCCAGTACTGTTTCTTTTCTTTCTTTTTTTTTTTTTTTAAAGATTTTATTTATGGGTGCCTGGGTGGCTCAGTTGGTTAAGCAACTGCCTTCGGCTCAGGTCATGATCCTGGAGTCCCGGGATTGAGTCCCGCATCGCGCTCCCTGCTCAGCAGGGAGTCTGCTTCTCCCTCTGATCCTCTTCTCTCTTGTGCTCTCTATCTCTCATTCTCTTTCTCTCAAATAAATTAAAAAAAAAGGATTTTATTTTTTTTTTTTGACAGAGACACAGCGAGAGAGGGAACACAAGCAGGGGGAGTGGGAGAGGGAGAAGCAGGCTTCTCGCAGAGTAGGGAGACCGATGTGGGGCTCGATCCCAGGACCCTGGGATCATGACCTGAGCCAAAGGCAGGCGCTTAACGACTGAGCCACCCAGGCGCCCTCCAGTACTGTTTCTGATGAAAACATTCAACATCTGGGTATAGAAGGGAATTTCTTTTTTTCTTTTTTAAGATTTTTATTTATTTATTCTAGAGAGAGAGAGAGCATGAGGGAGAGGGACAAGCAGACCCCATGCTGAGGGTGGAGCCTGATGTGGGGCTCAGTCCCACAACCCTGAGATCACAACTTGAGCTGAAATCAAGAGTCGGACGCTCAACCAACTGAGACACCCAGGCACCCCTAGAAGGGAATTTCTTTAACCTTATAAAGCCCATTTATGAAAAACCCACAGCTCACATCATACTTAATGATGAAAGACTGGATGCTTTTCCCCTAAGATCAAGAACAAAAAAGGATATCAACTCTTGCCACTTTGTACTGGAGGTTCCAGCAAGGGCACTTGGGAAAGAAAAAGAAATAAAAGACATCCAGTTTGGAAAGGAAGAGGTAAAACTATATTTGCAGGTGATGTGATCTTGTATATAGAAAATCCTAAAGAATAATAAAAAGCTATTGGAACTAATAAGTGAGTTCAGCAAGGTTGCAGGATATAAGATCAAATATATAAATATAAATTGTATTCCTATATCCTGGCCCTGAACAATGCAGAAATGAAATTAAGAAAATAATCCCACAAATAATAGCTCCATAAAGAATGAAACATAAATAGGGGCACCTGGCTGGCCCAGTTGGTAGAGCATGTGACTCTTGATCTTGGGATTGTGAATTCAAGCCCCATGTTGGGTATAGAGATTACTTAAAAATAAATCTTAAAAAGAGAATGAAATGTGAATAAATTTGACAAAATAAGTGAAAGAATCATACACTGAAAACTGTAAAACATTGTTGAGAGAAATTAAAGATCTAAATAAATGGAGAGGTATCCCATGTTCATGGATCAGAAGACTTAATATTATTAAGATACCAATATTCCCTAAATTGATCTATAGACTCAACACAATCCCTATCAGAATCCCTCTGACTTTTTGCAGAAATTGACAGCTGATTCTAAAATTTGTATGTAATTGCAAGAGACCCAGAATTGCCAAAACAATTTTGTAAAAAAAGAACAAAGTTGGAGGACTTACAGTTCCTCATTTTAAAATTTTAAAGACTATAATAATCACAACAATGTGGTGCTGGGATGCCTGGGTGGCTCAGTCAGTTAAGCATTTGCCTTCAGCTCAGGTCATGATTCCAGGGCCCTGGGATCGAGTCCCACATCGGGCTCCTTGCTCAGAGGGCAGTCTGCTTCTCCCTCCCCCTGCCGCTCCCCCCTGCTTGCTCTCTCTCTCTGACAGATAAATAAATGAAATCTTTAAAAACAAAGCAAAACAAAAACAGTGTGATACTGGCATAAGACCCAACATATAGATCAATGGAATTGGGAGCCCAGAATTAAACTCTTACATTTATGGTCAGTTGATTTTCAGCAAGAATGCCAAGACAAGACAAAAGAGTACACTTATCATGATGAGCACTGAGTAATATATAGAATTGTTGAATCACTTTATTGTACAGCTGAAACTAACTATGTTAACTATACTGAAATTAAAATTTTAAAACTTAATTTAAAAAAAAAGAATGCCAAGACAAATGGGGAAAGAATGGTCTCTTCAAACGATAGTACTAGGACAACTGGATATCCATTTGAAATGAATCCCTTTCTCACACCATACACAAAAATTAATTCAAGGTGGATCATAGGACTGAATGTAAGAGCTAAAGCTATTAAACTCTTAGAAGAAAATAAGAATAAGTCTTTTTTTTTTTTTTAAGATTTATATTATTTGAGAGAGAGAGGGAGAGAAGTCCCAAACAGACTCCATGCTGAACGTAGAGCCCAGTGCAGGGGCTCAGTCTCACAGCCCTGAGATCGTGACCTGAGCTGAAACCAAGAGTCAGATGCCTAACGAACTGCGCCACCCAGGCGCCCCAACATAGGAATAAATCTTTATAACCTTGGCCTCGGCAGTGGTTTTTTAGATACAACATCAGCCTTACGGCTCTATGAATTGGTTGTCATCAAAATAAGACTTGTGCTGCAAACAGTAACATCAAGAAAGTGAAAAGACGACCCAACGAATGGGAGGAAGTATTTGTAAATCACAAGGGTTAATATCCTGAATATATAAAGAACCCTTACAACTCAGTGATAAAAAGATAAGTAGCCCAGTTTTTTAAATGTTCAAAGGATCTAAATACACATTTCTCCAAAAGAGAGACACAATGGCCAATAAGGACAAGAGAAGATATTCGGCATCAATTTTTAGGGAGGTGCAAATCCAACCATGAGATATCACTTCACATTCACTAGTGTGTCTAATCAAAAAGCCCATAAGAACTGGCAAGTATGTGGAGAAGTTGGAACCCTTATATATTGCTGGTGAGAATGTAAAATGGTGTGGCCACTTTAGAGGATAGGTTGGCAGGGAGCGCCGGGCTGTATCAGTTGGTAGAGCATGCCACTTGATCTGGGGGTCGCGAGTTCAAACTCCACGTTGAGCATGGAGCCTACATACAATAAAAAAAAAAAAAGTTTGGCAGTTCCTCAAAATGTTAGACATAGAATTACCATATGTCTCAGCAGTTTGACTTCTCTGTATATACCTAAGAGGCATGTAAAGACCTCTTCACACAAAACTTCCACGTAAGTGTTCATAGCAGCATTAGTCATATAGTCAGAAAGTGGTAATGCCAAATGTCCATCAGTTGATGAATGGATAAACAAAGCTTTGTTATATCCATATAATGGAATTTTTTGGCAATTAAAACGAATGAAGTCTGATACATGCTACAATATGGATAACCCTGAAACACCTGCTAAGCGAAAGAAGCTCGTCCCACAAGAGTACTTGTGGTATGGCTCCATTTATACGAGCTACCCGGAGTAGGCAAATTATAGGGACAGTAGGTTAGTGGTTGCCTGAGGGAAAATGAGAGGGACTGCTGATGGGTATAGGTTTTCTTCTTGGGGTGACGAGAATGTTCTAAAATAAGATTGCAGTGATGGTTGCATGACTCTGTGAATAAACTAAAAAACCATTGAATTTTACACTTGAAAACGGTGAGCTATATGATATGTGAATAAAATTGTTAAAAAAAAAAAAAAAAAAAAGATCCAGAAGCGCCTGGGTGGCTCAGTTGGTTAAGCATCTGACTCTTGGTTTCAGCTCAGGTCATGATCTCAGTGTCGTGAGATTGAGCCCTGTGTCGGGCTCCTCACTGGGCGTGGAACCTGCTTAAGATTCTCTCTCTCCTGCTGCCCCTCCCCCTCTCATGTGCACTCTCTCATATTTTTTATTTGAGAGAGAGAGAGAGAACAGAGGGAGAAGCAGCCTCCCCACTGAGCAGGGAGCCCAACGGGGGACTTGATCCCAGGCCCCTGAGACCATGACCTGAGCCGAAGGCAGATGCTTAACCAACTGAGCCACCCAGGTGCCCCATAAATAACTCTTAAGAAGAAAAAAAAAAAGATCCAGTAGGGAGGGAGACCATAGCAGGCGCAAATTCCTCCAGTTAGTGGAGGGTTTAGCCCAACAACATGGGGATCCTTGGTTCCAACACCCATTTTAAGTCCATCCTGTGGATGAGGAGACCAGGGGGGCTGGTGAGTTAGCCATGCCATCTGGAACATGGTCTCTGCCCATGAGGGGTCTCATCTCCGTTAGCAGGTGGGGTGCCAGGCTGATGCTGTCTTTTTCTTCTCTCTCGGCCAGGTGGTTGTCTAACGAGCAGCAGCATGAGCTGGGCCCAAGCCATCCTGCTGGCTCGGGGCCTCTCTCGGGGCTGGAGAGGCATCTGCGGGGCTGTCCTCACGGGAGCCCCCTTCTCTCAGGTAACCATCAGCTGAGCAGCTGTCCGCTCACACCAGCTGGCCTATCTGCTCTGAAGGCCAGCTGAATGGGCCTTATTCATTTTAAGAAGCGCTGCGGTCCATGTGGATAGGGGGGTTGAGTTTGGAAATGAGGATAAAGGAGCTAAGTAGATTTGGGTGGTGACTTGTGGGTAACTCCTGCCTCCATTTGTAAAGATGTGGGCAGAACATTGAACTTCTGTCCCTTCCCAGAGTGACCAGGTGGCCTAAGCCAATCAACGGGCACAGACAGCAGTAACAGTGATGATGATAATAATCAGGCATACCTTGTTTTATTGTGCTTCACAGATAATGTGGGTTTTTTTTGGTTTTTACAAGTTGAGGGTTTGTGGCAACCCTCTGCCGAACAAGTCTGTTGGTGCCATTTCCCAACAACATTTGCTCATTTCATGTCTCTGTGTCACATTTTGGTAATTCTTGCAATATTTCAAACTTACTCATTATCATGCATGTTATGGTGATCCGTGAGCAGCGATTATGACCCGCTGAAAGCTCAGATGCTGGTTAGCATTTTTAACAAGAAAGTATTTTTTAATTAAGGTACGTACATTTCTTTAGACATAATGTTATTGCTCGCTTTATAGACTACAGTATAATGTAAACCTAACCTTCCTCTGCATTGGGAAGCCAGAAATTCATTTGGCGCACTTTATTGTGACATTTGCTTTATTGTGGGGGTCTGGGACTGAACCCCCAATATCTGGGGGGTATGTCTGTGCCTCCCTTATTGAGCACACCCTCTGTGCCAGGCCCTGTGCTATGCTTTTTGTTTACATTATCTCCTTTGTGGTGTCTCCCTTTCTTTTGGGCATTCTAGAGCTTCCATTCTGATTTCTGACCTATGCACATACCACCTGCAGAATTAGTTGCCTACGATTTCACTTTAAATGGACACTTTTTTTTTTTTTTTTTAAGATCACCTCACATAAGTAGGACATTGGGTTGGCTGTTGGGGCAGCAGAGCAGAGGGACTAAGGGCAGGGACTCTGACCTCAGCTCTGTCACTCTGCAGCTGTGGGACACCAGACATCCCATTTCACCTCTCTGGGTCTCAGTCCCCTCCTCTGTAAGCACTCTCTCAATGGGCAGTTGGAAAGATTAAATGAGCCTCACACTCAGAAAGTGGTCAACAATGCCTGGAAGAATATTCAGTAACTATTAGCTCTTATTTGCCAAATAGATAGATAGATACATCTCTCTCTCTCTCTTTCTCTGTCTCTCTCTTTCTCTCTCTCTCGCTCTCTCTCTATATTTTTTTTAAAGTAGGCTCCATGCCCAATATGGAGCTTGAACTCATGACCCTGAGATCAAGAGTTGCATGCTCTACCAACTGAGCCAGCCAGGCGCCCCTCGCCATGTATTTTTATTATTTATTTATTTATTTATTTATTTATTTATTTATTTATTAAAGATTTTATTTATTTATTTGACAGAGACAGTGAGAGAGGGAACACAAGCAGGGGGAGTGGGAGAGGGAGAAGCAGGCTTCCCGTGGAGCAGGGAGCCTGATATGGGGCTCGATCCCAGGACCCTGGCATCATGACCTGAGCCGAAGGCAGACGCTTAACGACTGAGCCACCCAGGTGCCCCCCGCCATGTATTTTTAAAGATGCCTTGTATATAGTTATTCTAATTTAAACATTCAGTTTCACTTAAAATAAGAAATTTGGTGTTATACTATCCATACAGGGGTTAACAGACATTTTCATAAGGAGTCAGATATTAAGTATTTTTGGCTTTGCAACCCACACAATCTCAGTTACAACTACTCACCGCTGCCAAAGTAGTGCAAATACAGCCCCAGACTAGACATCATGAATGTGCCTGGCTATATTCGAATATGACTTTATTGACAAAAGCAGACAGCTGGCCATAGTTGCCCCTCAGGTTTGCCCCCAGCAGCCTCCACTCCCCACTCTGGGGAACAAGGTCTGCTTGACCCAGGGGAAACACCATCGTAACAGATGGGGAAACTGAGGCCTGAGCAGTAAAGTGGGATGTGGGCATCACCTAGCAGAGGACAGTCAAGCCAAGATTCCTTCTGATTCCAAAGTCTGCATTTTCTTTTTTAAACTCAGTCGTTGAGATGTATCTTTTGAACAGATAATACTGTTAGTTACAGTGGGCAATTCAAATAGTTCTGGGGCTACAGCAGACAAGGGTCTGTCCCTCTTTTGCTTGGCCACCACTTAGCTCCCCTCTCTAGAGGCAAGAGGTGTTACCCACTTAATGCATTTCTTCCCAGACATACTTTACAGGAGCAAAAAACGTATATGCATACAGTCGATTCTCATTATCCACGGTAGTTACGTTTTATGAAGTGGCCGCCTACGCCAAATTAGTTAGTGAATACCAAACCATCGCTTCCAGGGAAATATGGGGTAGGTTCCTGTGAGCCTCTGCCCACATTTTCATCAACCAGTCAATACATACCTTGTTGTATGTGTGTTTCTGTTTAAAGACAACTGATTGGCTCTATATCGTTGATTTGTGAACACTGAACTCCCAGCCACCAGCACTATAACTCACGCCTGAATGAAGCTCCACTACTACATCCTATTTGCTCTGTAAGGAGCAGCAGAGCCTTCTGCAGGGAGGAACACTAGACAGCCCTTCAGCACTATGCTTGGGGGCCATTTTCCACAGCAAAATCACCAACAAGAAGATGTGAAAACCATGCACTAAAAAAACATCTCTAAGAGGACACTTGTTGACAGCGTGCGAGCCAAAACGAGAAGGCTGAGCGTCGCCTTGTTCGAACTCAGCTGGGAATGAACAGACTTGGGCAACTCCAATTGTTCACCGCACTGCATGTGTCTGTGAATGACCAGGAAAGTGTTAAGAGTATTGACTTTGGGATTACAAATCAGTTTTAGCAAGTAGGCAAATTTGCAACTAGGGAATCCACAAGTAATGAAGATCTATTGTATAGAAGTTGATGAGGTTTTTTTACACCTCTGGGAACTTACTCTACCCTGTTGCACACGTTGCTTTTTTTCGTTTCATAATATACCTGGGAGCTCGTTCTGGGTCACACAAGACCCTCCTCGGTGCCTCTCAGAGATGCAGGTGCTCCCTGTTCACGTACACAGCCAGGTGCTTAACCATTTCCTTGTGGATGCACATTGCAGCCATTTCCACCACTACAGTGGACATGCAGACGGCATTTGGCCCAGGTTCCTTTTATAGCTGTCGGATTTACAAACCCGATACAGGATCCCTGCATCAGAGGGTGTGTTTGCTGTGGTGAATGTGGCCAAGCAGCCTCCATGGGGGTTTCACTGTTGTTTTCTCACACTTTGTAATGGTGCCTGATGTTGGGCTTGTCACCACAGCACCACACCTCCTCAGGGGCCCTTCGGGATGCCCATTGGCACCTTTCCCAGGAAAGAGCCAGCCCGGCAGTCCCCCTGGGGGCCCTGGGAGGTGCCAGATTCCGGCAACGGTTCTCTGTCCCCAGGTGCCTCTCCAGGCCCCACGGGGCCTCCACTGCAGCGCAGCCGCCCATAACTCTGACTCGTGGCTGGTCCCGCCCTGGCCTGAGCCCCGGAAGGGACCCACGAAGGCCCTGACCCTCCATGAGGAGCTGTTCCAGCAGACACTGGAAGGGGCACGGGACAAGGCAAACTTCGTGCGCGCGGTGCAGAACTTCGGGCAGCACAACGTGCACAAGCGGGGCCATGTGGACTTCATCTACCTGGCCCTGCGCAAGATGCGGGAGTACGGTGTCGAGAGGGACCTGGCTGTCTACAACCTACTGCTTGACATCTTTCCCAAGGAGGTCTTCCGGCCTCGAAGCATCTTCCAGAGTATGTTCATCCACTACCCACGGCAGCAGGAGTGTGGGATCGCCGTCCTGGAACAGATGGAGAGCCACGGTGAGGCCAGCAGGCTCAGGGGTGGGGAGTGGGTTTCTTCCTTCTCCCTGGTCTTGGGCCCCTCCACTGCTCCACAGCTCTGACTTGTCTTTTCTCTGCCTGTCTGTTTGGCTGGCTTGCTCCCCTACCCACCTCAATCTCTCCTCTGTCTCCCTTCTCTTTCCTCTCTCCCTCGGACTGTTCCTTTCAATTCTAATTCTGTTCTCCCTCTCTGTCATCAATCCCCTGACTTCAATTCTTCCTGTCTCTGGTTCTTTCCATCTGGGCCTCCTCCTGATTTCCTCTTGATCCCGGCTCCCCTGCCCCTCTCTGTCTCCCATGTCTCTGTCTCCCCTTCCCCCTTCGGCGCCCTGCCTGAGGCTCTGCCTCCTTCTGCCCGACATAGGCGTGATGCCCAACAAGGAGACTGAGTTCCTACTGATTCAGATATTTGGACGGAAAAGTTACCCGATGCTCAAGTACGTGCGCATGAAGCTGTGGTTCTCCCGCTTCAAGAATATCAACCCCTTCCCTGTGCCCCGGGACCTACCCCAGGACCCTGTGGACCTGGCCAAGTTGGGCCTGCGGCACATGGAGCCCAACCTCAGCGCCACGGTCACCATTTACCAGGTATCCACCCCTGTCCACACCCTCAGCTGCAACCCCAGCCTGGGCCCCCTCATTCACCCTGAGTGATTGTGCTGAGACAGGCTGAGCCCTCACTAGATTCCTGTGGCCCTCGCTCCTCACTGCAGCTTGACCTCTGACCTCTGACCTCTCCTCCTGCCCCTCTCCCCACACTGTGTATTCTGGGATCTGTCTTCCTTTCTGGACCTTGAGCCTTCCTTTTTTTTTTTTTTTAAGAATTTATTTATTTATTTGAGGGGGTGGGGGCGGGGGAGAGGGAGAATCTCAAGCAGACTCCATGCTGAGCTTAGAGCCCAATGCAGGGCTTGATCCCAGGACCCCGAGATCATGACCTGAGCCAAAATCAAGAGTTGGACGCTCAGCCGGCTAAGCCACCCAAGTGCCCCGGTTCCCAACCATTCTATGCCAATTTACTTCTCAGGCCTTTGTGCTTACTGCTCCCTCTGCCAGGACCACTCCTCCCTGGGACTTCATGTTCTTCCAATCTCATCTATGCTGTCCCTTCCTCAGGATCCCCTTCCTGACCACCCTGGCTGAGGCACGGGGTGCCTGGCCTGGTTGCTCATTTACCATGACTCAGTTTCCCCTGTGTCTCCCAAGGTTCAGCACAGAGTCTGGCACAAAGCTGAGCTCAGCAGTTGTTTGTTGAATGACTGAATGAAACAGTTCACACATGCACACACACACATGCCCCGATGTCCTAGGGGCCCCACTCATGCCAGACCACATGGAGGATCCTGTGGTCCTGGAGGCTGACCCCAGGTAACAGTTTCTCTCAGAGCTGCTGGTTCTGAGATGGAGAAGCACTGGGGGCTGTGGGAGCTCAGAAGGGGCAAGAGGAAGGGAGGGCTTCCTGGAGGAGGTGAGGGTGAACTGCACTCAGGCGGGACAAGACGCGAGGAGAGCATTCTAGGCAGAGGGAGCAGCAAGGGCTGAGGTTCAGAGGGCAGCTGGGAGATGCAGAAAGGGCTGCTTCTGGCCAGTGCAGGGGGTCAGGCTGGGGGAGAAGGGGCACAGAGGCACCAAGCTAGAGTGTGGTTTGAACTGGTTGGTGGGGAGGGAGCCACCGGGAAGTTTTAAGAAGAGGAAGGATGGGGGGGAGGTCATGTTTCTGGAAGGAGTTTGTTTCAAAAGCACCCTCCGGTGGCCACGTGGATGGTACTGAATGTGGGCGGGCAGAGGGCCAAGGGATTAGGGCAGTAGGTAATGGGGTGTTCGGGTGAGAAAGGACAGAGGCTTGGCCTGGAGCACATCGCAGAGGAACGGTAGTGTTTAACTCATTCCTACATTTTGGAAAGTAAAGCATTAGAAGCCACATAGTCCTCAGGTACACACAATGAAGAGTTCTCCTGTCCTAGCCTGGCCCTTCAGTCCCCAGGCTCCTTCCCCAGAGGTGACCACATCTGTGTCTCCTTCCAAAGAGACCCTATGCATTTGCAAGCAGACACATCCTTTGCATGTATTCTTGTTTCCCCTCATTATGAAAAGTATGTACAGAAAGGTTGAAAACATGGTAAAATGATCACCAACACTACCTAGATTTAGAATAGGAACAATCGAAGACTCCATCAAGAGAGGGCATTGTCTACGTAGATTCTAACACTTCAGTCAGATTGGTTAAAAAAAAAAAAAAAGGGCGGGCGCCCGGGTGGCCTAGTCGGTTAAACGACTGCCTTCGGCTCAGGCCATGATCCTGGAGTCCCAGGATCGAGTCCCACATCGGGCTCCCTGCTGAGCAGGGAGTCTGCTTCTCCCTCTGACCCTCTTCCCTCTCATGCTCTCTATCTCTCATTCTCTCTCTCTCAAATAAATAAAGAAAATCTTTAAAAAAAAAAGAGGGCAAGTGAAAAGTTGAAGTATTTTCAGTGGTACAGTAAGCTCCCTTCAGTGTGAGAAGTAGGGGTAATAAAAGTGCATGTACCTATTTGCCTATTTTCACAAAAATAAATAATGCAAAGATGAATCTGAAATGGGTAGAAATGATTATCTCTGGGCAAGCAGAGGAGATGGGGTAGAGAGAACAGGAGTGGAAGAGAGCTATTTAATATGGATTGACTTTTAAACTATGAAAATGTTTACATGTATTTTTTAATTCAAAGGGGGGGTAATTCCCCTAAAATTGAAAACAAACAGAAACAAATGGATATGGTTAAATATCAAATTGATAGTATAATCAGTGAGAGAAAAAGTTCTTCCGAGTCAGTTGTCCAACTGCCCACCCTTAGTGGCATCTATTCTTTTTTTTTGTTTACTTTTTTTTTTAAGATTTATTTATTATTTATTTTGAGAGTGAGAATGAGAGAGAGAGTACATGAGAGGGGGGAGGGTCAGAGGGAGAAGCAGACTCCCTGCTGAGCAGGGAGCCCGACGCGGGACTCGATCCCGGGACTCTAGGATCATGACCTGAGCCGAAGGCAGTCGCTTAACCAACTGAGCCACCCAGGCGCCCCTTAGTGGCATCTATTCTAAGAACAAACATACCTGTGGGGAAATCCTAAACTTAATCCCACAGCAGTATGGTTAACAGTAATATCAAAACTATTTCTGTAGTTTGACAGATAAGTAAATGTATTACTATTGATAGGAACCAAGATTTTTAGTGTGAGAAAAATATACAAACAGATGTAAAAACAAGAAATCCATAGTGTGAAATTTAAAATGAAAAATCAGTATTGGGGCGCCTGGGTGGCTCAGTCAATTAAGTGTACGACTCTTGATCTCAGCTCAGGTCTTGATCTCAGGGTCGTGGGTTTGCTGATTTGCTTCTTGTGTCTCCTTCTTGGAGTATACTGTGCATGTGAAATTAATTTTTCTTTTTAAAACTTCACAAGCATGGAACATTTACTATGTGCCAGGCACTGTTCTCTCAGATGGTTTTAGAACCGTCTGAATTAAGTGGTGTTATCTCCATTTTGCATCTGGAGAAACTGAGGCACACAGGTACATCGACTTGGCCACAGTCACACAGCCTGTGTGGCAGATCCCGGATTTTAACAAAGTCAGGCTCTAAGGTTCCCTCTGTGTACACATTTTAAATGACGGCAGCTAGTGCCAAATTGGATAGAAGTAAGGAAGGGATGGGCTTGAGTGATGGGTAGGAGACCAAGAGGAGCCCTGAATTCGCTGGGATCCCCTTCCCCCATTTTTCTCCCCAGCTTTTCTATAGGGGCTGGGGGCCACAAGCTTCCACCCCTCCTCCTCCTTGCAGATGCCTTCTTCCAAAGACTCCACGGGTACAGCAGATCCCACTGAGCCCCACATTGTAGGTAAGGCTCTGGCATGGGGGGGGGGGCTGGATTCCCACCAGGCCTGCTGGGTGGTCTCCCTGGGCCTTTGGGCAGAGTCCATCAGCCAGGGCCCCCTGGGCATGTGTGTCTTCACACCAGGAATCCAGACTCCTGATCAGCAGGCTGCCTTGGCCCACCACAACCCAGCCCGGCCTATCTTCGTCGAGGGCCCCTTTTCCCTGTGGCTCCGAGACAAATGTGTCTATTATCACATCCTCAGAGCTGACTTGCTGCCCCCTGAGGAGAGGGTAAGGGCCCAAAGCGTGAGTGGGGGGGGGGGTATGGGTGTGTTTGGGGGGTTGTTGGCATCACCCTGACGGCTCATGTTAGGTCTCAGAGGGGCAGGCAGAAGGGGAAGGGATAGCTCCTGGTTTCGGGAGGTAGGCTGTAGCTGGCTGCAAGATTCTGGGCCTCTGACCCTGCTGTACCCACCTCCCTGGGGTAGGAAGTGGAAGAAATTCCAGAGGAATGGAATCTCCACTACCCGATGCAGCTGGACCTGGAGTACGGGAGGAGCGGCTGGGATGACTACGAGTTTGACATCCATAAAGGTAAAACTGGGAGGGCAGGTTTCCAAACACTGGACATAATGAGGCCTCTGGGGTGGAAGGGTGGCACCCAGGCTGAGACCCAGCCCAGTTACCCCACATCCAGACCCAGTAGATGTCCAAGTACACACACGTACACACACACACACACGTACCCCACATGCAGACCCAGTAGATGTCCAAGTACACACACACACGTACTCCCAAGGGCTCCAGGCCTGTCAGCCCTTGGTCATGGAGCATCTCTGTGCTGGCTACTGAGTGTGACCAGGACAGGCCAAGCTCCTCCCCTCGAGCAGCTCTGGGCAGTGGGGGAACAGGCAAGTTAAGTTATATTCTTGGGGTCTCAAGGGAGGAGCACACCATCCAGTGTGGGTGGGATGTGGGGAGACTTCCTGGTGGAATGTTGAAGACCCAGGAGGCATTGCTCAGGTGAAGCATGGGGTTAGCAATCTAGGTAGATGGGATATCTTGTGCAAAGCCTTGGATGCACAAGAAACATCCCACCTGTGGCCTGGAAGGGGTGCAGGCATGGGAAGTGCTCCTCCAGTCCCCACTGCACAAACTGAGCACCTGTTTCCCCAACAGTGGAGGAAGGTCCTGTCTTCGCCATATGCATGGCGGGTGCCCACGACCAAGCTACACTGGCCAAGTGGATCCAGGGCTTGCAGGAGACCAATCCAGCCCTGGCCCAGATCCCCGTGGTCTTCCGCCTGGCGGGGTCCACCGGGGAGCTCCTGGCGTCCTCCTCAGGGCTGGAGGAGCCGCCCCCACCAGAGGGCCAGGAAGAGGAGGAGGACAGTCAGCAGCGACAGCAGCAGGGCCAGAGCTGAGCTTGAGCGATCACCTGCACAAGCTGTGGACTGGTGTGATAGCGTGAGATAGATGCCTTTTGAGTGTACAGCAAATAAAAGTTTTGCGTCTTGGGGCTGCCTTCTCTCTTCTCTGGCATTGTGGCGTCTCTGTACCTTTAATGCTTGGTGGCCTGGCTTTTCAAGGGATCTGCAGCATCCGGGACGGACAGATTGGACCCCAGGCTTTCCCGCTGCCTTCACCTGACAGCTCGTCCCCTTCCCTTGTCATCTCCAGGATGCATTCAGGATGAGGCGTGGAGAGAGGAGCCCCTACCTCCCAGGGTCTACGGGCTCATCTAGGTCTTTCTTCCCGCGGCTGGCCTCAAACCTAAGCCCCTCCCTCGGTCTCTGCGAAGTTAGAAAGTTTAACAGAGAAAAGGAGTAAGAGAAGAATGGGTTGTTGGTAGCGCTTGTGATGCGCATGCGCAGTTTCTGCTCTCGGTCTCCTCTTGGCGCCGTGGGGCAGTGAAAGTCCGTGAGAAATTTCCCGTCGGCGCGGAAGATGCGCGCCACTTCCGGCCGGGCTCCTAACAACGGGGGAGGTTGGTAACCAGGGAGGGGGGGATGGCGGAGCGGGTGCCGGAGCCCGAGGCGGAGGCGGAGGCTGAGGCGGGCGCAGGCGGGGAGGCGGCGGCCGAGGAGGGCGCGGCGGGCCGCAAGGCGCGGGGTCGGCCGCGGCTCACGGAGTCCGACCGAGCCCGGCGGCGGCTCGAGTCCCGGAAGAAGTACGACGTGCGGCGTGTGTACCTGGGCGAGGCGCACGGGCCCTGGGTGGACCTGCGGCGCCGCAGCGGCTGGAGCGACGCCAAGCTCGCAGCCTATCTCATCTCGCTGGAGCGCGGCCAGCGTAGCGGCCGCCACGGGTGAGGGGGCCCGGCCCGAGGGAGGGAGGGAGCGAACGAGGGCGGAGACGCCTCCATTCCCCGCCGAGCCTGGTCCCGCCCCCTCTGCCCCCGGCCCCGCCCCCGGCACCTGTGAGCCCCGCCCAGTGGCCGGCCTGCCGGCCTGGGTCTCCTGCCGCCGGTCCTGGGACGCGCCTGGCTCGCGGCCCCGCCTCCCGTCTTTCCGACTGCCCAATCCTAGGATGCGCCCAGCCTCTCAACCCGCCTCTTAGCACTTGGCCCCGCCCGCTAGATTTCTGGCTGCCCAATCCTAGTTCGGGCCCCACCTCCAAGCGTTCTAACTGCCTAGTCCCTGGAGGGGCGGCCCAGCCTCCTGAGGCCTTAATGCCCCTTCTTCCTTGCTGGTCCTTGGGATCTCACATGCCTCATCCTCTAAAACCCCTACTGTGTAGCCTGGGGCTGTGAACTGGATACACTCGGCCCCCCAGCCCTGTCCCTTGTGAGGTTCTGGCACTCCATCTGGGGCTGTGTGTGGCCCCATTCCCACAACCCTCGACCCCAGACATAGGAAGACTCCTCACAATCCAGATCGCATTCCTTTAAACCTCTTGTTGGCTCCTGGGGAGCCCCTTAGCCCATGGAGACTCAGGTGAAGAGGAAGTCCCAAGTTAGCTGCTCAGGTAGAGGGCAGAGGCCTTTGCAGAGTCTCAGTCTTGAGAATGAGGAGTGTGGATGCAATTTTTCCCTTCCTGCCTAATAGGTTGGTGTGACAATTAAATGAGTTAAAATACAGCAAAAGGCTTAGAACATGGTTGGCACATAGTGAGCACTCCAGGTATTAGTTGTTATGATGATATTTGTTCTCTGTCACCAGCAGTGCTGCGCCAGAATCCTTGTTGTGCCCTGGTTTTTATTTGCACACATTGGCCTGTTTCTCTGGGGGGAGAGTCTAAGGGTCAAGAATCAACCAGATCCTTCTGAATTGCACCCACCGCCTCCCTGGGGTGGCAGGCTGGCTTATATGCCCAAGAGTGGAGCAGGAGATGCTCAAGCTAGTGTTCCATTATTGGAGTTTCTTTCTTTCTTTCTTTCTTTTTTTGACAGAAAGAGAGAGAGTGCAAGTGGGGACAGGGGGTGGGGGTGGAGGGGGAGCAGAGTGAGAAGGAGAGAGAATCTTTTTTTTTTTAAAGATTTTATTTATTTGACAGAGAGAGAGACAACGACAGCAGGAACACAAGCGGGGGAGTGGGAGAGGGAGAAGCAGGCTTCCTGCCGAGCAGGGAGCCCAATGTGGGACTCGATCCCAGAACCCTGGGATCATGACCTGAGCCAAAGGCAGACGCTTAACGACTGAGCCACCCAGGCGCCCAAGGAGAGAGAATCTTAAGCAGGCTCCATGCCCAGCACAGCTCAACCCGTTGTGGAACTCGATCTCACAACTCTGAGATCATGACCTGAGCTGAAATCAAGAGTCCCACATTTAACTGACTGAGCCACCCAGGAGGGCCCCACCCCCTTATTGGAGTTACTGATTCAGTTAATCTGAGTAGAGTTGCAGACCTTGTGCTTTTTACTACAAAGCTTCCGGGAGACATGTGCAGCTGGAGTTGAGAACCACTGGCCAGAGGGAGCCCCTGGAGGTCCCTAAGCTGAAAGTGGTATTTGCAGAAGCTCAGTTTGTGTAGTCCTGCAGAACTGGGGCCAGGACACGGAGACAGCCCAGGCCGTGCATGGCAATAACCGGGCCCCGGGACACATGGGTAGTTGGGAAAATACACTACCCTGAGTGAGGCATCTCCTGTGGAAATGGACATGACCAGAGATAGGGGGTCACTTATTTCAAGTCTTCAAAATTATTTGTAACTGTCTTGTACCTGGAAAGATTTCAGTTCAAGACTATGCACAACATGGACCAGAAGACAGAAACGAAAAGTGGGATGAAAAGAGAAAGGAGGGACGCCTGGATGGCTCAGTAGGTTGGGCATCTGCCTTTGGCTCCGGTTGTCATCTCGGGGTCCCGGGATCAGGCCCACGTCGAGCTCTCTGCTTTGCAGGGAGTCTGCTTCTCCCTCTGCCTCTGCCCCTCCCCACCACTTGTGTGCTCTCTCTCTCTCAAATAAATAAATTAATTAAAAAAAAAGAAAAGAAAAGAGAAAGGAAAAGGAGGGGCACAGCGGGGCCAGGATCAGTGCTATTAGATTAAGGCATAAGTCACAGGGGACATGACAAGGGCAGTTTCGTGGCATGGTGAGTTAAAAACCTGACCAGAGGGGTTCAAAAGACATGAAGAAGTGGGAATGGAGAAGGGGCCCTGAATTTGCCTCAGAGCCATCCTAGCAGCCAGTGGGAAAAGGGAAACAGTGGTCAGTAGTGGAGTCTCCAGTGTCCATTCGTTTAAGGAGCGCTTAATCAGCACCTGCTATGTGCTGGGCACTCATATAGGTGCTCGTGGTGCAGCAGTGAACAACAGAAAATGCTTTATGGAGATGCCATTTAGAGGGCAGAGACTTGTCCACTGTGCAAAGGCTTGTCTACTGCATTACTATACATTTACTATCATTTACCATAATGAATAAATTATGTAGTGTGTGAGAGATTGATAGGGGCTATGTAAAGAAAAAAGGTGAAATAGGGAAAGAGGAATCAGGACGGGGTGCCGGAGGTTTAGGTAGGGTGTTAGGGTGGGCCACAGTGAGAGGATGGCATCTGGGGTACAGACCTAAAGGAGGCCAGGGAGAGCCCTGCAGATATCTGGGGGAAGAATGTTTGAGGAAGAAGGAATGGCAGGTGCAAAGGCCCTGAGGCAGGGCCCAGCCTGGTGTGAACATGGGGTAGTGAGGAGACCCGTGTGGCTGGAGCGCAATGAGGATGAAGAGTGGGAAAAGGCAAGCACAGGAAGGTGACAGGGCCTCGTGGAGTGCATGGAGGGCTCTGGTTTTTGTCTCCCAGGGAAGTGAGAGGCCTGATAGGGCTTTTTGGCTTTTGTTTTGTTTTGTTTTGCTTTTTTTAAGTACAGAATTTTGGACAGAGAGGTCCCATACCTGGCTTATATTTTAACAGAAGCACTCTCCAGGGTGTGTGTGGCAGGAGGATTGGGCGGGGGATGCACTGAAACAAGGTTGGCTAAGAGTTGGCAGTCTTTAATGCTGATGATGGTCTCCAGGAGGTTCACTCTTCTCTCTAGCTTTGTATGTGTTTGAATTTTTCTTTTTACATCTTAAAATGTTAACAAGCAAATGAAAAGAAGCACACGGACTCTGATGTTGAGGCTGTGGGAGGGGAGGGCCAGAGATGGCAGACCAGGAAGGAGCTGACTGCACTGGTCCAGGTGAGTGAGGCGGAGCCGTGCAGAAGTGGGGAGAAGTGGTTGAAATTAGGGCCAACAGGGTTTGCTGATGGGTATGGATATGAGAAACGCCCCCAGGTTTGGACCTGAGCACCTGGAAAGTTGCAAGTGCCGTTAACAGAGAAGGGACAGGTCAAGGGGAAATATGACAGCTCACATGTGAGATGTCTGCAAGACCCCTACATGTAGTGTTGGGGAGGCGTGGTCAGGAGAGGGCCAGGTGGGAGATCCGGATTTGGGGGTCACCAGGTCAGTGATGGTATGATGCCGGAGGTTGCCAAGGGGGCGCGGGTAGACACACAGGTCTGAGCCCCACGCTTGCTGTCTGTGCTTAGAGGAGTCAGGGAGACGAAGAAGCAGCAGCTGGGAGGCTGGTGGAGAACCCGCTGGGGGGGCATCCTGGAGGCCAAGGGAAGGGTCTGCCAACGAACACTGCTGGGCCGAGTGAGGCGGCCACCCCTGGGGGCCGGAACGGGGCAGTGTGTGGCATAGTGAAGAAAACCCTGACTCGAGGGGCTCGAGGGAGACAAGAGGAGAAGACAGGAAGACTGCACATGCGTATAGACAGCTCAAAGGGGGCATATGGGCGGGAGTTGACAGGGAAGGGGCTCCAGATTATTTAAATCCAGGGTAGAAGAACTGATGGTGTGCTGGTCAGTTGGAGGGGATGATGGAGTTGAGCGTGAAAGCAAATGGCAGAGGAGAGTGAAGGAGAGCTGCTGGGCACCGTCTGGGGGCTGGCCACCGCGAGGAAAGCAGAGCTGCAGAGAAGCCCCAGCAGCTGCTGTCCTCAAACGGCCACGTGTAAGGGGTGGAACTCAGAGAAGTGGGCAAGGGGAGGGAAGGCAGTTTGAGGTGTGGCCTTGTTTAATCGCCACAGTGATTCTGTGTGGGAAGCACTATTTTCCCCACTTACCAGATGAGGACTTTGAGGCTCAGAGGGGACAAGACCTGCTTGAGGTCACACAGTCAGTGGTAGAGAGAAGACTTGAACTCGGATCTGACTGGCACCAACCACTAAGTAGTGTTCCCAGTACCCCAGTCATGGCAACACTGTGAGTGCGCAGAGGTGGCCATGGGCGTTTGGACGAGGATCTGGGCAGCCAGCCTGCCCCCTTGGAGGGGAGGGGAGAGCCGTAGGCGGAGATGGAGGCATCTGGAATGAGGTGGGGGGGGCAGAGACCTGGACAGGGGGTGAGCCAGGGGCAGGAGGGGGCAGAGGAGCCCGGGGGAGCTGTCCTGGGACCAGATGTGGGGTGTGGGGGCTGTGAATTGTTATCGGGCTGGACGGGTCAGGTGGAGTAGATGGTAAAGCTGACAAGAGACCTGGGCTGCCTCAGGATACTTTGTGGTGAGAGCATGGTCTGGGCCATAGCAGGGAGGCTAGCGTTCCAGACACACAGTGATCATATCTACCATTTGCTGAGTGGTTACTAAGTGCCAGGGGCCACACCAAGCTCTCTGAATGCACATAACCTCAAGGTTATGCACCAGTCCCACAAGGAAGCATGGTTATGATCCCATGCTACAGATGGGGACCTGAGGCATGGGGAGTCAAGGTCATCCAGAGTCTCAGGGCCTTCTGCTGCAGCGTAGAAAAGGAAGGATGAGGGGCACCTGGCTGGCTAACTCAGAAAAGCGTGCAACTCTTCATCTCGGGGTCATGAGTCCAAGCCCCACATTGGGTGTAGAGTTTTTGTTTTTGTTTTTTTAAGATTTATTTATTTATTTGAGGGAGAGAGAGAAAGAGAGTGCGAGTGGGCAGAGGGAGAGAGAGAGGAAAGAGAATCTCAAGCAGATTCCCCGCTGAGTGCAGATCCTGACTCAGGGCTTGATTTCACAATCCTGAGATTGGAGCCAAAATCAAGAGTCAGATGCTTAACCAACTGAGCCACCCAGATACCCTGGGTGTAGAGATTACTTAAATAAATAAATTTAAAAAAAAAAAAAAAAAAGGATGAGGAAGCAGCCAGAGCGGGCAGGCAGACCCAGAAGCATGGCATCAGGAAGGCAGAGGGAGGCCCCTAGTGGGTGCAGGAGAGGTGACTCCAAAGTACCTGCCCTCAGCACGTGTGGAGCCAGTACTGGGCCACAGCCAAGTGGCCTGTATGGGATCAGGATCCTACCTGGCAGTTCTGGTGGCCATCCGGGTTTGGGAAGCCTTGGGGGGCCCCAGTGTTTGGGCCCAGCCTTACCCTGGGCACCCTGAGGCCTTGGTCACAGGGGCACACAGTCAGGATGTGGGGCTCCAGCCAAAGTGGGAAGGCCCCAGAGGCAGGTGGGCATGATGGCCAGGGCACGTGGACCTGAGCTGGCTGCAGGGGCAGGACTGATGAGGGGGCAGCACCTTGGGCTGGGGTCCACATAGAGCAGGCAGGTAGGGTCAGGGGCAGGGTCTTCTGCTCAGGGTCACACAGGGCTGAAACAAGGGTTTCAGCTGGCCGCGTCTTCATCTGGAGGCTCGACTAGGGAAGGAGCTGCTTCCAGACTCCCTCGGAGCATTGGCAGAATTCATGCCCTCCTGGGTTGTACAGCTGAGGTCGCCACAGCCTTGAGGCTGTCAACTGGGATTGCTTTCAGCTCCCAGAGGCCGTTCTCAGGTCCTGTCCCCTCATAGGCCTCTCATATCCTCGGCCTTAAGGGCTCCCCTGATTAGGCCAGGCCCACCTTGGAAAGCTCCCTCCTGATTCATTCAAGTCACCTAGGCACAGGAGTGGTATCCCATCATATTTTCAGGCCGCCCCACTCATGGGGGAAGAGGACTGTAGAGGGTGTGTGACCCTGAGTTGGGAATCGTGGGGCCAGTGTAGAATTCTGCCTGCCACACTTTTCGTTACCCCTTTTCTGAGTTCTCCACTCCCTGGCCACAGGACCCTGGGCAGGCAGCCTCACTCCTCAGCCTCATTTCCCCACTTGGCAAAACGGGTGGTGATGCTAGACCATGGTCCAAGGGCTGGTGTCAGTGGAGGAGAGAGTCCCCTGGGAAATAGAACAGCAGCTACAGTTAGGCCTTGGAGCAGGATGCTGTCGCTAGCTCAGCATCAGCAGGCCCTGTGCTCACTCCCCCTGCCTCTCTGTCTTACAGGAAGCCTTGGGAGCAGGTCCCCAAAAAGCCAAAGCGGAAGAAAAGTAAGTGGGGCTTCAGCCAGCGGGGAGGGGATGGGTGTTGGGAGTAAGTGGCTTTGTTGTTCGTTCCCTCACTCATCCTCAGGCCCCATTTGTGGGGGGCCTGCACGGGCCAGGGCTGTGCGGACTCGCACAGATCCAGCCCTGCCCTCACAGAGCCCATGGTCTCAGGGGAAGATGGGGGACAGGCCCAGCAGGGCCGTGGCAGGGGAGTGGGGGCCCTGGGGGCCCGTAGGAAGGGTCTGACCCAGCTGGGCCTGGGGGCGGGGGCAGGAAGGGGACTGGCACCTGTGCTGTGCCCAGTGGGGTGCCCCCCCCACCCCCATCTCACACATAAAAGGCCAAGTCACCACCCCACGCCGCAGACTGGCAAGGGGCCAGGCCAGACCACAAACCCATGTCACCAGAGCAGTCCCCTTAGCTCCTGCACTGTCCTGCCTGGTGCAGGGGAGTCACCCAGGGCAGAGCTGGACAGGGCAGACGGAACAGCTGAGGGGGGCAGGGCGTGAGCGGTCGGAGCGGAGGCCCGCAGTACATCCCTCCCACCCCTCGGCCGTGAACCTCTGAGCCCTGGTGCTGTGGGTCTCGGGCCTTGTCCAGCAGGGTGAGGGCCACCGGCCCAGGAACAGCCGTCTGGTGGCAGCGAGTCCCACCCCTTCTCACAGGTGTCAGAGGCAAGGGGCGAGCTAAGTCTGTGACCTCCAAAGCTCAAAGGGGTGAGGAGGGAGATGCGGAGGCAAGCGCCAGACTGGAGGGGCGACTAGGGGTGGGGTCCCTGTTGTCTCCACAGTCGTCACTGGGTTGGAGGCTCCAGACAACATCCCTAGGCCCAGGACCCTTCTGGGCCCCCTCCTCATCTCCCAGCCTGGGAGACTGGGAGGACAGTCTCCTCCCCCTTGGCTGCAGGACCAGCATCGTTAGACATATGGCCGGTTCCATTTCTTGGGCATTCAAAGTGTATCCAGCCCCGTTCCGTGCCCTGTCACTGTCTTCCCTCCCTCCTCTCTGGCAGCCCTCAAGGAACGGGGACTGTCATTCTCCCCTGGCCCAGAAGAGGTTCAGAGAAGCCAAGTCCCTTGCCTGGAGCCACCCAGCTACAAAGTGGCAGTCAGAATTTGAATCCACAGGCTGGCTCCACTGGGCCCACCTCCTTAAAGCATCTACTCATCCAGCAGACGTACTATGTGCCAGGCACTGTGTAGGCACTGGGGATACAAGAGGAGCGACAAACGGGTCCCTGCCCTTGGGGAGCTGGCATTCTAGTAGGGAAGACAGAAACATGGACAGAGATAACCACAAATGGTATTTAGGTGCTACCTGGCGAGAAAGAACAGCAAGTCAGGTCGGCTAGAAGGACAGTGGGGAGGGGGTGGCAGACTGAGGGAAAGACCTGAGTGAAGGGGGAAGGGCAAGGCAGTCATCTGGAAGGAGACACAGTCTGTGCAAAGGCCCTGAGGCAGGGCCATACTCTGCTCATTTCAGGAACAGGGAGGAGGCCATGAGGCTGGGATGAAGTGATCAAGGAGAAGGGCAGGTGATGGGGCAGAACATGTAGGGCCTGGTGGCTCTGGGGAGGACTTTGGCTTTTAACACCAGCCAGGTGGGAACCCTGATGGATTCTGGGCAGATGGATTCTGGGCAGAGGTGGGGCATGGCCTGACTCAAGTGTTTGCAGCAGGCCCCCTCTGTTGGCTGTAGGCCGAGTAGACTGTAGTGGGACAAATGTGGGAGCAGAGAGACCAGGGCAGAGGGGACTTAGCTGGTCCAGACCAGAGACATTGAGACGTTGATGAGGGTGAGTCTATTAACAACAAGCAGCAACTAACCACTGCGCACCTATCATGTGCCAGGCTCCATAGTTTATGTGGTTCAACTTATTCAGTGAGGACAGTCTGGCCGGTCTCCGTTATCACCAGCGTGGATCTCACCTCTCAGAGCCTGTTTCTTCATCTGCAAACTGGGGACGGGCCTGGACAGGGTGCAGGAAGGTGTCTCACCGCCCAGGGGGCCCTAAGGCCAAGGCGTCCTGGGGCCCTGGGGGGGCGAGCACTACCCCTGACTCCGGGCCCCGCCCTGTGTGTGTAGGGAGGCGGCGCAACGTGAACTGCCTGAAGAATGTGGTGATCTGGTACGAGGACCACAAACACCGCTGCCCGTACGAGCCGCACCTGGCCGAGCTGGACCCCACCTTCGGTCTGTACACCACGGCCGTGTGGCAGTGCGAGGCCGGCCACCGCTACTTCCAAGACCTGCACTCGCCCCTGAAGCCCCTCAGCGATTCAGACCCCGACAGCGACAAAGGTGGGTCCGAGGGGTGAGGGCTCTATGGCTCCTCATGGGCTGGGGCGCCCTGGACTCCCTGCCCTCGCGGGTCTTGTCGGCCTCAGGCCAGCACTGGAAACATCAGAGCAAGGAGGCTGGCGCTGGCCTCAGGGATGGCGCCTGGGCCCGGCAGGCTGAGCTGCAATCTTCCAAGGCCTGGAGCTGAGAGGCAGCGGCCCCCATTTTCCAGAGGGACAGCTGTGCCCGAGGCCAACTGGGCCGGGGGTCGGGGAAGCCTGGCGCAGCGGCTGGAGAGAGGGGTGGGTGCTGGGCCTCCTCAGGCTGGGCTGCTCTCTGGGCCTCTAGCTCCTCCTCTGTTTTCCCTGGCCCTTTCCCCTTCTGTTCTGGGCTCTCTCCCAGCCTAATCCTCCTGCGCTCTCTGCCCGGGTCTCCTTCCTCCCCGTTCTCTGTTCTTGAGCTCTCGTCCCCCCTCCCTCTCTCGCTCTTCTGTTTCATCCTCTCCCTTCTGTCTCCTGCCTTCTCCCTGTCTCCCCCACACCCCCACTCCCCTCCCCGCATCGGTCTCTCCCCCCACTACCCCTGCCCCTCCTCTGCCGGCCCATGTGGGTCATGGGTCCTGAACACGCAGCAGGACTGGGAGGGACTCCGTTACCAAGGCCCAGTTGGTCCTGGTTGGGGGGTGGGGTGCAGAGGAGACGCTGTGGGTGGCGAGGGGCTGCCCACCTGCCTGCCGGCCTCAGGGGCTCAGCCTCAGCTGCGAGAAGGAGTCCGGGGCCCACCGCCAGGTGCCCTGCCAGGGCGGAGGGTGAGGTCAGTTGCCAGGGCTGAGTGCGCACTGGCAGGAGCCTCAGAGCAGGTGGCATCCCAGCTGGCCAAGGGGAAGCCGTGGGCGAGAGGTGTTCCAGGTGGGCCCCCTGGCCAATGGCTGTCCCCTGTGCCCCAGCCAGACCCCAGCATGCAGCCGGCCGCTCCCCGGTCCTCTCCCCACTCCAGGTGCCCCCCGACCCAAACCACCCTACAGCTCTTCATTAGCCCCACTTGGCAGTCGAGGAAACTAACTGTGACTGACCCCTCTGGCGATGGGTCCACACCCCCACCCAACTTTGACACCATTGGCTGCCCCATCTGGCTCTCAGGAATGAATACTGAGATGACGGGCTGGTGGGTCGGCTGGGGCTGTAGGGGGGCGGGGGGGGGGCTGTGGGGGAGGGGCTGTGTCCCTGTGCCAGCCCTGTTCCCTCAGCAGCTCCCTTATCAGCTCTCTGCCTGGGGTGGCCCAGGCTGCTTCTCACTAAGTAGGAGCACCTCCTGCCGGGACTGTGAGAGGCCAGGGGATGTGCAGCCATTTCTGTGATTAATGTTATGATCACCTGGAAAGAAGTGCAGTCTGGCCTTCACAGCTAGACTCTACAGTTGGGGAGGCAGGCGCACACCCAGGCCATGCCCCCAACTCACTAGGTGACTGCCCCCTGCTTTAGGGTGGAGCCCAGGGACTGAGCTCACCCTGCAGATTACAGGGTGTTACAAGGAGGGGCTGATCCCCCTACCCCACTCCTGCTGCTGTCTGGGGGCCTTGAGTCAGGGATGGGGCATTATGATAAGAATGATAGTAGAAAACATTGATAGGGTGCTTACTCAGAGCCTGGTAGTGTCTGAGGCGCTTTACACAGATTTCTTCATTATCCCAAACACCCCCTGGGGTAGGTGCCAATTTATCCCCAGGCCCAGAGAGGTTACGTAAGGCCCCCACATTCACACAGCTGGAGCGGGGAGCACCACGATCCCACCCTGAAGTCTGGCTCCAGAGCCTGCGTGCTCCATGTGACCTTCTGGGAGGATAGGACGCATGGTCCCCAGACAATGCGCCCCGACTCCGTCATGAGTGTGTAACCGAGGGTCAGTTCTTGATTTTTCTGTCCCCCGTTTCTCCCTGTGTGTGTGGACTTCAGCACGAAATACCTGGGCGAAATGTTGGTCTCCTTGACCTTCATCACAATGTTGGGCTGAGATTCATTCGTTTTTAGAACTGTGTGCTCAGTGGGTGCCAGGCGGCCTTCTGGGCACTGGGGCCTGTGCACAGGGCCCCCTATCCTTGTGGAGATTATGATCTAGAGGGGAAGCAGAGAGGAAACAAGATAAACAATTAATATCTAGAGTACAGTGGAAGGTGGTATTTTGGAGGAAAATTAAGGAGAGAAAAGAATGCTATTTGAGATAAGGTGGTCAGAGGCTTCCCTGAATAAATAGCATTTTAGGAAAGGGTCTGATGGAGATGAGGGAGGGAGCCCCTGCGGGTGTCTGAGAGAAGAGTGTTAAGGCAGAGCAAATAGCAAATGCAAAGGCCCTGGGGCAGGAACCCCCCCTAGTATCCCTAAATATGTGGATGTAGTGCCAACGGGTTTTGCTGACAGACTGGAAGTGGGTGTGAGAGAAAGAGAAGTCAGGGGCAGCCCTAGGACTTCGTTTGGCCTGAGCAACTGGGAAGGACAGAACCGCCATCATCCCCTGAGACGGGGATGTCTGGGAAGGGTATGGGCTTTTTCTTAGGGAAGATTCAGAGCCCAGAATTGCTGAGCAGATTCTGAGGTGCCTGTGAGACCCCCCTGGGGGCAGCAGAGAAGGCAGTGGGAGGTAAGAGCCCCAGCCCCACAGGAGGTCCAGGCGGGAGCTGTCCATACAGAGGCATCGGAGTATGGGTGGTGGCAGGATAATAAAAATCAATATTCAGTCTTTGTCCCTGGTTCCTGGCACAGAGCTCCTAAAATCCTTGGAATTTCCTGAGTGATGGGAATGTTCTTCATTGTTCATCATGAGCCCTTTTCATAAGGGGCCCTTTTGGAGCACACCCGAGTCTGTGCGAATCTAGGTGACTCAGGCAGGGTCCCCTAGATAGCTTCAGGTTGGGGGCTGGTCACCAAAGACCAGACACATGATTAGATGGGGGAATCTCTCAGCCCCACCCCTGACCCCCAAGGAACAGACTGGGGCTGGAGACTGGGTTGCAAAAACTCTTTAAATAAGGAGGTCCAGGGAGCTTGCGGCTTGGTGAACACCTCGAGGTGCTAGGAGGGTGGCGCGTCTGGAGAGGGCGTGACAGCTCCCGCCCCAGCCCCCACACTTTGCCCGGGGCACCTCTTCCATCTGACTATCGCTGAGTTGCATCTTTTGTGATAAAACTGTAGTCATAAGTAAAGCACTTTCCTGAGTTCTGTGAGTTGTTCTAGCAAATTATCAAACCTGAAGAGAGCGTCGTAGAAACCCACAATTTATAACCAGAATTACAACGGCCAGGGTCTTGTAGCCCGTGTCCAAGGCGGGAGCAGGCAGTCTTGTGGGACCTGAGCCCTTAATAAGCATGGCATCTGAATTGACTTGTCAGACACCCAGCTGGTGTCAAGAATGAGGGCTGTATTTACCACCATTATGCTAGCTGAGGCCCTGGGGTGGGCGGAGCACTGAGGAGAGCCCTGGCTAGAACCTTCCAGACCTGTAAAGGCTAACGAGGCTAAGAAGGGGCCCTCAGAGAGGACCCAGAAAACCAGAATTCGGGTCTGGAGGCAGAGGGAGGAGAGCGTCTCTGAGGAGCAGGGGCAGTCGGGGCACAAGGGGGACTGAGAAATGACCAATGTTTGTGGCACTGAGGGGGTTACCGTGCCCAGCCCCCAGTAAGCCCTCGACGGATACTGTTGCCGCCACTGTTGCTATTGTGACTGTCCCCTTTCCTCTGTCACCGCAGTGGGCAATGGCCTGGCGGCTGGCAGCTCCGACTCTTCCAGCTCCGGCTCGGGCTCTGACTCTGAGGAGCCCCCTGAGGGCCAGCCAGCCAAGGTAGCGGCGGCGGCGGTTACCCCGACCAGCCCGGCGGGCAGCAGCGGGCTCATCACGCAGGAGGGCATGCACATCCCCTTCGACGTCCACATGGAGAGCCTGGCTGAGCAGGGCACCCCGCTGTGCCCCAACCCGGCAGGCAGCGGGCCCGAGGCCCTGGAGACGGTGGTGTGCGTGCCAGTACCCGTGCAAGTGGGCCCGGGCCCCGGCACCCTCTTTGAGAACGTGCCCCAGGAGGCGCTGGGCGAGGTGGTGGCCAGCTGTCCCATGCCGGGCATGGTGCCTGGCTCGCAGGTGATCATCATCGCCAGCCCCGGCTACGATGCCCTCACGGCCGAGGGCATCCACCTCAACGTGGCAACAGGCAGCGGTGCCCCCGCTGGGGGCCTGGGGGACGAGGTGCCCTGCGCCATGATGGAGGGTGTAGCAGCCTACACCCAGACGGAGCCCGAGGGCAGCCAGCCCAGCACCCTGGACCCTGCTGCCATGGCAGGCATCGAGACCAAGAAAGGTCTGGGGGGAGGGGGGGCTGCTGTGGTCGCTGGCAGGGGTTGGGGCGGGACCTGGGAGGAGGAGGGAGGGCGGAGGGGTGGCCCCAGAGCCAGCTCCTCGACCACACGAGTCCGCCCGCGGACACCCGCCCTGTGTCCACCCCCGTAGAGAAGGAGGACCTGTACATGCTTAAGAAGGAAGAGAAGGAGGAGCCCGTGGCCCCAGAGCTGGCAGAGCCGGCGGCGACAGGGCCCGAGAGCGCAGAGCCTGAAGCAGAGGCGGACGGGGAGGAGCTGGATGGCAGTGACATGTCGGCCATCATCTACGAGATCCCCAAGGAGCCCGAAAAGTGGGTGCCTGGGCAGCCGGGGGGGCTGGGACAAGGAGCAGCCCATGGGCCCACAGCCGGCCTGGTGTGAGAGCCCCGACGCCATGGGCCCCTTCCCCTCCAGGAGGCGGCGGAGCAAGCGGACTCGGGTGACGGATGCCGATGGCCTGCTAGAGATGTTCCACTGCCCCTACGAGGGCTGCAGCCAGGTCTATGTGGCCCTCAGCAGTTTCCAGGTGAGGCCACCGCCCAAGCAGGCTGAGCGGGGCCTGCGTCCGTTTCCTGCCGCCTCTGTGCTGGCGTCTGCGCAGTGCAGCTCACGGAAGGCCCCACTTGGCCCCACCGGGTGCCACTGGCCTGCCTCCCACACGCCCACCTCTCAGTAGCTTCTCACTGACCCTGCCTCGGCTGCAGGACACCAGGCATCACCTCGCTGCCTCCCCTTCCAGCTCTCCAGTGTCCTTGTCCTGCCTTAGCTGGCCTGAACTCAGCCTGCTTTTTGCCCCGGCCACCTTCTTGGCTCTGGATGCCTCTTCTCCAGGCTCGGCTAGGGATGCCTCTCCACCCGGAAGCCCACCCTAGTTCTCCAGGGCTCGTGGGGCCTGCGAGCCCCATGTTACTGCACCACCAGGACATCCCTGTAGTTTGTCCTCTGGAGCCTGGATGGGATGCCCCAAGGGCAGAGACAGGGTCCTGTCACATTCCCACCTGTGGCAGGAGGCGGCACCAGTAGGCCTTTGAATTTGCTGAGTCTCATTTTCCAGTGTGTGTGGAGCACCTTTCGGGTGCCAGGCCTAGTGCTGGGCCCTGGAGCTACAGGTGTGCTGGTGAGTTAAAGAATAAAAGAACAAAGGAGTGACTGAAGGGGCTGCCTGCTCCAGACTGTGGGGGCAGCACAGCTCCATGGCAAAGCCTGCTGTGGGACTGAGAGCCCTGGAATCCAGGCCAGCCCTGCCACTGCCCACCCGTGAGACATGGGCCAAACCCTAAGCCTCTGGAGCCTCATCTCCCGATCCATAAACAGCCAATAGCAGGGCCCCACCACAAGGTTTATGACAAGGCTGACTGATGCCCCAGCCCAGGCCCTGGCTGGCGTGGTTGCACAGGAAAGCTGCAGTTGATCCCAGTTGTGTCCCTGGGCCTTTGTTCAGAGCTGGGGGGCCCTTGCAAGGGGCAAGGGCATGGGCACGGACACCCCTCTTCCTTCCTCCAGAAAGGCTGGCCCCAGCCTGCCTCCCAGCTACCCTTATCTATCCCCACCGCGGAGAGCCCTGGAGGTGGGCCCATGACACCCACAGCCCCACTCCCCCACTCCTGCCCCTCTTGCCTACAGAACCATGTCAATCTTGTGCATCGGAAAGGGAAGACCAAAGTGTGTCCACACCCTGGCTGCGGCAAGAAGTTCTATTTATCCAACCACCTGCGGCGGCACATGATCATCCATTCAGGTCAGGCCCAGGGTGGGGCTGGCAGCGCGGGGCATAGGGTCATGGGCCTTGGATCTAGGGCGGGGGCAGGCGGGCTGAAACCCCCAGGGAGCACTGGGTCCCCAGGCACAGGACTGCCCCTCCCGCCCCGGACTGCCGCCCTGGGCTGCTGACTCATTGGGAAGCTTTGGGGCCTGTGTCCAGCGGGAGGACACGGCTTCAGATATTTCAAGAGGCGGGAACCTTGGATTCTTATGTGAAATCGCCCCGAAGTTGATACTGGGGTCAAATTCAGACCCACTTTGGCTTGACAGTTTGCACTCCGTGCCTCCCTGGGAGCCGAGCTCACATATCAGCTCTGCCCCAGCGCCTTCCCGGGCAGCCTCTGAGCCTCATACGGGGCTGTGAGCTGCCCTCGGTATTAACCGCCCTCGTTATTAAAGTCAGCAGTGGCTCCCAGAGGCTGTGGGATCTGGTGTCCCTGAGCCCGGAGGTCCGGGAGACCGCTGGGGAGACCCGGTCTCGGCAGCGCGGCGGAGACGTCCCGCAGCCCCCGCCCCCGAGGGCGGCGTGCTCAGCCCCGCATCTCCCCCAGGTGTCCGTGAATTCACCTGCGAAACCTGCGGCAAGTCCTTCAAGAGGAAGAACCACCTGGAGGTACACCGACGCACGCACACCGGCGAGACGCCCCTGCAGTGAGTGACAGGCTTCCCCGCGGGGCGGGGGTGGGGGGGAAGGGGGCTGAGAGGGAGGGTGCCTGGGCCTGGACCGGCAGAGGGCGGGTCCACCCCTGGGATTCCGGGGCGGGGGCAAGGGGGGCGGCTGGGTCCTCGTAGCTTGGGCCCCGCCCCAATGCGGCCCCACCCCAGTCTGACCCCGCCCCCGGTGTCGCCCGCCGGCTCCCGGCAGGTGCGAGATCTGTGGCTACCAGTGCCGACAGCGCGCGTCGCTCAACTGGCACATGAAGAAGCACACGGCCGAGGTTCAGTACAACTTCACGTGCGAGCGCTGTGGGAAGCGCTTCGAGAAGCTGGACAGCGTCAAGTTCCACACGCTCAAAAGCCACCCGGACCACAAGCCAGCCTGACCCATCCAACCACTGACCGCCCCTATTTATTCGTCCGCTCGGACATGACGCCCGGGCTTGCCGGGGCCCGCACAGCCGCGGGGGCCTCCCGGACCGCGGGCCGGAAGGAGGCGTCCCTGCCCTGCCCCAGGGCTGGGCCCCCCTCCCCCCGGGGCTGGTCCCCCCCCAACCCTGCCCTATCTCTGGAGGTGGCGCCTGGGGCCGCACTGCTAGAACTGTGTCAAGAGAGCAGAGCGAGATTAAAAGAGTGAGAAAGGAGACGCCCTCCCCCTAGGCCTGGATGATTTGGGGGGCCGGGCCCCTCTCTCTCTCCATCCTGGTCCCTTCCTGAGCAAGGGCAAGGCAGGCGGTGGTGCCCCTACATGCTGGACAATGCCCTTTCCCTCACAGCCTCTGCGCTGCCTCAGCTATCTGGGCCTGGCAGCTCCAAACACTCCCTGTCGCAGGCCCAGGGTTGGGAGGTTGGGAGCCTGGGAGAGCACTGGACATCTCCCAAGACTTAGGATCCTGATGCCCGCTCCTAAATCCCTCATGGAACACGAATTCCCCACCGTCAGAGAGCTCTGCGACCGGTTGGGGAGATGTTCAGTAGACCCCTAAGTGAGACATTTACAACTGTGACAGGCCCCGTGCAGGAAACAGAGTGGTTAGCTTCTGGCTGTTTAAATCGGTGGTCAGGGAGGTCGTCTCTTGAGATGGTGGCATTTGAGCATAGACCAGAATGACAAAGAGGTTCAGTCCCTGAAGAAAGCTGGAGGAGGCAAATCCCAGGCCGAAGGAACAGCCAGTGCCAAAGCCCCGAGGTAGAACGGCTCGGCGTGTTCCTGGAACAGGAAGCCGCGGTGGGGAGGGGAGTTGGCAGCGATGAGGCGGCTGCCCTGGCCCCATTTCCCGGAGGAGGATGCTGAGGGCGCTGCCGCCTCCTGCCGGCCGCCAGCAAGAGAGGCGAGGAGCGATACAAGGCCGGCGGCCGCCAGGTGGCGCGCAAGCTGCGTGGGCCCTGGTGGCTGCAGCCACGTGACCCCGGGGACCGCAGCCGCGAGCCCGGGCACGTGCCCGAGGGAGCCCTGTGGCGCCACGCGCAGATTGGCCCCTTAGCTCCTCACCAGCTCGTGGGGGCGGGGCCGCAGCTAGGCTGTTTTACACTTTGGACCAGGGGTTATCCCAACCAGGGACGGACGTGTCGGCGAGGATGAGCAAGGCCGGCCGCTGGGGCCACCCACGCGAGCTCCCTAAATCTCCCAGGGCTCAGTCCCCTTCTCTATCCCCGCACATCCAGAGCCAGCAGTTTCCATGGAAACCGCATCCGGGTCTGCGCGCCCAGGAGGAGCTCCCCTCCCGGCGCAGGCACAATTTGCAATCCGATAGGAGCCGGGAGGAACACGGGGTGGGGAAGAAGCCCTCGCTCGGGGTCTCTAGGTTCGACAGCCAGGTCGCCCCGGCAAACCCAAGAGGGGCCACCAGGGACCTGCAACGCCACCGCCCTGATTGGGCGGGCCACTGTGATTGGCCTGTTCTCTCCATCAGCGTGGCAGCGCTCTCTGCTGCGCGCTCTCTCATTGGCTCAATCTCGAGGGCATCCTCCCGCAATTGGTTCTCTCGAGGGCAGTCCCTGATTGGTCAAATTAGGCTCTCCTCGCTGGGTTTGATGGCATTCTCGGACAGTCTGGAACCTAAAAGGGCGTGCAGGGCCGAGGATACGGTGGAGGCTGCGACTCCCGGACGAAGGGCTTGGTGCTACCCAGCCCACAGCGTCCTCGGCCAGACCGTCGGGCTGCTGTCTGTGGTGCTGAAGTCTCAGTCGAAAGCGACTCTGCCCTAGTGAGAACATTTCCTCCCGCCTGATAGCCGTCCCGACGTAAACGTGCCCTTGAGCCCGCGCACCAAAGGAGGCTGCACCAACCGCTATTGCCTAAGAGAGAAGCCAGATTACCCCTAGCTGAGAAGAAGCGTGACTCCACAGGCAGGCCAATCCCGAGCCTGGAAAGTCAGGACATTTATACAACAGATCCACCCACCCAAAATTTATGGCGTCTGAGAAGGCCCGGTGGTTTCCCGGAACAGCAGGACGCCAGTGGGTTTGGCCTGGAATTCTAAGCCCCAAACGTCTTCACCCCCCTCCCCTTGGATAAGTGCTGAGTGCCCTTGCACTGTGGGGGGGGGGGTGCCAGTCCCCACCTTTCTAACGAACCTTTTGAACCTAGCCTACTCAAAAGCCGCAGGGTCCCAGTTCCTTCTGCAGGCAGATGAGAGGCCCTGCCACCCCCACTTTTTTCCACTGGTCTTGGGAGCCTACACCTGCTGCCCCCAAATCTGGGGACCTGGTCTCTGCTTATAGAAATCTTGGTTCCTCGTCCCTTTCCAGTCTTCTTGGTGGACAGCAACTCCGGAAGTTCGTCCAATCAGGCCACCGATATCTCCTCACTCTCTTCGCTCTAAGAGATCAGGGTGTTGGACCCAGGAGGGGAGCCGTCCCTGTCTTTCCGGCAGAAAGCCCGCCCAAGAAGGGGTGGCAATGCAGGAAGCAGGGTCCACGGGGGCAAAGGGGCCCGAATCTGGCAACCCGAACCCCCAGGGCGTGCTTTCTGGGGGTGCGGAGTCCCAGCCAGCGCGTGCTCGCTTCCACCTGCCGCGCCGTCGGGCGCCGGGAGGAGGCGGGGCTTAGCTGCCGCAGCCAATAAGCGACGCCGGCTCTGGCAGCTGCTCCTATAAAGGGCTGGGGGCGGCGGCGGCGCGGCCCAGAGCGCGGAGCGCGCAGCGCGGGCTGGAGGGTGGGAGGGAGGGCGGGCGAGGGGAGAGGACTGAGCATCCAGGACCGGACAAGCCCGGCCGAGGGGCGGCCGCGAAAGGCAGAGCGCCGCGATCTCTGTCAGGAAGCGCAACCTCCCCGGGCCCCGCGGGGCCGCGCAGGGGGCGTTCTCAATCCCGCGCCCGCTCCCTCTTTCCATCCCCTGCCGCCCGCAGGCCACCCCGGGGCCCGGCTATCCGCGCGCGCGTCCTCGGGCTCGGGCCCGTCCCCGGCCCTCGAGGGAGCCGCCGCCTTCATCTACACCTCTGCAGCGGCCGCGCCAGAGGCCGGCCGGGCAGGACCCCGGCGTGAGCATCGAGCGCCCCCCAAGGAGTGCACGACCCCCGGAGCCGCCCTCAACACGGACCGCGCCCGCCGGGCACACAAGAATGGTCACTGTAGGTATTCCCTTGTCGCTGAGATGGAACCTGGTTGGGGAGCGGTTAGGCACAGGCTCCGCGGAGATGGCGGGGGGGGGGGGGGGGGGGGGGGTAGGACCAGGCCTAGCTAGGCCCCGGTGGGGGGGTAGGACCGAGCCTCGGGGCCTGAGAGTGGGCTGGGCCGCACCCAGAGTGCTGGGGGCGCATAGAGGCTGGCCTGAGAGGCCTTAGGGAGCCGAACTCTGGTTCGGGGAGGCGTCCTATGGCGCCCTGGGGGCGGGATAGCCCCCCTCCAGCAGGCCTGATGGGGGAGGGGCCGCAGCAGCGGAGGATGCCTTCTCCATCCAGGCCCGGACCCCGCAGGCCGCCCAGGCAAACGCAGGGCCCCAATCACTGGTGCTGGGCCAGGACAAGGCGGCAAGCCGTCCCCGAGAACCCCGGGAAAGCGGGTGGCGTCGGATCCGCTCCCCGGGCCCTGACCGCGCCCGGGGAGCCGGGCGTCTCGTCCTCGAGCCCGTCGACCTTGCGGCAAGCGGGGAGGGGAGAGGAGGGGGCGCGCCCGGAGGCCCCGCGGGCCCGCCGCCGCTGTTGCCGCGTCCCTTTGTTTCTCGGAGCTTCTTAGCGGGCCGTAGCCTCGCGCGGGCGCCTCAGGCTTCGGGAAGGGGGAGGGGAGAGGAGGGCCCGCGGGTGGGGGGGGGGTGCTTCCTGACTCCTGGGCCCCCGCCCCACGGGGGATGGGGTAAGGAGCTCAGGGATGTCTCCTAGGCCAGGTCCAGGCGCCCCACCCCGCCAAGGCTCTGGGCCTCGGGGTGACCTTGAGAGCACCCGCCCGCCCGCCCGCGCCGCTCGCCCCACTCCCGGTGCTTTCAGCAACCACTGAGCTGGTCAGCTCCCGAGCCCGCGGACACGCCCGGCCACGCCCTGTATAACCACGCCCATGCCCCGCCCATCTGGACCCCGCCCCCTGGGGCCCCCAGGGCCCGGCCTCGCCCGAGCCCTCGGATTTCCACTCGGCAACCCGGGCGTATCCCGGGGGCGGGGCTGGCCAGTCCTAGCCCCACCCCGGCTCCACCCCCGCCCCCGCCGCGCGACTCCGCTCCCCGCGCCGCCGCGCGTCCTTTGTCTGGTCCCAGCGCCCAGACCTCCTTCTTCCGTACTTACTGTCTTTCCGGTCTGTGTGTGTGTGTGTGTCTCTGTGCACTGTGTCTCTTTCTGGGCCTTTTCTTGGAGTCGTGGCGAGCACAGTGGGTGGAGGGATGCTCAACACTCCCTCCCTGCGTGGGACCCTGGGACCCGCCCACCTGGCTCGGAGAAAGGAGGCCGGAGAGGCCCTACTTCCCTGCTGTGTGACCTTAGGCAGGCTCCCTCCCCTCTCTGGGCCTCAGGCTGCTAACCCAGGGGCAGGAACGTGAGTGCAGCCTCCTGACGACCCCCAGAACCCCCACAGCAGTCCAGCTTCCATTCCTCTGATCTGTTCCTTCATTTAAAAGAGGGAAACTGATGCACAAAGGGGCGAGGGTGTGGTCAGAGGTCACACAAGGGCCTTGAAGCCCTGGAAGGCCTGGTTACTCCCCTGGAGGGCACTCAGGCAGAGGTCCACCATAGGGACAGGCTGGGAGGAAGTGAGGGGATAAATTGAGACCGTGAGGGGGAGAAGGGCCCAGAAGGGGGAGGCCTAGTTAGCACCACGTGGTAGCCCAGCCTTACCATGCATAGCCATTCAATGCCCTATTGTGGCCAGTACCCAGGCATCTATCACTGTGACTGGGGCCAAAGGGGTCAGTCACAGGAGGGTCTACAGAGCAAGTGACCTCTGGTGTGTTCCCTGCAAAATCCATATGTCGTGTGTGTGCAATGGTGCGAAAGAGTTGAAGAAAGAATGGCAGAGAGAAGGAGGGGAGACAGATGGGTTCAGAGGGGAGAGACGGACAGAGAAGCAGGGAAAAGAGGAAGAGAGAAACAGAAAGAGAGAGAGATCCAGAGGAAGAACTGGAGAGTCTGGGAGGGAAGGTTCCATTGCTCCCAGTTGGTCTCTGCCTCACCGTCTTGGGTCTACCTTCCTCCCCTCTGACTTCCCTCCTCCACTCCTGACCTGGGACAGCCCTCCAAGGTCCCTGTGATCCGTGAGTCATCCCAGGCCACGCATTTGCTGTGGGCTGGGGCCGGGCGGGTGTGGTCTCCACCAATCCGATCCCTATTAGCGGCTCAGCCGGCTGAGCTGCAGAGGAAACGCGACACTGATCCTGCTAAGCTCTGGCACAGATGGGAAGGAGATGGGGTGCTGGGAAGATTAGTAGGCTGGGTCTCAAGATCCCAATTACCTTATAACTCCATCCAAGTTGAGGACATTTGGGGTGCCTCTGTAGGCTCTTGGATAATCAGATCAGTAGTCAGACTTCATCACTACCTCCACCGCCGGTCACTCCCAGGCAAATCACAGGTCCCTCTGACCCTCAGTTTCTCCATCTGAGAAATGGAGAAGATGATCTCCAGCTTTCAGTGTGGTTGTGGGAAGTCAGTGAAACCTTTGCACCTGCACAGTGCCTGGCACATAGTAGGGGTTCCAAAGCTGGAACCTGCTGTGTCCTGAAACAGTGTTTTGTGTACTGCTAATTATGGGGCAGGGGGGCTCTCCTGTAGCAGATATCACCAACCAGTCACAGAACTCTAGTTTTCCGAGCCCAGAAGGGAATTCAGAATCCATCTTTGTGCGTGGGGAATCTCGGTGCCGTATCTTTAGTGGAGGGACCAAGGCCCAGAGAGGCAGTGTGAATGTTAGAGGATACACAGTGAGGAGGTTGGAGCCAGAAGCCAGCACACGGTGGCACCCAGTAAATGTTTGTTGAATTGAATGGGTATACTCAGCCAACAAAGTGGGTTTAAATGTAGTGATGCCTGGGCTAGGTGTAGAGTAGGGGCTCAGTTTCACTTTGCTGTTATTTTTTACTATTATTGCCTTTTTTTCTTAGTAAAGTAGGCTCTGATGTCCAAGCTCCGGATTTGAATTCTTGATCCACCATTTGCATGCTATCCAGCCTTGTGTAAATCCCTACCCCTGCATTGAGGTTCAGTTTCCTCTTCTGGTAAATGAAGAAAAGAGTCCCATAATGTTCAGTGTTGGAAGAATTGCCCGGAAATTTTCACATAAAGGATTTTGTCTGGCACACAGCAGGGCCTTGATACATGGCCATCGGTAAAGTATTAACCTTATGAAACTGGATACAGATCTGTAGCATGCATTCTCGCTTTATGGCAGGTGCCTGTGGCAGACATTGTTAATCAACCCAGTGTGTATTCCTGCTCAGTCTGGATGAGGTTTCAGAATAACTCTCCCGGAAGCCCCCGGACAGCCACTCTCAGCCAACTGGAGATGCAGGGGAGTTGAACCTCCGTGCCATCCCTTAATAAGAATACATGGAAAGGAAACAGAGGCTCAAAGAAGAGCCAAGATCATCCCTGAGGACACATACCTATAAGGTGGCAGAGCTCCCCCATGCATTGGTCACTGTCATTAAAAACAGCTCTGAAGTCCAACATAGCCAGGTTTGAAATCGAATTCCCCACTGATATCACTCAACGTCTCTGAGCTCGGTTGCCTCCCTTATAAAATGGAGAATGTGTTGCTATCTCTAAAGATGATTGGGAGCAATAAGTGAAATGATGCCTGGAAGCACACAGAAGATGTCAATGGGGCAGGACCAGTATTAATAGCAGGTATTACGAGGCAAGGATGGCAGACATGACAAGCTGCTTCCTCTGATCGTGCCCATGGCAGACCTGATCCCAGAATGCATTCCAGCTGCACCCACGTGTGGCTTTAGATCCTTCCCTGGGGTAACTATGCCAATAACTCGGAGTTTGCAGCAAAGCAGAGCAGAGGCCCAGAAGCATTATGGAGCCTACCCGAGGACACACAGCTGAGAAATGTTAGAGCTAGCACTATTCTTCCGTCGGCAGTGGAAGTTGAAAATACAGACTGTATCAGAAAATCTCCTGTGCAAATCCATTTTGCTGTTTATAAGCTGCGTGAGCTTTAGTAATTTTTAAAACATTGCTGAACTTCACTTTCCTCATCTGTCTTAGTCAGCTCAGGCTGCTCTAACAAAATACTGTAAACTGGGGGGCTTAAACAACATTTATTTCTCATAAATCTTCTGGAGGCTGGGAAGTCCAAGATCAAGGTGCCATCTGAGTTGGTTCCTAGTAAGGACTTGCTCCCTGCTTTGCAGATGGACATCTTCTTGCTGTGTCCTCACATGGTGGAGAGAGAGATCATCTCTCTCCTGTCCCCCCCCCTTTTTCTTAAGATTTTATTTATTTGAGAGAGAGAGAGAGAACGAGCTGGGCGGAGGGGCAGAGGAAGAGGGAGAAGCAAGGAGCCCAATGCGGGGCTCCATCCCAGGACCCTGGGACCATGACCTCTGAGCCTAAGGCAGACACTTAACTGACTGAGCCACTCAGGTGCCCCTCTCTTGTCCCTTTTTGTAAGGACATGGATCCCATTCATGAAGGCTCCATCCTCGTGACCTAATTACGTCCCAAAGGCTCCACATCCAAATACCATCACATTGGGGATTAAGTTTTCAACATATGAATTTGAGGGGACACAGGCATCCAGTTCATAACATCTGTTAAGCAGGGGAAATTAAGCTCTCTTTTCAGGGTGGTTGTGAATAAGAAGAAGAAAAAAAAAAAAACATTGCATGTAGTGGGTTTTGCACTGTGCCTGGCACACTCTCCAGCACTTGGGAACAAGTATGGTATTGAACTTTGGGTCAGGGCTGGCTGAGATGAAGTGTACTTGCTGACTCTTTCTAATTCTGTAGCCTCAAAGACATTACTAATCAATCACAGTGATCTCTCCTCTGAAACTGAATATGGCTTCTAATCCTTCCTAATTCATCCCTTTCGGAAAACCCCACCAATCAATTTGATTTTTCAAGTGAGGGCAACCCATCTGCCAACCATGACACTGAAGAATACCTAAGGAAATGCTGGCTACTTTACCTTCCCAGGCCCATGACAGATAATCCCAGCACTGTTTCCTGCTGAGCCCAGATGGGGCTTTAAAATTCTTCTCTGTGTAGTCCTTATACATAAAATAGATGTAGAATATATTTGAAAATTGCTAAGGAAGTAGATCTTAGAAGTTCTCATCACAGGAAAAAAATTATAACTATATTTGATGATGGTTGTCAACTAGACTTATTGTGGAGATAATTTTGCAATATATACAAATATTGAGTCCTGAAGCTAATGTAATATTACATGTCAATTATTAAAAAACGGATATAGGAAAAAAACGTTAAATAAAATTCAACATCCATTCTTTAAAAAAAAAATCTTGTTAGGATACTAAGAATAAAATTAAACATTCATAAGTGAAAACCCACAGCAAAAATCAAATTTAGCTGTGAAATGTTTTAAAACATTTCCTTTAACATCATGAATAAAAAAGCCACTATCACACTGTATCCCTTGCAATAAGACAAGAAAAATAAATAACAGGTATAGATTGGAGATAAAGAAATAAAACTGTCATTATTTGCTGGTGTTATTATGTTATACATTTAAATAGCTCAGGGGCACCTAGCTGGCTCCATCAGTAGAGCATGCAACTCTTGATCTCAGGATTGTGAGTTGAGCCCCACATTTGGTGTAGAGATTACTTAAACATAAAATATATTTTTAAAGATTTTATTTATTTTTATTGTTATTGTTATTTTTTAAAGATTCTATTCATTTATTGGAGAGAGAGAGTACAAGCAGGGGGAGGGCAGAAGGAGAGGGAGAAGCAGACTCCCCGCCGAGCAGGGAGCCCCAATGTGGGGCTCGATCCCAGGACCCTGGGACCATGACCCAAGCTGAAGGCAGACGCTTAACCAACTGAACCACCCAGGTGCCCTTATTTTTTAATCGAGAGAGAGCGCATGCTGGGGGAGAGGCAGAGGGAGAAGCATACTCCCCGCTGAGCAGGGTGTAGGATGCAGGGCTCGATCCCAGGATCCCAGGGTCATGACCTGAGCCAAGGGCAGATGCTTAACCAACTGAGCCACCCAGGTGCCCCTTAAAAATAAAATCTTTAAAAAAAATAATAGGGGCTCCTGGGTGGCTCAGTGGGTTGGGTATCTGCCTCCTGATTTCAGCTCAGGTTGTGATCTCAGGATTATGGGATCGAGCCCCACATCAGGCTCAGTGCTGGGTTGGGGGGGAGTCTGCTTGAGATTCTCTCTCTTCCTCTTCCTCTGCCCCTCTTTTCTCTCCCTCTCAAATAAATACATTTTTGAAAAATAATAAAAAATAGCTCAGTGGAAAAACTGAGGGGGGTGTAAATGCCTAGTGGGAAAATTATGCACAAAGCAAAAGAAATGTTAACACATTTGGGATAGGAATTCCCTTTGGTGGGAGAAGGGCAGTACATGGTCAGGGAGGAGCTTATGAGGACTTCAAAGCTAATAAAAATATTACATTTCTTATTCTGAAGACAAAAGTGTTCATCTTATTATTCTAGAAATTCACAGACTGATTTTAGACAAACAGGCAAACATAGTAAACAGACGTACATGGCATCTATATATGGAATTTTTCACAGTAAAATCACACATAAGGTGCTTGCTTGATGCTGAAGGAGTGGAAGGGATTATTAGAATAATACTTGTCCTCTCTCCATGTTTAAGCCCATGTCAGACATGGCTAATCCATCACCACTGAGCACCCCCCTCGCTCCCACTGATGCCTGTGTAGGGACTGGGCCGTGAGCAGGTGTGGCCTGTTGTCTCCAGCAGATACTCGGGGCCATGGAGTCTCAGGTGGCGGGGGGCCCGGCCGGCCCGGCCCTGCCCAACGGGCCACTCCTTGGTACAAACGGAGCCACTGATGACAGCAAGACCAACCTCATCGTCAACTACCTGCCCCAGAACATGACCCAGGACGAGTTCAAGAGTCTCTTCGGCAGCATTGGTGACATCGAATCCTGCAAGTTGGTTCGGGATAAGATCACAGGTGTGTCTGTTGGCAGTTGGGGAGGGAGGGGACAGGGGTGGTAGTCCCAGGAGTATAGGTGTGACGGGGGCAGGTAGCACCCTGGGGGATCTGAGGTGTGATGGGGAGACAGGTGTGACCCCTGGTAGGGTATCTCAGGAGTGATGGGGGGCAGGCAGGACTCTGGGGGATCTGAGGTGTCCTGGGGACAAGGTAGTACTCTCAGGGAACAGTAAGGTGGGGCTCTTGATTCTCATAACCTTGAGTGATGGCAGGCAGCCTCTCAGGACTGGGTCTGGGAGGACACTGGTGGGTCTGGGGAGGTCATCATCCTGGTCCTGCCCACAGGGCAGAGCCTCGGTTATGGGTTTGTGAACTACTCTGATCCCAACGATGCAGACAAAGCCATCAACACCCTCAACGGCCTCAAACTGCAGACGAAGACCATCAAGGTTAGTGCTTTCATTTCCCTCTGCTGCCCATCCCCCATGACTGCCCATCTGCAACTGTCCCCAGTCCCCCTTATTACCGCCCTCTTGGACTGCCCCCTTCATGGCCACTCAACCCCTACAGCCACCCACCCTTCCCACACACCCTTTTCCCCACTGCCACCTATCCTTCTCCATGGCTCATCCCCTGAGTGGTTCAAACTCTCCCCCAAGAGTTCCTAGCTGGGCACCCAGGGCCCAGTGGCTCTGCCTCTCTGAAACTCAGTTTCCTTATTTGTCAGTGAGAATATCAGCTCCTCATTCTCTGGTGGCTAAGGGAGGTAGCCATGCCTTTGGCAGTAGAAGAGTGACCAGGGTCTGGTGGGCAGTCCCCCTTGCCTTTGTCATGGAAATGGGGGAGGAGTGGGGGCCCATCTGCCATCTGGAGCCTAATTAGGGTCTGGGAGGGCGGGATTAGGGGTGAGCCCTCCCCCACCTTTGTGCAACGCCCCTCCCCCCATGACCTCCCCTCTAAGCAGCTGCAGCTGGGACTCTGCTAGCCCAGATTCCCTGGGGGGGGGATCGCCATGGAAACCCCCCTCTCTAGGTTTGCCTGGGGGTGTCTGGACTCCGCCCCACAAATCTGCTCTGGAACCTTGGGGGAGGCTGAGCTAGGGGTGCCCATCTGGCCCCCGTTCTCTCTGGGAACAGAGGTGCAGGAATCTCTTCCTCTTCCCATTGTGCGTTGTTGGGGAGGATGAGGTCATGACCTAACGGGTCCCTCCATGGCCAACTAGACTCAGAAGCCCTGGGACATGAGAGTGACAAATCCAGAGGGCCACTGTATGCATGCCATGCAGTGTGTGTGTGTGTGTGTGTGTGTGTGTGTGTGTGTGTGTGTGTGGTACCTGTGCTGTGAGCCATCGTGTTTGTGGGACTCCGTGACTGTGTGTCTGTCGTCACATGAGTCTGGCTCTTACAGACTTGGGGTGTGTCACTATGTGCCTGCGGGACGCGGTGTTTATTGCACCGGTGCTTTGTGACACACTGTGACCTGGTGGGGCTGTGTGGGTGGGTCTACCTGCGCCCAATTCGGGATGGGGGCTTGTGCAGTGGTGACAGGTGTGTGGTTCTGCGACTCTTACTGTAATTATCCAAGACCCCCAGGGCCTCTGGGAATGTCTTCAAAGCCTTGAGTCACCCTTTGGCTGGTGTAGGCACCAGGCTGTGCAAGACGGTGGCACGGGGCGGCCTCATGGGCCTCATGGCTGTGTGTGCGTGTCTGTGTGTCTGTGTGTCTGCCTGGGCGGCACCGTCGTATGGTTGGTCCCGACTGGGTGCTCTGGCAGACCTTGCCCACGTCATGTCCCGGTGAGGGGGTGTGGCCGAGCCCACACCCAGCTGAGGGACCTGGGTCAGCCCCCATCTTGGGGGGGCTGGGAAAGACCCCCAAAGAACTATTTGGTGCCTCAAATGACCCCTGATTACCCCAAACGCCCACCCAGGAGCTGAGGCTTGTTTTCCCCTCACCCCTAACTCTGATTCATCAACAAGCCCTCACCCCTCAAAACTCACAGCCCCGTGGGACAGAGTGGAAACCATGGAGTACATGGCTGTGATTTTGAATTAATATTACCCGGGAAGAAGAGCAGCTGCTGTGTTTGTGTTTATTTCCTTGGAGGACCCCAGGTGTGCACAATTGCATGAATTAGGACCCCTCTACCTCCAGCTCAGGAGTGCCCTCACCCTGAGCCACCCCTGGCCCTAGGTACTCCTTTTGTTAGTTTTTTAACTAGTGTTTCTAATGAAGTGCTCTGCCCCCACCACTCACCACAGCAAACAAAAGGCAGACCTTTGATAATGACCCTTATCTACCCAGAGGTTAATTTAGAAGGATACTGAAAATAGACAGCAGCAGAAATGAGTGGAAAGAGAAGCTCGTGCCCCCCAGTACCCCCACCAGCTATAGGTCAACCTGTTAACATCTGGGGGCAGCCCCTCCAGACTGTGTTTCCAGGACACGGATAAGCACACAATGAGATGGGGTCACACAACCGGGTGCTCTGTAAATGGACTTTTCTTTCCCCCAGTTTACAATACTCACCACTGTTTCTGGAAAATAAATATACACGTCCACCATTTTTTAAACAGCTGCAGAGAGTTTCATTGTTGGGCTGGACCGTAATTAATGACACAAATCCAATGATCGTACTGAAACGTGGCTAATTCACCACTGAGAGAAGTGCTTGGAGAGAGTTGAGGGTGGGGGGGGTAGGGGCAGGGAACCAAATTCAGTTGGAAGAGGACAGGGAGGACATTTCAGTTGAGACTAGAAGAAGAAAGGAAGGCAAGGGTGTTCCAGGTTGAGGGGAACAGCCGGAGCAAAGGTCCTGAGGCTGGGGTGTGCCTGGTGTGTTTGGGGAACACGGAGGAGACTGGTGTGGCTGAAACAGAGCAGTTCTGGGCAGAGAGGCGGGTGAGGGGATGGGGTGATGGGCACGTTGTGCAGGGCCTTGTGGGCTGTGAGAAGGACTTTTCCTCCGGGGAAGGTGAGAGCCACAGAAGGTTCTGAGCAAAGGAAGGATGTGCCCTGACTCAGTTGCTCACAGGCGCCCTCTGGCAGCCATGGAGGAAAGAGCCTGGGGAGGTTAGGGTGGGAGTGGGGTTGCTGTACTGGTCTGGGTGAGCAAGGGTGGCAGGTGGGCCAGGATGCAGCAGTGGAAGTGGGGGAAAGTGTGTGGATTCCAGGTAATGAGGAAGGATCGATGGTGGATTAGATGTGGGTGTGAAAGATGGGCATCAGGGACAACGGAGGCTGGGGACCTGAGCACCCAGGAGGACGAAGCTACTGTTACTGAACGGGAGCAAGCTGAGGGACGGTTGGGAGCTGGATGCAGCTTCACTGAGTGTGATCCCCTGTGAGACCTCGGGGGGCGCCCAGAGGCAGGTTTCGCACAGGTATGCTGCCTGGGGTTCAGGCCCACACTGGGGACAGACATTTGGGAGTCATCAGCATCAAGCTGGCAGCTAAAGATCTGAGTGACCCTGAGGGCCCCAGTGTGGTCAGAAAGAGAAGGGCCAGAGTCCCGAGCTCACTTTCCAAAGGAGCGGGAAATGTCATGTTGACGGAATGTATGGTGTGAGAGCAGGAGCTAGGGACTCGAGGTCCTCAAGGTGACATCTGTCCTCTGGGGCCCAGCAACAGGTTTCCCTCACCTCTTTATGTAGGCCGGGCCACATTATCGGCCACAGCCGTGTCCCCTCCCTCAAGCCCTGGCCAGCGCCACCCATGGAGACTACTTGAGAGAGATTTATTGAGTGAACAGATGAGGCATTTCTGCCGCTCGCTGGTGGTCAGGACGTGGCCTCACTCTCCCCATCTGTGAAACGGGTCTTCCCCTCACCTCTGTCCACCTGCCCGTCCCCCCCAGGTGTCCTATGCCCGACCCAGTTCTGCATCCATCCGAGATGCTAACCTGTATGTCAGTGGACTCCCCAAGACCATGAGCCAGAAAGAAATGGAGCAACTCTTCTCCCAGTATGGCCGCATCATCACTTCTCGCATCCTGGTGGACCAGGTCACAGGTCAGGCTGCTGGGGACGATTAACTTGGCAGGGCACTGGGCAAAGGCATGGAGGTGGGACCAAAATGGAGATGGCAGGGAGAGAAATGGGTGAGGGGGTCACGGGACGGGGCAGGGTCCTCATGATGCCCTCACTCCCTGGCAGGCGTCTCTCGGGGTGTGGGATTCATCCGCTTCGACAAGAGGATTGAGGCTGAGGAGGCCATCAAAGGACTGAATGGGCAGAAGCCACTGGGCGCGGCGGAGCCCATCACCGTCAAGTTCGCCAACAACCCGAGTCAGAAGACGGGGCAGGCCCTGCTCACTCACCTCTACCAGTCGTCAGCCCGGCGCTACGCAGGCCCCCTGCACCATCAGACACAGCGCTTCCGGTAAACCCCCTGCCACCCCGCCCCCAGGCACCCTAGACCCCACCCCCATGCTGGGGGCCCAAGCCTACAGCCACCCTCCCTGAACCCCATTCCCGCAGGGCAGAAGGACACTGGGAGGGTGTCCACACGCTGGGGCCACTGAGGGCAGCAAAGGGGAAATGTGTGAGTCAGTCAGATGCTGAGGCCAAGCCCTTGTACACAGCAGGCACTCAACGTATGCAGGGCACTATGAGTGGCACTATCCGTGTTAAGAGTTTTATTTATCTTTTGTAAAGATCTATTAGAGAGAGAGAGGAAGAGAGTGCAAGCCAGGAGTGGGGAGGGGCAGAGGGAGAAGGAGAAGCAGACTCCCAGCTGAGCAGGGAACTCAATGCAGGGGGTCGATCCCAGGACCCCGGGATCACGACCTGAGCCAAAGGCAGATGCTTAACCGACTGAGCCACGCAGGCGCCCTCAGTGTTAAGAATTTTAGAGTCAAAAAACAAAAAAAGTATTTTACGGTCACCTGGTTGCCCCCCCCCCTTGGGGATGGGCCTCCCGCACTGTGTGCCTCCAGGTATCTATACTCATGAGAACGGAGCTTGTCTTGCCTGTATTTTACGAACAGGGACCCTGAGGCACTTGCCCAGACTAGACACTGCCCCAAAGAGACTTGAACCTCCCCTTCCAGGGACCTGAGCCCCACAGGGTGGGGGCAGGCGAGTGGGGCTGGGCAGGGCAGGACACGGGTGCAGGCCAGGCAGCGGCAGGGCAGGCGAGAGGCAGTGCCCGAGTGAGCACGGTTCCGTGCCAGGCGGTGTCCAGCCGGGCGGGGAGCAGGCGGGTGGGGGCAGGGCCGGGCTGCGGGCCTGCTGGGGGGGGGCGGGGAGGGCAGTCAGGCGGGGCCCGGCCAGCGTCACAGCTGGGGGTGTGCCCGGAGGCCACGGGTGACCACCCTTTTTGCTTCCACAGGCTGGATAATTTGCTCAACATGGCGTACGGAGTCAAGAGGTAACAGTGCCCCCGCCCCGCTGCCCCCAGCCCCCCACTGCCCCTCCTTGGACTTTTGCCCCAGTGCGTCTCTCCCCCGCCCCCCCACTGGGACAGCCCGCTTAGCTGCGTCTGCCCCCCTGTCTGGCGTCTGCGAGTAGCGTGTCCATTAAGAGAGGGGCTGTGGAACCTAGTAAATGCCTAGAAAGAGCTACTATGGAATTTGGGCCTGGGAGGGCCTGTCCAGGGCGCTTTGCAGCCCAGGGAAGGGGGTCACAGCCATGGGTCTGGTCATGGCCATGCCCCCGGGTTCCCACACTAAGTCTGCGTTCCATCTGCCACTGTCTTTGCTGAGGGTCACAGAATACCCCCTTTCAGCCCCTAGTCTGGGATGGATCTTGAGGGCCGCACGACGTTGTCCACATCCCTGACCCTGGGAGGGTTCCCTGTGTTTACTGCATCGAGAGCCGTTGAGCACACACTGAGTGCCGGGTGCTGGGCTCGGGGCTGGGGACCCAACGTGGCTCAGCCAGACTTGGTCTCTCATGGAGTCGAAATGACATTGAGCACAGTGCTTGGCACGTAGTGAGCGCTCAATAAAAGGTAGCCGCTCTTGTGATTATTGTTACTGTTATTCATTATCTCAGTCTAGTGGGGAAGGAGACAGGAACAGCGAACAGGGCTGTGAAGGGGGAAGGGGTGACGGGGACCCTGGTGAGACCTCTGACATGACCAAGTGCCAGTGAGCAAGCCGTTCCTCCCCACCGGGGCTCCCCCTGAGCTGAGTGAGGCCTGGGAAGGTAGGGAGGCAGTGAGGAACGAGGGTGGAGCCAATCCTGTTCATTCACTCGGTCCCTCCGTCAGTCAACAAACTTTCCCCGCTGCGGCAGCGGCGCTCGGGGGCTGTTCTGAGCTGGGGCACCGCAGGGAGCAAACCTTGCAGGGAAAGGGGAGTGGATCCTAAATACACAATCCGAGCAGGAAAAAGCTGGTAAGGGGCAGAGGAAGGCAGCGGACTGCGTTATCATGGAGGGTGGTGCTTCCCCAGCTGCACTCCCCGCCTGGTGGGCATCTAGCCGAGGAGGGGTGGCAGGGTGGGGGTGGTGGGGGGAAAGTGTGCCAAGAGAGGGGCAGTTGGTCAGGAGTGGGGAAGGGGCCAGGCTCCCGTAGGCTCAGGGGTCAGGGGATCAGGGTGTAGGTGGGGGCTCCAGGCAGGGCTTGTGGGGGAGGGCCTGACCTTCAGGGCAGGTCGGAAGTCAGGCCAGGGCTACAGGGGGGGATGGAGATTCAGGTGGCGTCAGAGGCAGAGGTCATGAGGCCATGGCACGGTCAGGACAACGCAGGGGTCACGGCACGGCCGGTGTCAGGGGTCCCAGGGGCTCAGGGGTGTGCCGGGGGTCAGGGCAGAGCCCGCGTGACCCCCAAAGTAGTCCCCTGTCGCTCATCGCCAGGTTCTCCCCCATCGCCATCGATGGCATGAGCGGCCTCGCGGGCGTGGGCCTGTCGGGGGGCGCGGCGGGCGCCGGCTGGTGTATCTTCGTGTACAACCTGTCGCCCGAGGCGGACGAGAGTGTGCTGTGGCAGCTGTTCGGGCCCTTCGGGGCGGTCACCAACGTCAAGGTCATCCGCGACTTCACCACCAACAAGTGCAAGGGCTTTGGCTTCGTCACGATGACCAACTACGACGAAGCGGCCATGGCCATCGCCAGCCTCAATGGCTACCGCCTGGGCGAGCGCGTGCTGCAGGTGTCCTTCAAGACCAGCAAACAGCACAAGGCCTGAGCCGCCGCCGCCGCCCGCCCTCCCCACCCTCCCCGGGCAGCAGAGAGAGAGAGAAAGAGAGAGAGAGGGGCCCCGAGAGAGACAGCGCAGGCAGACCACCGACGGCACGAGGGCCCCGCGTCCCTGCGGAAGCCACAGGGTGAGCACTCGGGGTGGGAGAGTCTGCAGGGAATGGGGGGTGCCTGGGGGTCCCCCACCCCGTCCTCCTGCCCCCACCCCAGGCTGGGCTGTTCACTCTCTCGTCTTGGTTTTGTTCATGGCGATGGTTTTTGTTTCTTTTTTCGGCTAAAAAGAAAGCAGAGATGTGCCCCCACCCCACCTTCAACCACCCTCCACGGGATGGCTTTGTGGGGACGCTGGGGGTGCCCACCCAGACCCCCTTGCCCAGGCCTCCCCAACACCTAGATGAGCCTGAGGGGAGGGGGAACAGGTTTAAAAATCCCCAAAACGAAACGGAGGAGGGGTGTGGGCATCCCTGGCCCAGAGCCCCTGGATGGAGTGTGAGGAGCAGGGGGAGGGGCTGGAAACAGAAACAAAATGAAAAAAAAGGGGGGGGTGGGAGGGGAAGAAAAACTCTATTTTTGTAAAAAGGGAAAAAAGACCTCGTGGAGAATTTTTACTGGGGATTCTTGAACTTGAAAAAAAAACACAAAAAAGACAAAAAAAAAAAGAAAATATTTTGGCAGGTTATGTTTACCAACTGGGGCAGGGGCAGGGAGCAGGACTTGGGGGCCGGGGGTCCACGGGGCCACATAGAGAAACACAGCCACGCGAAGACACGCGGGGGCATGTGTGCACGCGTGCGTACACACACACACACACACACACACACACACACACACACACACACATACACACACCCCCCACAGGGACACACAGAAGCACTGACAGACCCAGAGACATGCCCCGGACACCTTCAGGAGCTCGTGGGCCAGACCCAGACATGCAGACACACACGTGGATAATCACAGGAGACCGAAGCAGGGGGGCTAGCAAATGTGGCCATGGGCAAACACCGATGTGGGCAGATGCGGCCGCAGGTGGATGCAGAATGCGAACATTTCCACGTGGACATGTGAAAGCAGAGACAGATATTCATTAGGACACACAAATCTATAGACACCCAGTCATAAAGAAGCAGAGAGACAACACCCAGGAGACACCGACATGCCCATAGCATCCCTTAGGCCCCGGCGAGAGGTGGTAGCCCAGACCCTGGCCCAGTCCACTTCCTCCAGCTAGGCCGCCCGGGTCTCCTCCGGACGCGTGGCCCCACTCAGCCCGGCCCCAGGTTCTCTGCAAAACTCTCTCCTGGCTCATCAGTGGTCCCTGCCGCCCACGAACACAGGTGTGCACACACAGCATCCATGCATCCAAACACACGATACCTCGTTTCACTTTTGGCGTCATGGTGGGCTGGAGGCAGCCCCCCCCAACACTTGAGGCCAAAGGACCCCCCTGTCCCCGGGGCTGAACCTCCCTGGGCCCAGGCCCTGGCCCAGAGGCTGAGAGGGGAGGCTGGGCCCTGAGCCTTCCCCCCCCCCCAAGGCCCCCCCAGCAGGAAGTACCCGCTGTTCCCCCCGGCCCCCCCCCCCCCGCCCCGGGGTGGATGGGCCCAGGGGCCCAGCCCCGAATTCCTTCTCCCCCCACTTGTCACCCCTTTTCAGTTTGTTGGGTTTTTCTGTCTTTCCAAACTCCTGAGGGCCGTGGATGCAGCCCCCATCCTGAGCCCCAGCCCCGGCTTCTGTCTGGAAAGTCCAGACACTTTCCATT
>NW_027397144.1:1482974-1656677 GCF_003265705.2 Callorhinus ursinus | reverse complement strand
CCCGAGTTCAGCTTCAGTCGCCCTTCCTCCGGTGTCCCTGCGTTTGGTGTCCGGCCATGGCCCCATCTGACTGCCCAGCTCTCTCTCCCCCACCCCTCCCGGTGTTTGTTAGTAAACGTCTGTGGAGCTTCTGCTGCAAGGAACAAAAAGAAAAAAAAAATCAAAAAAGTGACAAAAAAACACAAACAGAAGAGAAAAAAGCAACAAAAAAAGGAAGAAAAAAAAAAACACACAGAAGAGATTCAAAAAAAAAAAGGAAAAAAAAAAAAAGACATAAACTGGCACCAGTTAACTTTCTTGTACTTTTTTGCCGAATTTAGCTTCTTGTAGTTTTAACTTATTGCTATGTTAACTATTTATTCTCCTTGTTGCCCTGTAAGGACATTTGTGTATATTTCTGTTACTTCATCCAGTTTGCAAGTTTAAAGGAACCACGATGTTCTCTTTGTTTCTTTAAGTTTTGCTGAGACGTGGTTATGCCTAATTTATTTATAAAAGGGGAAATGGAATCATTAAAGTAATAATAATTATTAATAACAGTAATGGTAGCCGAGCGGCGCCCGGGGGGCGTGTGCTCTGTGGGGCGGTCCCCGCGGCCAGCGACGTCCGGGGTCTTAATGGGATTCTTTTTGCTCGTCTTGAGAATTTTTTCAGTCCTATTTAGCTGGTGAAAAACCCTAGCTTGTTCTTGATACACGAACCTATTTATTCTTGTGGTTTTTGAGTCCTTCCCAACCTCCCAGCTCCCCTCCAGCAGGGCAGGCACCCCCAGCGGGTCCACCCCTCTCCCTCTGCTGTGTCTTGGGGCTCTCTCCCCTCCGCCCTCCGAGCGCAGGGACACGTGGGCACACGTGGGCAGCGTGCAGGAGGCGTCTGTGAGCAATAAGGGCTGGGTCTGTCCCCTACCCTGGGGCAGCCGGGCTCTGCAGAGGGGGCACCTCCCCACACACACCCTCCCCCCCACTGAGGCCTAGGCCCCTGACACCCCCAAGTCTGGGAGGGGACTCCTTTTTCTAAAACACGGAACTCAGCCCAGCCAGGCCCCATCCCCAGAGGCCATCCCCTCACCCCAGGGGCCGGTGGGGGGTGCGGGCCTGGGGTCTTCCACATCCCTGGGGGTCAGGGGCAGGGCCCGTGGGATGGGGGCTCAGCCCCTCCAGCCCTCCCTTCATCCTGTTATTTATTCAGAAGGTTTCAAATCACGACAGAGTCCATGTTGGAGGTGATAAAGAACTGTAAAAAAAAAGAAAAAAGACAAAAAAAAAAAAAAAAAAGAAAAAAAAAAAAAAAAATAAGAAAAAGACAAAAAAAAATCACAAAAACCCAAAACCCAACAGGAACACTTTGCGTTGCGTTTAGACTATTTATTACCGGGATTACAGGCCTGGCCGCGGTAACAGACTTTTACATGGAATTGTTTAATTATTTGTACTTTTCATGCCAGAAAATAAAAGTTCAGAATCTTATGGTCTCAGCTGTCTGTGCCGGCAGGTGGGGAGCTTCGGGAGTGTGTCATTGGCCCGAGCTCTGTGGCCACACCTAGGCTGCTGTCCCTCGCTGGGCCTGGCTCTCACCTGGAGCCCCGGGGCCTCCCCACAACACAACTGGGACTCAGGATGGGTGGGCAACTGGTGTGGGCAGAAACCCAGATGCCAGGGGCCTGGAGTCCGTCTGCCCTGTGGTGCTGGACTTCTCTCTGTGGCCCATGAGGCAGCTCAGATGTGAATCAGGCTCTGGTGAGACCCCAGCTGTGGAGCCAGCCTGATGGGGGACAAGGTCTGGGCACCATCTGCAGAAAGCCGCTTCTCCTGAATTCCACCCTTGGCCCATCCCTGGCCCCGTTTACACCTGAGCAAAGGAAGGCAGACAGAGCCTGGTTGGGGGGGGATGGTGTTTATTGTTTTGAGGTCATAGGTCAAGTCACTCATCCCCATCAGGAAGAGAGGCAGACACCCTGGGCGGGGCCGGGGCGCCCAGGGCGGGCGAACTCTTGTATTCCACCTTTGGAGACCGCCGGGGCCTGGGAACGTGGCCGTGCCACCCCCGGCAGGTCACGGAGCTCCACACGGCTCCTGCCCCCATGGGAAGGCTGAACACACCGGGGGGGGGGGGGGGGGGGGGGGGGGGGGGGGGGGGGGGGCACGGGGGGGGGGGGGGGGGGGGGGCACCGCCGGGGAGATCTCCATGCCTTGAGGTTCTGGAGCCAGAGAAAGACCAAATGAGAAGACGGAGACGGAGGCGGACGGGTGCGGACAGAAGTGTTCCGCAGACCCTGCTGGCTGCAGCCCCGAGTCGAGGAGGGCACCTCAGCTCCCTGCCCACCTGGGCGCCCAGCCGGGCTAGAGCTCGTCGTGGTCACCGTCTGCAGGCGTGTCGGGCGGCGGCTCCGGGCAGGCGGCCGGCGTCATCAGCTCCATGAGGTACTCGCAGCGGCTGGGCTCCGTGGTGCTGGTCACCACGGTCTCCTTGCCACACAGCAGGCGCACCTGGGATGGGCAGGCAGGGGCTCAGGTGGGCTCAGGTGGGCCTGGGTCCCCACAACACCTGCCCCCCACACCCCCCCCCCGGCACTCACAGTGGTGGAGCGGTTGGGGCCCTGCCAGCAGCCCGTTCCCTGCTCGTACTTCATGGCGCTGAACTTGTCGTGGTCAGGGCCAGCCCACGAGCCCCAGGTGCTGCAGGAGACGGGGTGCTTAGGGTGGGGGGGGGGGGGGGGGCTGGCGGGGCCTGGGGAGCTGGGGGAGTGGGGGTCCAGTCTAAGCCCACTCACCCAAGGCTGGTGGGGGAGCCGCCGAGCTTGGGTTTCTGAGAGACGAGCTTGAAGGGGCAGAGCCGGTAGACGTACCTGTCACAGGAAGGGGAAGGTGGGCAGGGGACACAGGACCCCAGCCTCCTCCGTGCGCCCACCCCCTCACTCCCCCGTGTCCTCTCCCTGGCCCGGGCAGGGCCCCAGAAGTACGCCCTCCCCGCCCCTGCCCTGCCGGCCCGGTTGGGGGGCGCACTCGTTGGTGGTGAGCTCGTAGCACTGGCTGTACAGGTAGGCAAACTCTCCGTTGGGGCCAAAGTCAAACGAAATCTCCTGCTCCAGGTTCCTGGAAGGGGGGGACCAAGCCGTGAAGGGGCAGCTGGGGATGCCTCAGCCTCATTCAGGACCACACAGGGAGGCCCACTCCAGCCACGGAGGGCCACGGAGGGCCACTCAGGGACTGGGCTCAGGCTCCCCACCGTCTGGGGCCCCTCCCTGCAGGAGCCACCCCTGCCTTACAGAGGCAGCCTCGGCAACTCCCCATCACCACCTTCCCCGGGGAGTCAGCTCCGCAGCAGGCCTCCCGCGTGGCAGGTGGGAATGTGGCCCTGCTGTGGCCGCATACCCACCCCCCTACCTGATGGACTCCTCCATGTCCCTCAAGGACCGCTCAGCCTCCTCAAACTTGTTGCGGGCCTCCTGGGCGGCTGGAGGGGGTGGGCAGGGGGGGAGGAGGTCAGAGGCGCCCCAACCCCCATCCGGGAAGGAGAGGGAGGGGCTGCCGCGGATACACTCTGCTTCCCACAGCTCCCCTGCTCTGAGTGAGGACCGGGCCCAGGAAGGCCCCCGACAGCGCCAGGGCAGAACCCCGCCCCCCCCAGGCTCTCCACCCCAGCGGGAGGAGGATCAGGACTCTTGGGGCCTAGCTGGCTCCTCGCCCGCCGGGGTGGCACAAACAAGCAGCAGCCGGAGGCGGCAGGAGGGTCCCTGGGGCACACCCACCCCCCCCCGGGACGGCCCCAACTCCCCAGGCTCACTCAGGGCCAACGCAAGCCCATCTTGGGAAACAAGTGAGACCCGCTTCGAGGGTCCCTGCAGGTGTGGATCACGGGGAGCACAGATTCGGGCAGGGTCCCCTCCCTCCCCCGCCTCACCCTCACCGTCAATGAAGGCCTGAGTCTGCTCATCGTAGGGCGGCATTTTGTCCTCTTCGGTGGGGCTGGCCGCAGGCTGGGGGGGGGGCCAGAGGGGGCGGGGCCTCCTGGGGGGAGGAGGGGCAGAGTCAGCAAGTGCCCCAGCCCCCACCCCGTCATCCCCCCGCCGTCCCCCCCGCCCCGCGCCCCACAAACACACACCTTGGGCTGCTCCCCCTGCACCTGGGAATCTTCCTCCTCCTCCTCCTCCTCCTCCATCTCTTCCTCCTCCTCCTCCTGCTCCTCCTCCTCGTCCACGGGCCGCAAGGGCGCTGGAGACTGCTCCTCCCTGGGCTCTGTCAGGTCAGGCTCAGAAGGCGCAGGTGGGGGGCTAGTGGGCAGCGCCTGGAGGGTGTGCGGGCAGTAGGTGCCACGGGCTCGGTGGTCCATCCCCACCTCCCCCCCACCTCCCCAGGGACTCAAGTCCAAGCTCACACCATCACCCGGCGGGCAGCCTCAGTGTCTCTGCCCCTCCACCCAGCGGGCAGCTGATAGGGGACCCTCCCCGGAGGGGGCCTGGATGACCCCGCTGGCCAGGATGGCCGTGGGCCGGAAGCAGAGGCAGGTCCTTTGTGAGGCACCTGCGGGGGGCAGGGCAGGGAGGGTACTGCATGTCCCCCCCCCCCCACTGACCTCGGAGCGGTACTTGTCCCTGATGGCAGCCCACACGCGGTCATAGAAGGCAGGGGCATCCGTCTGCACATCTCCCCCGAGCAGGGCCTGTGTGCATGTTGGGGGGCAGCGTCAAGGTCGGCGCCTTCACGTGCCCCACCCCGCCCCGTGTGCCCCAGGCACGCTGGAGCAGGGGGGTGCCCTGACCCGCCCCCCCCCTTAGCCAGACCTGGGCGCTGAGGCGGAGCCGCCCCAAGGGGGCAGCACAGGCCTGTGGGAAAGAGGGCGGGCCCCAGAGGAGGGGAGAAGCGGGGGAGCAGGTAGGGCTAAGGGCCTGAGCAGCCAGGAAGAGAAACCGAGAGACAGAGAGGGAGAGGGAGCTCCAGAGCACAAGCACTGGAGGTGGCCAGGCCCTGGGGAAGAGGCAGAGGCCCAGGCGGGACAGGGAAGGAGCCAGCAGCAGGGAGCCGGCCCCAGCTAGGACAGACAGCCAAGGCCGCCCTCGAGGAGGCCAGAGCAGGGTGGGGGGCACGCACTCGGGGGGGGGCACATGGGGCCAGGTGGGTGGGAAATCTAACCAGGTGCCCCCACGGCACCCGTGTGGGGCCCCCAGGTCCCAAAGGGCAGGGAGGAGAGCTGGACTGCTACCCTCTCGCCTCACCCAGGCAAGGCCCAGTGGCATCAGCCCTGCTGGGCACCCCAGCAGCCCAGGGCCAGCCTGTCCCCCACCCCCTGGCCCTGAGGTCACCCTAGGGCAATGAGACCTCTACAAGTCCCAGGGCAAGCAGAAGGATGGGGTACCTGAGCTTCCCCTTCTGACAGTGCCCCGTCACCGTCGGTGTCCAACTCCGGATGGGTCTGTAGCTCGGTGACCGAGACCCTGCAGGGGCGCAGGGAGAGGTCGGCAGAGCGGTGAGGCCCACTGGCTCTGGGCCCGCTACCTGCTCCCCGCCCCCTTGTCAGGGCCCCTCCCCGGACTCAAAGTGGGAGGGGAGGCAGAAGTTGGGAGAAGGTGAACTCTGGGGTTGGGGTCGGGGCGGGGGGGCCAGTCCCATCTCCTCCCCTGTCCTGATGACTCCACAGCCCTGAAGGGGCTCAAAGGAGAAACAAAGACTCCATGTTCCCGACAGCTCGCCCTCTACTCGGCCATTAGCCTGGGTCAGCCAGCGAGTTCAGGGGCACAGTGGGATTAAAAGGGGTCTGGCTTTTGTCAAAGTGACCCAGGCCACAGAATAGGCTTGGGAAAGGTAATGGAATCCCCCAGCTACCTCACCTGGCTCCTTGCATGTGGGGGGTTCCCTCATCTACCTTCAGGGTCTTTCTGGGCCTACTTTATACCTGAGTAAGCAGGGGCTCAGTAAGGGGACAGCAAGCTAGTCCCAACCAGATATGGTTTGGGACTAGCTAAGGACCCATGCTGAGGAGGTGGGGCTCAGGCACAGGGTAGGGGGAGGTGGGAGGAGGGAACCCCAGGCCCAGGGCAGGATGGGTACACTCACGCCCCATCCATATCGTCGTCCAGCTCCTGGAAGGCGTTGGCCGCCAGCTCCTGTTCCCGCTGGGCCTTGGAGGCGGCCTGCCGCTCTGTGGAGGGGCCGGCTCCGTCACCCGCCACCCTGAGACCTGCCCCGCCCCGCCCCAACACCCCACGTGTCCCACCATGTGCTTGGCCCTGCACTGGGTGCCGAGTCGAGCCACTGAAGAGCACAGACCAGGGACGGGAGCCAGGAGCTGCCAAAGGCTGGCCAGGGTGGGGGCCAAGGAGGAGGCAAGAAGTGCCCGATAGCGGGGAGACCCCGAAGCGGGGAGTTGAGAGGGTCTGCAGACATGGGGGCTGGGGCTCGAGGACACCCTGGGACTTTGGGTTTGAACAAGCAGAGGGGCTCACAGAGACCGTGCAAGGGTGGGCGGGAGATCACGCATAGGTCGGCCACGTCTGGGAGGCCCCCATGTGAAGCAGCCGTGCACCCCAGGTCCGCTCTCCAACACGAAGGTCAGGATGGAGACTGGGGTGGGGTGTGGCCAAGCCAGGAAGGCTTCCTGGGGGCCCAGGGCGGTGCCTCCTCCCCTGGCCTCACCCCCACCTCGTCGGACTGGACGAGAAAGCGGCCACAGCCGACTGAGCTCCTGGTGTACATGGAGGCTCCGCTCAGCCGTCTCCAACGGGACAAGCAGGGTTCCCTCTGCCATGCTGTGCTTCACCCCCAGAGAGCCCGCCACGTCCCAGAGACCCGGCTGGCTGGCCGAAGGGACCTGCCCGCGGTTCCCCGGCTGGGGAAGGGCAGGGCCAGGGGCAGAGACACAGGATGGGTTAGGAAGCTGGCTTCCATCAGGATGAACAGAGAGAAGAGACCTCCCGATTTCCCAGCACTGGAGGGGAAGGCAGAGCTTGGGGACAGCTGTCTGAGTGGCGGGGCCCGAGTGTGCTTCTCGGTGGGGAAGTACTGGCTGGACGCCGCCCGGGAAAGCGGGGGGAGATAACAAAGTCCAGGGTCTCCCAAGAGCAGTGGAGGGTGGAAGCCAGGGTCTAGGGGCAGAAACAGTCTCTGCTGAGGGAAGGAGGGGAGGCTGCAGATGCCGCTGGGGTTCTGGACCGGAGGCCTCCCTGCTCACCCGCCCCCGGGGCCATGAACAGCTTCAGCCTGCCTTCAGGCCCACTTCTCTCCAGCCCTGTGCCCCGCCCCCGTCCCACCCAGACCATCGCTTGCCTGGACCAATGTGGTCAGCTCCTCCCTGGTTTCCTGGTTTCTGTTCCTCCTCTGTTCAGAATCCTCTATGGCTCCCACCTCACTAGGGGTAAAAGCCTAAGTCCCCCCCCACGGTCCCCAAGGCCCCGCCCTGTTCTCTCCCCCACACCCCTCCGATTCTCCTCACTCCCTCCCTCCTGCCACACAGCCTCCTTGCTGGGCCTTAAAAACCAGACATGAGGGGGCACCTGGGTGGCTCAGTTGCTAAGCGTCTGCCTTCGGCTCAGGTCATGGTCCCAGGGTCCTGGGATCAAGCCCCGCATCGGGCTCCCTGCTCTGCGGGAAGCCTGCTTCTCCCTCTCCCACTCCCCCTGCTTGTGTTCCCTCTCTTGCTGTGTCTCTCTCTCTGTCAAATAATAAATAAAATCTTAAAAAAAAAACAACAACAACAACAAGACATGAGGCTGCCTCAGGGCCTTTGCACCTGTGTCCTCTGCTTGGCTCACTCCTTCTCTCAGCAGGTAGGGGCTATCTCCATCTTGTTCAGTGCTAAACTACTGGTACCTGGGATGTGCCTGGCACACAGCAGGCACCCCACGAATGCTGGATGAACTACTGGATTACTGACTTTATGAGAAACCAAGGCAGAGAGAGAAAGGGACAAAGAATGCAGCAGGTGCCCAGGGAGATGGAGGAGATCAGCAGTGTAGACTCAGAGATAGGCTGCCTGACTCCCGGTTACCAGCCCAGGGAGTAGCCAGGGCCACACTTCCAAATCCTTCCTGCAATGCCTGGACCCTTAACTAGTCTCGAGGAGGTTTCTGCCCCACCTCGCCCGTCTAGCCTGCTTCCACACGGTGACCCCCACCGGACAGACTGCCAAGGCTCCCGATTTTCCAGAATGGCAGCACATCCTGCCAAAAGCAAGAAAACGCTGGACAAAGCATAAAAAACCATCTTCAACCAACCAAAGTGATGTAAGTTGCCAGGGCAAAGAGCAATTCAGGAAGGTTAGAGGACATGGAAGCTCCCGGCAAATCCGGAGGTCTGTGTTGACGAGAATTTCTGAGACAAGAGAGAGGGAATCAAAGCCCCAGATGGGGAGAATGGGAAAGCCCCCCCCCCAACTAAGCTGTGACCTCACCCCAGGGTGGCCCCCTTAAGGAGAGGCTGGACCAGAAATCACCCTGCCTGTGCTCACACCTCCACTCCCACTGCCTGACAGGTTGGAGGGGCCTCCAGCCTTCACTCTGGATTCAGGGGATCCCCCAATGGTAGTGTTCCCATGTGGCTGGCAGAAAGAACAGCACCTCCTCTCGGAAAAACAATCACTTCTGCGAGGCTGCAGATTACTCCTACAAATGACTTTCGAATACAATGACCAACGCACAGGCGAAGACAATGAGGCACACAGAGGACTGAGGCACCATGATCGAAAGTCAGCGGACACGAGAGCCAACGGGTGTGAGCCTCGCTCCCGGGGCCAGGTGCTGCCCGGCCGGAAGGCAAGGGCCGGGCCTGGCCACCCCGTGACGTACCCTCCCACCGCTTCTGGTGCTGCTCTTTGGCCTCCTCCTCTGGCTTCTCGGCCTCCTCCTTCACCGTGCGCAGCATCTCCACCTGGTCCTCCAGGGACTTCTTTCCAGCCTGTAGCTCAGCAAGCTTTGCCTGGGTGGGCAAAAGGCAAGGTGCCACCTCTCCTTCTGTTCTGCCTTCTTCCTGGGTGCCATCTCCCTGCCTCTACGCCACAGGGTGGCCACAGGTGACCTTCCCGAAGCACACACCTCCCTGTGGTTCCCCAGAGCTCACCGGGGAGAACCCTGAACACCTCGATGTGGCCGCCCCCCGCCCCGGTCCTGCATAACCAGGCCCACTGCTCCAGCCCCAGCTGTCCCACCACTATCTCGACCCGTAGGCGCCAACTACCCTGACAACACTTAGATTCCCCAAAGGCTCTCTGCCTTCCATTCTTCACACATGCCTTCCCTCTGCCCAGAACACTCTGCATGGCTAACTCTGAATTATCCCACAGATTTCAGCTTAGATAGAGGCCTTCTCTTCCAGAAGCCGTCCCTGCTTCCTGCCCCCACAGCAGGTGGGAGGAGGAGGAAGACTGGGCACGAGTCTCCTCTCTGCCTCATAGCCCCAACCCAAACGACCCTTTTCCCAGGGGCCCTGGGTGTCCCTTTGGCAACTGTCCCTCTCAGTGGACAATGCGCCCTTGAGGCAATTCCAGGTCTGTTTCCAGTCTCACGCCCACCACACCGCAGCTCATTCTGGGCCTCTGTGGATGTTTCAAGAAGGGACGAGTGTGCTGTGTGGATGGGGCCCCCAGCTGAAGGGTCTTAGACCAAGCCCCGCCACGGGAATCATTTTCCTCCTAAGACCTTGGCCCACATCTCAGCCTGGCCTGCTCCCAGGATCCTCCTACTGCCTTCAGGAGGGCAAAACTCACTTGGAGCCAGCCTCACTGCATGGCTCCCTCACTATCTTCTGAATTCAGAAAGGACTTCACTGAGCCTCCCCCCGTGACCTCAAAAGGGGTCTCACCAGCCAGGGCGTGGAGGGGAGAAAGACCCAGAACCTTCCCTGGGCAGAAAAACAGAGCTGAAGCCCTCACGCGGAGAGTCTGGCAGAAGTCCAGGGGCAGTGCTGAGGACTCCGACCCGTCTAACAGCCCAAGGGGGTGGTGGGCAGGGGAGGAAGAAACACATGCCTGGGCACACGACTTCTTCCAGCCCCTGCAGCACTCACCCTATGGAACTAACCCGGCTGCTCTGACAACGTCTTGAGTCCTCCCCCAGAACGGGGAGGTCACATGGTCATCAGCCTCATCTTACAGATGACGGCACCACGGAACCAGCATGCAGAGAGGCGTCCCTCCTGTTCTGGGATGCAGGAGGAGACTCCTCTAAGCCCACTTCAGCAGCCTGCCACCAAGGCCCTGCGCAAGACCTGTGCTGACCACCACCTGGTAACGGCTTAACCAATGACCAAACAGCCAGCGGACGAATGGGTAAACCAAGGCACACACAGGTGGTAACTGGCCCCGGGACTCCACTAGTCACGGGCAGGTGTCAATCCCAACCGGCCTCACCGGCCTATGACTCCAGGCCTCAGGGCCCAGACTGTCCGGGGTTCAGCCCCACGGGGGTCCCTCACCTGCTTCTCCTCCCGAGCCTTCTTCCAGTCCTCGATGAGGATCTTCTTTAGGCGGAACCCCTCTCGCGTGACCTCTGCCATCTGCTGCAGTGTCTCTCTCTCCTTACGGCCCTTCTCCCTGGGGTGGAGCGAACGCACAAGCACCACCGGGGAGGCCCTTAGGGCTCACAGCTCTGCCTCCTCCAAAAGGGCTCAACCTACCTGCTGCCCACCCCATGTGGGGAAACATGGAGCAAACCCCCCTCCCCGCACTTCCTCAGAACCCTTCATCCCTGTCCCTGAGAGAAGGGACAGCAGTCAGAGTTCGCTCGCTGTAGGGATCTAAGAGAGGGGCTAGGGAATGCTCGGATGTGGGGCTAGAAGTTGGCTCCCAAAGGAGAAAGAAAAGCACAGAAATCACAGTCCTAGACGAGAAGGCCATCTGATGGATAACTGTGTGGCCCTTGACCTGCCCTGTACCTAAAAAATCTCCCATCAGGTGAGTTTACAAAAGTACTAGGATTTTCAGCTTCTCTGAAAAACGAATCTAGCTTGGCCACCTGTCTTTGACCGCCTGGAGTCAAAGGGCAGGTGTTCCTTTAGATGCCACAATGCTCACCGCTCCCTACTGCCTCATGCTCAGCTGCCTTCTGCTGTTTATACCACCTGCCTGGGGGCATTTCAGTTTTCAGGTCCTGCCGCAAGGGCGGAGCAATTCAAAGATCGGAGTCTCGAGTTAAGACAGGCCTGGGTTCAAGTCCTGGCTCCGCTCTGTCCTAACTGGGGGAACCTTGGGGAAAGTCACTTTTTATTCTAAACTTGACTTTCCTCCTCCGCCGAATTGGAAAACAACGGTGCCTGCTTCTGGGCCAGCGATGGAGTGGCCATGTGGTGTTCGTTCACAAGGCACTGGCAGAGTGAGCACTCGACAGACAAGAGAAGAGAGGGGCTTGGTTCACTGGGTGGGGCGAGGCAAGGTCAGGGGCGTGGGGGCGGGGGGGGGGACACAGCCACACACTTGCAGGTGTTCTCACAGACGATCCCGCTGTTGTATTCATCGGTCCCATCACAGCAGTCTGAGAGCAGAAGCAGGGATGGATCAGACCCGGTGGTGGCTCCTCCCTACCCCCCCCACAGCCTATTTCCCCACCCCCCACGTGATTTCACTCACCACAGACCCCATCGTTGACCCATCTGGAGGAGATGTACAAGGGCTTGTAGCCGGTGTTGGTGCAGTGGAAGCTGCCGTTGGGACAGGCGGCCGTACCTGCAGGAGGAAGAGTTTTCAGGGTGACCTCAGGCTAACCCATCACACCCACCCACGGACAAATCTCCCCGACGCGCATGCACATAGACAGCCCGTGAGGCCCACCAGGGCAGAGAAAGGGAAGGAAGGGCAGCTGCACACTCAGGGCCTGAAATAAATCTCTCCAACGTTCTCTCCTGCCTCTCCACACCAAGGCCCTCGGAACAGGGCCCGGCCGACTGCTCCATCCCTTGCCTCCACTTCTGTCTTTGTCTGCCCTTCGACCGCACCTTCTCTCCCATCTCTGAGTATTTGCACCTGAGGGCACCTCCATTTTTAGCACACTTCAGGGTTCAGTGGAGCCCTCACTTCCTGACCCCCAGGCTGGGTTCCCCCAGCAGCTGGTGAGCCCTCCTCACCAAACCACTGGCTTCTATGCCTGCTTCCCCCCCCCATTCAACAGGGAGCCATGTGAGGGCAGGACTGGGTCTGTCTTGGTCACCACCACACGGGCTGGCATTGCCCCGGCACTCAAAAAACCTCGAATAAATGAATGAATGAGTGAATGAAGAATGAATGAATGAACCAACCGAGACTCACCTGGCTCATCTGAGCCATCCTTGCAGTCACAGTAGTCATCATTGACCTGATCAAAAGGGATGGTGGCAGAGCCGTCCAGGCAAGTGAAAGGCTTGGACTCGTCATAGAAGTGATGGTCTGGGACGGAGGTAAGGGGCTCAGTCCAAGGCAAGAAGAGACCCTCGCAGCCCTCACCCAGCAGCTGAGCATTGCCACCTTCCCTACCCAGAGGCCCGGAAACTGAGGCAGAAGGCTCAAAGTATCTATCCCAGGGGCCAAGTCGGGCCCTCCCACACCCTTTCCCCACCTCCAGCCACCTCCAGCTGGCGGACTCACTGGTGAGGGAGACGCCCCGGGGCCTCTTGACCTCCACGGCCCAGCACAGGGGCAGCAGCACCACGAGCAGTAACATCCCGCAGAAGCTCGCAGGCCGGAAACGGGTTCTGGGGGTAGGAAGCCGGCTGCGGGGAGAGGGGCTGTGCACCCACGCTGCGGCAAGAAAGGGATGGCGGGTCAGTGGGAGAGGGCTACTTCCAGCCAAAGGAAGTCACCTCTTCCTCCAGCCAACTGGACTCCTCCATCGCTTCCGGGCAATGGGGGCTCACTCTGCTTCCGACATCGGGGGGTGGGCGGCGGAGGGGGGCTCTCCCCAATCTTGCCCAGAGGGAGGCTCACTTTGCTCATATCAATGGGGGGAAGCTCAACCCCTCCGCTGGGTGGGGGGGGGGGGGGGGGGTGGTGACCTATCCAATTCCCGCCAATTGGCCGAAGGGGTTAACAGTCTCCCATTCTACCGGCGAACACCCTTCAGCTGCCCCCAATAAGAAACTGGGGTGACCACCCCCCCCGCGCGTTAATTCACCACCTACACGAGGCCGGGGCAAAGGTCAAAATCCACCGCGCCCCCCAGCCCAGCAGCCAACCGCTCCTCCAGAAAAAAGAAAGCGGAAATATGTGGGATCCGTCACTTCCGGCATCACGCCGCGCGTGCGGAGCGGCGACCCAAGGGTGCCATGTTGGGAGTGGCAAATGGGGGAGGGGGTGGGCGGGAACCCAGGCGGCCATCTTGGATAGGACTGTGAAGCCCTGGAGGGGATCGTTCTGATGGTTCGCGCTTAATGGCGGCGCTCGGTTCCTCCATCTTGGGAGTGGCAGGCTCAGCAGCCGGAAAAGAAGGTTCCTGAAAAATGCCCTGGAAACCCAGCGGAGTGGTGGGGGTGTTGGGGCGGTGCTTTAAAAAAAAAAAAAGTAGGGGGTGCCTGGCTGCTTCAGTCCAGGAGCGGGACTCTTGATCTTGGGGTTGCGGGTTCGAGCCCCATATTGGGTGTAGAGGTTACTCAAAAATAAAATCTTAAAAAAAAGTAGGGGCGCCTGGCTGGTTCCGACTTAGACCGTGTGACTCGTGATCTCAGTATTGTGGGTTCCAACCCCACCTCGGGTGTAGAGGTTACTCAAAAATAAAATAAAAAAAAAAGATGAGCACGTGACTCCAAAGTGCCCTCCTCCCAATATCCAGCAGAGAGGCTTGGCCAGCCCGCAATTGGGCCGCCCCTCTGCCCAGCGTTAGCCAATGAAAGCGGTGGTGTGGAACGCGGGTGGTTTCCATGGGAGCCCTGGAAGAAGGAGGGGTCAGAGGTTACCCAGCAACCGGGAGATGCTGCGAGGCCCCGCCAAGCGGTCGGAAAGTGCATTCTCGCAGAACCCGGGGAATCCGCGCTGACGGATCCAGGACAGAGGCAATTGCTATTTGCCACCCTAATCCCTAGGGACCCTAGGCCCCAACCCAGTCATGACGTCTCCCCTGTGCTGGGCGGCCTCCACCAACATCCCGACTTCTCAGGACCAGGTTTCAACCTCCACCAAGGTCAAGGGCAGTCAGACTAAGGCTCAGCACCACCACTCCCAAGTGAAGGGTGTGGCCCGGGCCTGGCTCCCACTGCATTCCAAGGCTGGACACCTCCATGCTCGCAAGGGGAAGTCCGCCGTGCACACGCAGGTGGCAGAGTTACAAAGGAAGATTCAGCTGTTGGGTAAGATGTCTTGAAAGGGCACAAAGAATCAGGACAGGGGTCAACGGTGTCCTTCCAGCCCTCCGACCCCAGGCACGGTGGACAAGGGCCTTCCACCGGCCTTCATCCAGGTGACCTGTTTCTGGAGGCAAAAACTCATACTTGTGTGTGGTTTTCCTCATCTCTCTTATGAAATCTCTCCTGGGCTCAGAACCAACTAAACTGTGTTTCATACTTTTGTGTAATTTCAACTCTTCTACCACGCATGGGGGGGGAGGGGTAAAGAGCAGAGATTCTAGAGCCAGATTTTCTGGGTTCAAATCTTGGCTCTGCTCTGTATAAACTGTTTGATCTTAGGGGACTATGAGTAGCCTAATTGCTCTCAGTTTCTCTATTCGTAAAATGGGGATAATAACACTACAATCCCATAGATAGTTGAAATGTATAAAGTGCTTAGAACAGTGACTGGCACATAGTAAAGCACTATAAAGGGCAAACCGATGTTTCTCAATGGAAGAGGGCCATTTTGCTCCCCAGTGGACATTTGGCAATGCTTGCAGACATTTTTGATGGTAACATTGTTGGGGAGGGAGGGGTGTGATACTGGTCTTCTAGTGGGCAGAGGCCAGGGATGCCGCTCAACATCTGACAATTCATGGGATAGCTCAAAACAAATAATTATCCATCCCAAATACCAGTCATGCCAAGGTTGGGAAATTCTGATGTGAACCATTATGAGACCTGTTTCGTTATTACTAGAAAGTAATCTTGCACAGTAGCTGAAGGTATGGGCTCGGGAATCAGACTTCTTGTGGTCTTGAACAATCCAATTAGCCTGAGCCTCATTCTCCTCGTCTGTAAATGGGTATGATATGGATATGTACCTGTTGACATATGGTATTTGAGACCTGGAAAGTTCTTTGTCCAGCACTGAGTATATAATAAATGCTCAAACTGTTGTTATAATATGAAGTCAATGATAACAAAAACAGCTTCCCTCTGGAGAGCCCCCAACCCCCTATGACACTCTGCTTGTGTACCTCGCATGACCGCAGAGGGTGACCGGAAGGCCTTTTACGAGAGCACCCAGTGGAACATCAAGAAGAATCAGGAGACCATCAACCAGCTCCATGAGGAGACCAGGGTGCTGCAAGTACAGCTGACGGACCTGCTCCAGGTGAGGGTGCTGAAGCGGGCGAAGGGTTTCCAGGAGTCAGGGCAGCATCCCCAGGGGGCAGGGCACTGCCTCGGGTCGGGGTAGTCTGGGTGAGCGGTGACTGGGCTCCTCTCCTTGCAGGGGGATGAGAAAGTGGTCCAGGCAGTGATTCGGGAGTGGAAGTCAGAGACGCCATCCCTGAAGAACAGAACAGGACAGGTTTGTGCCACCCCACTCCACTGACCCTCCCCTTTCATTTCCAGCTTGTGTCCCTTCCCCGCTGGACTCCCTGGCTCATCTCACCGTCTCGAATCCTTTCTCCCCACCAGCTGGCGTTCACGTATTCACTCAACTAATCTTTATCACACACTGACTGTGTTAGGCATGGTATTCGGTATTGGTGACTGTGTAGTCAAAAAAAGAAAAGAGAAGAGAAAAAAACAGACCAATCTCCACTGCCCAAACTTCATATCCTAGTGGGGAAAAGAGAATGAAGGAAAACAAAAACACCAAGAACAAATGCAGAAACAAAGGAATTTCCAGTAGTGACGAGAAATGAATAAAGTAGATCGATAGGGGCAGAGGTTTGCATCTTATTTTTTTTAAAGGTTTATTAACTTACTTGAGAGAGAGAGTACACAAGCACGAGCGGGGGGGGAGGTGCAGAGGGAGAGGGGAAGCAGACACCCCACTGAGCAGGGAGCCCGATGTGGGGCTCCATCCCAGGACCCCGAGGTCGTGACCTGAGCCGAAGGCAGACACTCAACCAACTGAGCCACCCAGGCGCCCCAAGGGGTTTGCACTTTAGATTGGGGTGGGAGTGGGGAGTGAGCAAAGCCCCCTCTCTCTAAGAAGTTGATATTTGAGCTGAGAATGAGACAGGCAGGAAATGATTTGAGGAAAAGCGATCCAGGCAGAGGGAACAGCAAGTGCAAAGTCCCTGAGGTAGAAAAAAGGGAGTAGAGTGTTGGAGACACAGGCCTGGCCAGTGTGGCTGGATGGGAGTGCATGAGCGGGGCTCTGTAGGAGATGGGGTCAGGAGGGTCAGCAAGGGGGCACTTGGGTGGCTCAATGGGTTAAGCCTCTGACTACAGTTCAGGTCAGGATCTCGGGGTCCTAGAGTTGAGCTCTGCATCGAGCCCTGGAGTCTGCTTGTCCCTCTGCCCCTCCCACTCATGCTCTCTTTCTCAAATAAATAAATACAATCTTTAATTAAAAAAAAAGAGGGGCGCCTGGGTGGCTCAGTTGGTTAAGCGTCTGCCTTCGGCTCAGGTCATGATCCTGGAGTCCTGGGATCGAGTCCCACATCGGGCTCCCTGCTCAGCAGGGAGTCTGCTTCTCCCTCTGACCCTCTTCCCTCTCGTGCTCTCTCTCTCTCATTCTCTCTCTCTCTCTCTTAAATAAATAAATAAAATCTTTAAAAAAAAAAAAAAAAGAGGGTCAGCAGGGGCTGAACCTTCCAGCAGGCTTAGCTGGCCAAGACGAAGAGTTCAGATTTTATGACGTGAAGTGTGAGGAAGAAGTGGGAAGTCAGGTGGAGGTCCTCCAGGTGAAGATGGTGTTGGCTGCACTAGACAAAAGTGGTGGAAATAGGAAGAACGAGGTAGCTCTGGGAAAAACTTTGAAACGGAACAAAGCATTGCTAACGAATTGGATGTAGGTGGGATGGAAGAAGAAAAGGTGAGGAGGACATCGAGCTTTTGGACTTGAGCACCAGGAAGGATGAAGCTGCTGTGTGCTGGCATGGAGAAGATTCAAGGAGGGTAGACTTGGGGAAAGATCATGGACTCAATTTTGCACATAATGATTTTGAGGTTCCTGTGGAGACGCCTGGAAGGTGGTGTAGATATGGGTATATGAGCCTGTAGTTCCGGACGTTGGGGTGGGGGGTGGGTAAATTTGGATGTTTTCAGCTCTGGTGAGTTTTCAAACCCTGAGCCTAGATAGGTCCATCAAGGGGGTGGGTGTGAACAGGGGTGAGAAGCGCCTGAGGCTGGCCAAGGAAATGGAGAAGGGGCAGCCAGGGTGGAAAATTGGGGATTGGGGCATCAGCCGGGTCAGATGCCGCTGAGCCCAGGGAGATGAGAAACAAGATATGGGAGAAGAAGGGGAGGAAGGCTTAGGTGGGGGGGGGGGGGTTCAGGCTGCCGCTTGGGCTCGCCTCCCTCCAGCAGGCCCTGGAGCACCTGGACCACCGGCTGAGTGAGAAGGTGAAGCAGCTGGACGTGCTGCGGCACCAGGTGGGGGTGCGGCAGAAGTGGCTGGACGAGCTCCAGCTGCGGTACAGCCTCCGCGACCTGGAGATGGCAGAAGCGCAAAATGGCAACACAGAGGTGGCCAAGGTGAGGCGGTTGAGGAGGGGTGGGGGCTGGGGGCGGAGATCCTGGGGAGAATTTGAGAGGGGAGGGGACTCAGCCCAGCCTTGCTTCCCTCTAGACCATGCGGAACCTGGAGAACCGCCTGGAGAAGGCCCGGATGAAGGCGGAAGAGGCCGAACACATTACCAATGTGTACCTGCAACTCAAGGCCTATCTCCAGGTAGGGACCAGGGAGGCTTGGGGGTGGGGTGGAGGCCAGTGGGAGGGCCAGCCTGCCGAGGGACATCGGTCAGAGGCCTGTCCCACCCCCCCCATCCCCATCCCCCAGGAGGAGAGCCTTCACTTGGAAAACCGGCTGGACTTCATGGAGGCCGAGGTGGTGAGGGCAAAACGCGAGCTAGAGGAGCTGCAAGTGGTGAACCAGGAGGCGTTAAACGCCCGGGATATCGCCAAGGTGCCAGCCTGCCAGGCCCTGGGGTTCCTGCCCAGACGCCGTGGTCTCCTCCTGGCCCCAGAATCTGAACCCCAGCTGTCCCCAAGCTCCTCCCGCCTATCTCCCAGGACCCCGCAGCCTGGCCCAGCTGTCTGAAGTTGGGCTGGCTGCTCCGGCCCTGAGCCTCGGTAGGTACCAGCTGGTCCTGCTGTCCTCCCGGCCCTTCCTCCAGAACCAGCTGCAGTATCTGGAGGAGACCGTGTTCCGAGAGCGCAAGAAGCGTGAGCGCTACATAACCGAGTGCAAGAAGCGCGCGGAAGAGAGGAAGCTGCAGAACGAACGCATGGAGCGCAAGGTGGGCGTACCCAGGGGTGCCGGGGTGCAACTCCAGCCCGCCGCAGCCGAGACCTGGCCCTGCCGGTCTGGCCGCACCCCTGCGTCGAGCAATACCCTAGACCTTCCCGGCTCTTAACATTTCTCTGGACTCCGCCCCCACCTCCGCTTGATGCCCAGGGCTCCTCCCCTTCCCTGACCCCGCCCTCCCGCCATCAGTTTTCCTTGTTTGGAGGAGCCTCCAGACCGCCCCTCACTCACCGGACATCCCCATCCATCCCCACCTGATGACCACACCCCCTCCTAAATCTGATCCTGCCTCTAGCCCGCCCCTTACTCGAGGCCACGCCTCCTCCCTTGACCCCGCCTCTTTGTCCTGCCTTGAGGCTGCCCATCGCTGACCAACCCTTTCCTGCTCTCCTGACCCCAAGCCTTTACCCTGGCTCCCCAGGCGGGCCCCCCCCTCCCGGCCCCCTGTCCTGCTACCCCTCTCTGGCCTCTACCCTAAATCCTTGCCTGAGAGCTGACTCCCACCCCGACCTCAACCTGTGAGCAGACCCAGCGTGAGCACATGCTGCTGCAGGCCGACGATTCGACCCAGGACAGCCTGTGCGCCAAAGAGGAGCTGAGGCGGCGCTGGAGCATGTACCAGACTGAGATGCTTTTTGGCAAGGTCAAGGACGCCACCGGCGTGGCCGAAACCCACGTGAGTGCTGCCCTCTAGTTCTGCTCAAACTGAGTCCAGGCCAGTGAAGCCAACACACCCAGCCTCCCCTTTCTGCTGGCTCAGTTCCTCAGCACACAAACCTGCTCTATTCGTAGAAGACACTCCTCCCTCCTCCAGTTATTGCCCCGTTTTTCTGCTGCTCCTCACAGCAAAACCCACACGAGCTGTCTACCCTCGCCATCAGTCCCTCTCCTGTTCCCTCTTATGCAGGTGCTAACTTCCTTGGTGTGTCAGCTCTGTGAGAACTGCGAGTTTGGTCTCTCCTGTGTCTCCAGTCCCTGTAACATGGTCTGGGGCACAGTAGACTGCCCAGTGCCGCTCTCAGACCCTGACAAGCCGGGCCCCTGCCCTGGGTCCTGTGCTTTGCAGCATTTTCCTTGCAATTTGCTAAGACCTTCATGTTTCCCGCTGGCGGATACTGATCCCACTGGAACCCAGTCCAGTTTCTCCCCTTTGGGCACTCTCCCACTGCTACTTCTCCCATAGGGTAACCCCGGACGAGTTCTGGGACTCCGGGCTACGGGGTCATCTGGGGCACTGTGGCCCAGCACCTTTCCCGAAATTGGCCTGGTGGGCAGAGCGCTCCCAAGATTGGCCATATTTCCTCAGTGGGTTGGGCGAGATTCACCGTCACAAGGTGGAGGGCAGGCTGATTTTGGAAAGCAACAATGCTCACTGCTACCCTGCACCACATGACGATTTGGGCTGATTGAAATTCCTTATATGGACAAGGGCCCTGCAAAAATTATGTCGGGGGCTGCACATCCTTGAGGCAGCTCTGAGTCTGACTCCCAGAGTCCCTAAACATCATCACTGCACAGAAGCCAACCAGCTTAGGCCATCTGCCCTGCGTGCCCAGGGGAAAGGAAGAGGGGGTGCACGCAGGCCTGCCCAGGCCTCCCTCTGACTGGGGCTGGGGGGCCTGCAGGCGGTGGTGAGGCGGTTCCTGGCGCAGGGCGACACCTTCACGCATTTGGAGACGCTCAAGAGCGATAACGAGCAGTCGCTGCTCAGGCTGAGGCAAGAGAAGCAGCGGTTGCAGCGCGAGCTGGAAGACCTCAAGTACTCAGGGGAGGCCACGATTGTGAGGTGAGGCCCCGGTGCCCAAGGGAGAGACTGCCCCCCCCACCCTCCCACCCCCGCTCGGAGGCGCTCCAGTGGTGACCTCCCCGCTGCCTGTAGTCAGCAGAAGCTGCAAGCTGAGTTGCAGGAGCGCCTTAAGGCGGAAGAGCAGCGGCGCACTGAGGCACAGGATCAGCTGGAACGTGCCAGGCAGGCGATACAAATGACCAAGGAGGGCCTTGAACACCTGGCCGGCAAGCTGAACCACATCACACTAGTAGGCCTCACCCCCAGGAAGCTCAGCCCAGAGCCTCCCACAGCCCAAGGGGGGTGGGGGGTTCCTGGCCCTACTCAAGGAGACCAACCCTCTGCCCTGTCCAGGATGCCAGAGGCCCGCCTACACTCCTCTCCACCCCATGTCCCTGCGGGGAAACCCCGTTACTTCTCAAGGGGCTCAGGACTTCAGAGACCCTGTTCCAGCTTCACGGAAATGTCCCACCTTGCCTCCTCACTCCAAACCTCAGAGACCCCACTGCAATACTTGGGCGGCCTGAGACAGGCGGAGCCCCACCCTGGCCGCAGCAGAGTCCCATTTCTTCCGAAAGTCATCCCCGAAATGAGTTATTACCCCCTTTCCCCACTAAAACCCTTCGTTCCACCCAGTGTCCTCTGTCTCTAGAGTTCAGAGGCCCCGCCCCACAAGGGATAGCACCAACCCTGTTGGTGGTCCCTCACCTTCGAAAGCCTAGCTCACGGGACGGGGGGCGGGGCGGGGTAAAGTCCCGCCCCCGGTGGAACACGCCCCAGGGGCCCGCCCCCTCCGGGATGACTCGGCTCCGCCCCCGCCGCAGGTGGACGGCCGCTTCGCCGGAAAGGTGCTGGATCCCCAGGCAGCTGACTATCTGCCAGACCTGCTGGGCCTCGTGGAAGAAAAGCTTCTGAAGCTGCAGGCACAACTCGAAAGCCACGACGTGCCAGACATGCTGCGCCATCTCGCCGACCAGGAGGTGCGAGTACAGCCAGAGGGCGGGGCTGAGGATGCCGGGGCTGGGGCAGAAAACCGGGGAGCCGGGGCCACCCCTTGGGAGAGCAGGGAGGCGGCCTATGGGTGGGAAATGAGCTTTAGGGACAACGTGTGAGGTTTGAGGAGCCAGGAGAGCTTCCAGAGGGTCCGCACGGCCAGTGGGCAGGGCTGGGGAGTGTGTGCTGGCAGGAGTGGGGGGTGGGGGGCGGAATCAAGGGGCGGGACCCCAGAGATCAGGGGCGGTCTTACGGGTCAAAGGGGCGGGGCTGGGTATCCGGGTGCGCTCTAAGAACGAGTAATTCAGCTGGCCTCGAGAAAAACTAAACTGGAGGAGTGGGCAGAGGTGTCACGTGGAATCAGGGTCTATCCTAGAATGGGCTAAGGAGGAGGGGATACAGGACTTCCCTGCAGCCTCTACCCCACCCACTCTCTTGGTTCCCGCTCCCTCCCTCCCCCAGTTCTACTCCACCCTGGAGGGGAAACTGCCCGTGCACAACACCCGCATCGCCCTGCCCCTTGCCAGTCTCAAGGACAAGTTCTTCGGTCAGTACGGTCAGGGAGAAGAGGCGGGGCTGGGGGCCCAAGCCAACCGACGGAAAGTGGTCTGAGGCCTGGCGTGGGGCCAGTTTGGGGGGGGGGGCCGAGGTCGGGGCCGGGGGGGGGGGTGGTGGTAAAGGCTGGGAAGGAAAATCTGAGCCAAGAATGGGAACCCGGATCCCCGCATTGCCCTGCGCAGACGAAGAGGAGAGTGAGGACGAAGACAACGACGTGGTGAGCCGTGCGGCGCTTAAGATTCGTTCCCAGAAATTAATCGAATCCCGCAGCAAGAAACGCAGTCGCTCGAAGAAGACCTAGACTCACCCTTGCGTCCACCTGGCGCTTCCGGGCCCCTGCGGAGCTCCCAACCCCTCTGGGTCCAGCCTCAGGCTCACGGGCCCCTTCAAGGGCTAAACGCAGGCGGGACAACGGAGCAGAACGGGCGGTGGCGCCCGGAGTAGAGAAGGGGGCCGGGCCACCGGATGTTCCCACAGTAAATCTTCCAAGGCGAGCCTGTGCTGGCCTCAGAATCGCGCAATAAAGGTCACCAACCAGCCCCCTGGGTATTTGCCTCTCCTTGACCCTGCACCTCTGCAAAGACAGCTGCCCCTAAAATCCAGGGCCCAGGCTCCACCTTCTCTGACCTGGGGAGTAAGGACTTCCCATCAGCTGCGGACACAGATTGAACACCCACACGTCCAGGATAATAAGAGTTACTCCCACACCTGGAGTGAAACAGCCCTCCCCATTTGAGGACAGGGTACTCTTCTCCCCGGGACGCAGACTGGCCCCGCACTTAGCTACACACACTAGCACACCCCCACCTGGAGACAAGGAAAGGAACCTTTCTCTGGGGGAGAGAGGTGTCCTTTCTCCTGGGCACAGATTGATAGACGCCTGCAGGGAGAGCCGGGACCTCACCTCCGTGGGCCTGGGCTGGGCGCTGGGGTCCCCAGCTGGGGGCATCCGAGAGCCACGGGGCCCGCCCCGCCCCTGCACGGCCCGGTCGCCCCGCCCTGCCCCGCGGGCCCCAACGCCTGGCCACTGCCCGCTGCCCGTTGGCCCTTCCGCCTCACTCAGCCGCGCCGAGGAGCGGGACGGGCACGGGCCATGGATCGGACAGCGGGCAAGGAGCTCGCCCTGGTAAGGGGACCAGGGGTCCCGGACCCCACATCCCTAGCGACCCTGAGGTCCAAAAACCCCCGGTCCCTGCCTTCCGGACCCTATCTCCGCGCAAACGGGACCCTTCCTACCGGCCCAGGAGTCCCAACCTTGGGCCTCCTGGGCCCTGCTCCCAATGAAGTGGCTGATACCTCTTAGGGATGGGGGGCGTCTCTGAGCTCATCTACGGGAGGGGACAGAGACAGACTCCGTGAGCCTGGACCCTGGGACGTCCCCAAATGCCACTCCATCCTCTCAGGACCAGGGAGGAGGGTGCCCGCGGCGCCGAGGGGACTGCCCTAGCCCGGGACCCCGCCCCGAGTCTCGCTGAGTCTGACCGGGAAGGGGGGATGGTGCTAGAAGGCCCGGCTTGAGTCCGTGCGGGAGCGGGCGGCCGATGTCCCGGGGCCCGTCCCCTCGCGGCGCCCTGAGCCGGTCTCCGCGTCCAGGCGCCGCTGCAAGACTGGGGCGAGGAGACGGAGGACGGAGCCGTGTACAGCGTCTCCCTGCGTCGGCAGCTCAGTCAGCGCTTGAGCCCTGGGGCAGGGCCCGGGGGCAGCCAGGTGAGGCCGGGGTTGGGGGGTGGAGCGGGGCGGGAGGCGACCAGGTGAAGGCGGGGCCGAGGGGAGGGGCCTGGAGGTAGAGGCGAGGGCAAAACCGAGGGGCGGAGCTGAGGCCCGAGGGAAGGGCAGGGCTTACAAGCACCCAGGTAAGGGTCGAAAAGCCCCTGGGGGCGGCCAGGTGAATGGGGGGGGGTCGATGAATGCGGCTGCCCGCGGGCCGCCCGGTTCCGCAGCGGGACCCGGGGACTAAACTGGACCGCTGGGCACAGGTCGGCCAGGTTTAGTGGGGCGGAGCTGGAGGGGAGGGGTGGTCTTTTAGAAGCCGCCGGGTGAGAGCCGCCTGGGGTGGAGGGCTGGGAGCAGCCTGGGACCGGGAGCGGCTAGCGAAGCGCGGCTGGGGAGCTGGGAGCAGCCTGGGAGGGCCGAGTGAGCGAGGGCACGGGGCGGGGCCCGGGGGGGCGACGGTGTCCAGGGCGGATTGCGAGGGTCATTTGGGTATGGAGCATAATCTTGAATCCAGGAGGCGGGGTTCAGAGAAATGGGCAAGATCAGATGCAAGAGCGGTACTTAGCGATGGGCGTGATTGGAAAAGGGGTGCTCTGGGGGCCGCTCCTGGTGTCTCTTTGCCGCCCCCTTGCCCGGCAGGCCCCCAGCCCCGCTGCGGATGCCTTCCTGCATTACCGCACGAGCAAGGTGCGGGCGCTGAGGGCGGCGAGGCTGGAGCAGCTGGTGCGGGAATTGGTGTCTGGAGACCACGAGCAGGACCCGGGCTTCGTGCCTGCCTTCCTGGCCACCCACAGGGCCTTTGTGTCCACCGCCCGTGTGCTGGGCCTTCTCCTGCCACCACCACCACCGCCCCTGCCTCCAGGGTCAGTACCGACGGGAAATCTCCGTGTTCCCACCCCCAGACTCTCACCTGGGTGCTCGATCAGGCATTCCCTTGCCCCTAAGCAACCCCCTAGCCACCCTCTTCATCTGATGGCGGAGTTGCTTTTCCCAGGATAGAGATCAGGAAGACAGAGGGAGAAGGTCTGCGTGTCAACAAGAATTTAAGGTTGGTCTCCCATAGGTGAGGGTGGGGGTCCTAGAGGTCCAAGGTCACGTCCGAGGTGTAAGGGCTCCCAAGGTCCAGAGCTCGGGGCTGGTCTCTGAGCCGCCCCCCCCCCTACTCTGGCCAGGGCTGTGGTGTCCGTGCTGGGCTCCTGGCTGCGGGATCACCCTCAGGATTTCCGGGATCCCCCTGCCCACTCGGACCTAGGCAGCGTCCGCACCTTTCTGGGCTGGGCGGCCCCAGCAGGGCCTGAGGCCCAGGAAGCAGAGAAGCTGCTGGGAGATTTCCTGGAGGAGGCTGAGCGAAAGCAGGAAGAGGAGCCGCCTGAGGCATGGGCAGGTGAGGGGCAGGGGGCCTGGAGCAGGCCTTTCCCTGCCTGATCTGTCCTCCAGGGGCCTTCTCCCCTCACAGAGTGACAGATCTTGGGCACGGTTCTTAACCCCGTCTGAGCCTTAGTTTCCCCACCGGTATAATGGGGGTGTTGACCCTTTGTCTAACATAATTTGTCTCACACTCCCCCTTACACCTCCATCCTACCTACAAAAATACTCTGCCATTGGGTCAGGATGCCCTATGTTTCTAGCTACAATTCATTCCATTGCTACTTACCTTAGGAGCCACAGAGACCTGGGTTCCAATCCCAGTTCTGCCATTTGCTGACTGTGTGACCTTGGATAAGTCACTTCCCTCTCTGAGCCTCTGTTTCCTTATCTGTGAATTGGGGGTGATAATAGTATTTCCCTCATTGACCTCTTTATTCATTCAACAAATAGCTACTGGCTCTTGGCATATAACTGGACAGGAGCTCCCAGTTCCCTAGGGAAGACAACAGTAAACCAGTAAATAAGAAAACAATGAGGGCTTGGCGAATAGTATTATTTTCATCATTGTTGTTATCACTGATTCTTACTTATTCGAATCTACCACTTAAAGTGAAAAGACATAAGAACCCATACTGATATTTTCCTGTAAAGTATCAGCAAACTATCTGGTCCTTTATAGAGTTTGCCAACCTCTGTTGTAGAGAGCTTTTGGGGAGAGGGAAAAATATCTACGTACTTCATTCAGGTCTTTGTTCAACTTGTCCCTTTCTCTGATCTCCAAACAAATATATCCTCCCACTCTGCATCCTTGCCTGCCTTATTTTTCTGCCTAGCACTTATTGGCCTTGTCCCTGGCTCTGTCCCCAGAGGCAGGAACAACCAAGATTTGTTGATTGAATAATTGCATCCTGCTTATAAGGTATCATCTTTCATCCATCCGTGTTTGACCTGATCCCGATCTCAAAAGCATCTAAGTCCCTAATCCCTGGCCTTTAATCCTCAGATTAAAGTGGCCACATTCCTCTCTGCTTTACAAAGTAGCAGCCACTTCTTTCTCCCTGGTGACAAAAATCTCAGTTATTTATATATATTTTATCCCTCTGTCTTCCCCCTTGGTTTTTAATGTTCTTTCTTCCTCTGCAGGCAGAGGGTTCCACCAGCTGATTCCAAGTCACTAGAGCCACGCAGTCCCATGGGGTAGCTGCTATAGCTGCATTATTGAAACTGAACTTAAAATAAACATTTCAGTCCCTTGGTCACACTAGCCACATTTCTAGTGCTCAGTAGCCACACTGGACGGCACGGGTAGAAAATATTTCCACCATTGTAGAAAATTCTCTCGAAAGTACCACCCTAGGATATGAGTTCTTGAGGTCAGAGGAGTACATGAACATTCACTGGACACCTACTATGTGCCCTGCTCTGGAATATACTTTTATTTTAACATCTTTATTTTGGGATTATTTTTTACTATGAAAAATTGCAGACATACAGAAAAGTAGAGAGAATAAAGAATATTCAGACACCCATTGCTCATTTTCAACAATTATGAATTTGACACAATTTTTTTTCAGGATGATTTGAAGACAAATCCCCAACTTACGTCACTTCACACGTAAATACTTTGCTACCCACCTTAATTAACAACTTTTTTTTTAGATTTTTCTTTTAACATAACCTCGTGTGCACAACCATTTCCAAAAAATCAGCAATAATTACTTAATATAAAAAATTACCCAGGGGCGCCTGGGTGGCTCAGTTGGTTAAGCGACTGCCTTCAGCTCAGGTCATGATCCTGGAGTCCCGGGATCGAGTCCCGCATCGGGCTCCCTGCTCAGCAGGGAGTCTGCTTCTCCCTCTGACCCTCTTCCCTCTCGTGCTCTCTATCTCTCATTCTCTCTCAAATAAATAAAATCTTTAAAAAAAAAATTAAAAAAAAAATTACCCAGTCCTGGAGTGCCTGGGTGGCTCAGTGAGTTAAGCGTCCAACTCTTCTTTGATTTTGGCTCAGGTCATGATCTCTGGGTCATGAGATCGAGCCCCGAGTCAGGCTCTGCACGCTGGGTGTGGAGCCTACTTAAGATTCTCTCTCTCTCTCCCTCTACCTCTGCCCCTCTCCACCCTGCTCTCTCTCAAAAGAAGAAAAACAAAAACAAAAAACCCAAAACCCAATCCAAATTCAAATCCCCCCATTGTCCCTAAATTGTCTTTTTTTTACAGTTGTTTCTTCGAAATCCAAACATCTATTCAAGACACTTGGTTTTTCATTTCTTAGGTCTCTTTTATTCTATCACAGTTTCCCTTTGTCTTTTGTTTAATGTCATTAAGGGGAAAAAAAAATGGATCATTTGTCCCAAGGAGTGTCTCGCCTTCTCCATTTACCTGTTTGCTGTCTCATGGTGACATGTTTCATGTTGGTGAACAGCACTCGTAATTTCCAAACAAAACAAGAGTCCAGACTTTGGCAGTTCTTGCATTCCTGGAGCCAAACTAATGAGTGTTTATGAGCAAGATAGTTGGGTTCTAGGTGCAGATTATGGTAAACAGGTTTTTCAAGGACACAAGTGTCTTGGAGGGACGCTTGGAGGCCGAGCGAGGCACAAATTCACTGTGCAGGTCGGCCCCCTTGTGGCAGATTTCAACTTCAAAATGTCCCCTAGGGGGCGCCACCATAGAATCCCACTACGGAAAAAATCATTCCTATTATTGAGTACTTTATAACTGCCTAGTATGTGTGATCTCTGATTTTTTTAAAAATCCAGATGAAGAAATCAAGGCACACAGTGGTCAAAGAGTTTGCTTTAGTTCACATAGCAAGCCCGGGGGACAAGTTTGGATTTGAACTTGGGACTGACAATAGCCTTCCCTTAACTACAAAGTTATACCACCTCTCACCACAACAATAGGGCAGACAGATCCTACTTTAATATAGGTTCAAAACCAAAAACACCTCATTTCTCCTCTAGCCTTTAAGCACCTGGTTTCAAACCCCTGCCCTGCCATTTCCTGAAGGTGTGACTTAGCGTAAATTGTTCCTGCCTTAGTTTCCCCATCCGTGGGAGGTGGATAATAGTACCTCCCTCACTGGGTTAGTGTGCTAAATCACCTAGGGTGGATTATCACCTTAGGTGCTAAATGAACATTACCATTGCTCTGACACCCTTAAAAATAGCCGGGGAGGGGCGCCTGGGTGGCTCAGATGGTTAAGCGTCTGCTTTCAGCTCAGGTCATGATCCCAGGGTCCTGGGATCGGGTCCTGCAACGGGCTCCCTGCTCAGAGGGGAGTCTGCTTCTCCCTCTGCCTCTCTCTCTCTCTCTGTCTCTCATGAATAAATAAACAAAATCTTAAAAAAAAAAAAAATACCCGGGGAGGTTCGGTTTTGCAGATTAGGAAAGTGAGACTCAGAGACTCTAAGGAACCTGTCCAAGGTCACACAGCCAGTCCTGGATTCAAACTTGAGAGTTTTTACCCCCCCCATACTCCTTCAGGACCTCCTGGAGCTACCCAGACCCCCCGCCCAGACTCCCCGGAAGGCTGCTCAGAAGAGGAGGAAGGACTGGTGCGGGAAGGCCCTGAGCTCCTAGACTTCAGTGTAGATGAAGTGGCGGAACAGCTGACGCTGTTGGACGCGGTGAGCACCGGGGCGGGGCGCGGTTGTGGGGCAGATTCCAACGAGCACAATCCTACCCACCTCCCCACCCTCCCCACCTCCCTCCACCCAGGAGCTCTTTTCGCGCGTGCGGCCCTGCGAGTGCCTGGGCTCCGTGTGGTCACAGCGGGACCGTCCAGGGGCCACGAGCGCTGCCCCCACGGTGCGCGCCACCGTGACCCAGTTCAACATGGTGATCGGTTGCGTGCTGGGCTCCGTGCTGGGAGAGCAGGGCCTGGCCGCCCCACAGAGGGCGCAGCGGCTGGAGAAGTGGATCCGCGTCGCCCAGGTGCGCCTCCGCGGGGAAGGGGACGTGGGGGCGGGGCATGGCGGTGGGGACGAGGCCTGGTGAGAGGCAGGGGACAGGAGGCGGAAGGCAGAAGACAAGGGTCTGGGAATGAGGGGAGGATTGGGGTTAGGAGGTGACCCTAAGGGAAAGCCTAGGAGGGGCCCAGGGCTGGGGGCGAGGCTGCAGAGGGACCCTGGGTGGGTCTAGGGATAAGAGTATGGGATGGGGGATGGGGGTAATGGGGAGGGTGGGTGGGAGGAGGAACCAATGCCCAGAGAAGGTGGCGGTGGTCCCGAGAGGGACTGGGTGGGGACGGGTCAAGAGCCTCAAGGCTGAAGAAGAGAAAGCAACGCGGGGGGGGGGGGGGGGGGGGGGGGGGGGGGGGGGGGGGGAGTGGTAAGGGAGGAGGGGAAGGGGGTAGATACCCAGGTTGATACCCAGGGTGAATCTGGTTCGGGGAGGAGAGATCTGGGTCCAGGAGGGATACTGTGGGCACGTCTAGGGCTCGGGTAGAAGTAAGGAGTGGGGACAAAGGAAGCCAAGGTGAGAGGTAGGGAACGGAGGGGCAGCTGGGGGAGGGGCTGGGGCTGCAGGTGGGGGAGGGTCCGGGTCCTGAGGGGCGAGACTGACTCCTGGGAGCTTGTCGGCCAGTCCGTAGGGGTCTGACCTGGGTCAGAAGTCTCGGATCAAAGATGAATCATAGCTGGGGGTCAGGCGTGGGGTGTCACCAGATTCACCCCCACCCCCACCCCCCGCAGCGCTGCCGGGAACTACGGAACTTTTCCTCGCTGCGCGCCATACTGTCCGCCCTGCAGTCTAACCCCATATACAGGCTCAAGCGCAGCTGGGGCGCCGTCAGCAGGTGAGGTTGGGGCGGGGGGAAGGGGGCTTGTCGCTGAGGTGGAACGTCCTCCCCAGCGCAGCTCTGACCTTCCCAGCCCCTGACCCCTGACCCCTCCCTTGACCCCCCCTCCAGGGAACAGTTATCCACTTTCAGAAAACTTTCGCAGATTTTCTCCGATGAGAACAACCACCTCAGTAGTAGAGAGATCCTTTCCCAGGTAAAGATGGGTGTGGACCCCGAGGATCCCAGGCCCAAAAAGGGAAAAAGGGGACCTGGGGCCAGGCACCACTTGTCATTGTCAAAACATTCAGTGTCCTTTCACTCCACCTCAGTGATGACCTTCCCCTTGTTTGTGGGCAGCACCCCTGTTTTACTGCCTCTGCTTGCCCTCATGATAGCTCACGCTCAGTGACTGCCTTATTTATTCATTCAACAAATACCGGAAGTTACACGGAAAAGGTCACTTGAGGCCAGAGTCACAGCAAAGAGTAAAGTGTAAAAAAAAAAAAAAAAATTGCACTAGGACTCGACTTTGATAAGCAAAACTGAAAATTGTCTGCCAACAAGTCGGACTTATTGTAGGCAAGATTGAGATTCTAATTGTAATTAGCTGCTGGTTCTTAGGGTGAATCTAGAATAGATGGAATGTGAAGCCTGTTCCTTCGGTCCAGAACATTCTTCACGTTGACCTTCTGCAGGTGTTGCTCCGCTTGCCCCTTTATTGCCCTTACCTCTGCCTGCTACCCGTGGAGCTTGGTTGTTGCTGTCTCTTCCTCGCTAACGTCGGCTCTAGGAGGCCAGGATTTTTGTCTCTTGCTCACTGCTGTCTCCCCAGCACTCAGAACAGTGCCTGGCCCAGAATAGCTGCTCAGTAAATATCTGCGAACGAATTAATGTCTCAAGTAAGGATAAGAGGTCAAGGAAGAGGGAGCTCTGAATTCAGCACCTACTGTGTGCCAGGAGACCCCACCATGAACCAGGTGGACAGGGTTCCTGCCCAGGGGGGAAATCAGGCAGTAAATAGGGAAACACACCGTGCGTTAATAACTGCCTAGCAATTATATAATTAATTACCAGACAGAGCGATGCTATGAAGACAAGGTGCAGGGCATTTCCAGGGGATGGATGACAGGCCTGTGCCTTGTTCAATATTCCTTGGGTTTGGCCTTTACAACCCGCTGGTAGTTGCTGAAAGCAAAACAGGCGTATATGCTGGGTCTTGAGGTATCTTCCCCGAGGGAAGGGTCAGAGAGACTCCAGGACTGCTCACTTCTTCCCTCCCCCCAGGAGGAGGCCACCAAGGGCCCCCAAGAGGAGGACACCCTCCCAGGAAGCCTGCCCCCAGTGAGTGAGGTGGTTTGGGATGGGGGCCAAGCAGGATCCTCACAGAATGGGGTGGTACGTGATGGGGTCAGTGACAGCTGAAAGTGACTGAAGTTCTGGGGACCACAGAAACTGCCCCCGGGCCCTGTCCCCTACCTTGGCACCTTTCTCACGGACCTGGTTATGCTGGACACAGCCCTGCCGGACATGCTGGAGGTCTGACCCCTGGCCCTTGACTCCTGACCCCAGCACCACTTACCCTCAGCACAGTGGGCCTCCTGACATCCCACCCTTGACCCTGCCCGCACTGCCTACCCCAGCCCCCTTAGGGCAGTGGGGCTCCTGACATCTAGCCCCTGACCTTGACCCTCAGTCCTTGATTCTGGAGGCTCCAGTTCAGACAGAGTTTGCCCCCAGGGGGATCTCATCAACTTTGAGAAGAGGAGGAAGGTGAGTGACACGGGGGTGGGCATGGGGGCTGGGGGTGGGGCGGGGGCGGGTTCTGAGAGGCCGCCCCCTCAGGAGTGGGAGATCCTGGCCCACATCCAGCAGCTGCAGAAGCGATGTCGAAGCTACTGCTTGAGCCCCCGTGCACCTGTCCTGGCTGCCCTGCGCACCCAGCGCCAGCTCAGCGAGGAGCAGAGGTGACCCCCCCGCCCCCCCATGACCCGGCCCAGCCCCCACCCTGGCCGATTCTGGATGGCACACTAGACCCACTTACCCCATGTACGTCTCCAACTCCTCAGACACCCTCCAGAGCCCTGACCCCCATCCTATGACCTTGCATTTTCTGCAGCCCCAGTGAGGGCCCCAGTTCACCTCTGACCTCAAATTCTGACCCCGTCTGACTATCCGACTTCAGCCTTTCATGTACGACCGGCCATTCCCCTCACCCGTGCCATCTGTTCTCCTCCCCCCGTCCTGACCCCGTCAGACCTGTGACCCCATTTGTAACCCCAGTCTGACCCTCTGAGCCTAATCGCTTTTCCCCAGTTCTGAATAACCGACTCCAGCTTTGATGTGTATTTGACCACCCAACTCCACTATCCCATTTGTTTCTTTTCATTCTGTTGAATCCTTTACCCCAATCCTTGACCCCAATGATTACTTGACCTTGAACTCTATCTATGACCAAATTTTACTCCTCCGTCCCTCTCTGCGAATCCCTGTGTGCCCTGCCGACCAAGCCATCCCATCTCATCCCTAATAAGACCCCGATGCCATAATAACCCCTCCATTTGCTACCCTGACCCTGACATTTGGTGCCCGCCTCCCGCCGCTCCCTCCACACACCTGCAGTGCAGCTCCCAACTGATCCTGGCTTTCGTCTCGTTCCTTGCCGCTTCCTGGCCCCAACCCACCCCACTGTGCACCTTGGCTCCTCAGCTACCGAGTCTCCCGTGTCATTGAGCCACCCGCTGCTTCCTGCCCCAGCTCCCCACGCATCCGGCGGCGAATCAGCCTCACCAAGCGCCTCAGTGCGTGAGTCTTGGGGTGTGCCTGGGGAGTGAGGTGGGCAGAGACGGGAGGCTGCTCCTGGGACTGGGTCTGGGCTCATCCTCATGCCTTGTCTCTGTCTTTAGAAAGCTGTCCCGAGAGAGGGGCTCATCCCCTGGTGGGAGTCCTGGGGACCCCTCCTCCCCCACCTCCAGGTGAGCATCCCAGTGAGTGAAAGGACTGGAGATGGCAGGGTCAGAGGTCAGGGCAGCCACTCGACCTCAGCCTCTGCATCTCCCCCAGTCTGTCCCCAGGGTCCCCCCCATCTAGTCCTAGAACCAGAGACCCTCCTCCTGGCAGTGCCCCGGCCTCTCCAGGGTCCCAGGGCCCCAGCACCAAGGTACTAGGCCTGCCTGTGTGCATGTGGGACTGTGGGCACCCGGGGCTGTGTGTGCGCGTGCGTGCGTGCGTGCGTACGTGGGGTTTCACAGCCAGGCATGTACATAAGAGACTGTACACATGCTTGGCTGAGCACTCTTGAGTATCTGTCCAGGAGACCGTGTGCATCTCATGGCCCTACGTGAGGGACTGTCCCTCAGTCTGGCTTATGCACAGATCTGGATGAGTCAGCTCACCCACAGGGCGCTCCAGGGTGTGATTATACTTTTGCAAGGATATGCATGTCCCCAGGAATTGGCATGCCTAAAGGGGACACATGGGCATAAATATCCACACTATCCATGGGACCCTGAATGGGGCCGTTCACGGACTTGTGGGTGTACAACAGTTACGAGCATATGTGTGTACTTGCTGCTGTCTGTGCACACAGGATTTCTTGTGTGTAAAGACAGCTTTGTGCTATGTTTACGGTCATGTGTAAATTTGTTTTTGTCACAGGGCACAAAGGTCTGTATGTGGTGGGATTGCACAGATGTGGGCTTGTGAGCGCACCCTAATTGCCTGTCCCCAAGCTCCGCTTTTGCAGGGGGACATGTAACTCTCCCACCACTCAGCACCCCCCTCCACACTGCCTACAGCTGCCCTTGAGCCCAGACCTGCCGGGCTCCCGGCCCTTGACTTTGCCCCTGAGCAGCTCCCACATCTCCTTACCGGGGCAGCAGGGATCGGAGGCTCGAGTCATCCGCGTCAGCATTGACAATGACCACGGGAACCTGTATCGGAGCATCTTGGTGAGGGGGGGGAGCCGGGAACCTGCTGGGGCGGCCCTGCCCCCTGGGGCTTGGCGGTCACACCTCACCACCCACCTTCTTTTCCCAGCTCACTAGTCAGGACAAGGCCCCCAGCGTGGTGCAGCGAGCCCTGGAAAAGCACAATGTGGCTCAGCCCTGGGCCCGGGACTACCAGCTCTTCCAAGTCCTTCCTGGGGACAGGGGTGAGCAGGGACTGTGTGCAGCCTGGGCTGGGGGTTAGCTCGGAGGGCAGCAGACTGACTAGGGTCAAGGCTGGCCTAACAGGGCCAGGAGGTGGCTCTGACAGAGGAGGGGGAGGATGAAGCGGGGTGCGGGTAAGAGGCAGGAAACATTTGTGCCTCGATTTTGCAGGGTCATGAGGTTGCCCTGGCTGTGTGAGTGAAAGGGGCAATATAGGTGTCTTCTTAGGATTTATGGGGAAATGAAATTGTCCAGGGTCAAATGGGAGAGGGAGGAAAGGAGGTTGTCTTGGCTTAAATTTGTAGGATCGTGAGGTCATTCAGGCTCAGCCTGGTGGGGTAGGAATCTAAAGGGGGTCTGGGCTTGAATTTGTGAGGAGATGAGCTTGCCCCGCCTCAGCATGGGGACTCCGAAGTTATCTGCACTTGGCATGGGAGAGGGCCACATGGTATTGAAATTCAGGGTGGGGAGCATGATGTCGTTCAAAACAGACACAAGTAGGAGGTCACCCAGTGCTGAAGGAGAGGCAAGAGGGTGACATGCAAAAGGATATGACATGAGGTTGGTGGGACATTAGGAAGGAATATAGGAGGCTGTTTGGCTTCGGCTGTCAAGAGTGAGGGCCACAGATCGTATAGGCTGGACGTAGGAAGTCAGATGTTGTCCAAGTTCATGGTGAGAGCAGCATGAACTTGGCTCAGAGTTGGCTGGGGGAAGGGTGGGTGAGCAGGAAGTCATTTGGGATGGGTGACCTGAGTTGGTCCCACCCTGCAGTGCGGGTTGTCTAGATTCCAGAGGGAAATAGCAGGAGGTTGCCCAGGCGCAAGGCGGGAGAGACATGAGGTTGTGCCGGCTTTGAGTGGGAAGTTGTCTGCGTTCCCAGTGAGAGGAGAATAAGGTTGGCTTAGTGCTGGCTGAAGGGACCCAAGGTTCTGCAGAACAGACAGGTGAATGGCAAAAGGTTACCTAGGTCTTTTGTGGGGAAAGTATGAGGTTGTGCAGGCCTTTGACCATCATGTCCGCCCTGGCCAGAGCTCCTGATTCCTGACAACGCCAATGTCTTCTATGCAATGAGTCCAGCCACCCCTGGAGACTTTGTGCTGAGGCGGAAGGAGAGAGCCCAGCACACAACCACGGTCTCCTCAACCTGAGGGGGCCCCCTTCTCCCTCTAGGTCACATGCCCCAGGGCAGCTTGAGGCCTAGCTTCTGTCACCATGGAAGTGGGGAGAGGGTTCCTTTCCCAGAGAGGTCCCATTGTCCAGTAAAGCCCACTGTACTCTGTACCCCATGACCCCCCACCTCCAACTTTAGCCCATTGGACACCATCTCTCTGACCCTCCTGGCACCAGATCCTTATTCCAGAGCCATCAGCCCACGGGCGGCCGGGTGAAGAGCTTCATCCCGTAAACATAGAAGGCCGGTAGGGTGCTGGGGGGCGGGGGGCAGACCCTTCCCCAGAGAAATCTTGTAACTGGCGGAAACACATCAGAACTGACAGAAGTGGATGAAAATGGTGACCAAAGTTATGAAACAGGTCTGTCTTGTCTGTTCTGAGCCTGGGTCTTACATCCTCTGTTACGATAGAAATTAAAAACCAAAACTAAAACCTGAAAAAAATCTAAGAGTCTTGCGAAAGCGTTCGGGTGAGACAGGACCAGATGCGGAGGGTCGAGGGACTGTCACACACACGGGGGTGGGGACTCCCCAGCATTTGGGGGCGTTATGCTTCTTTTCTGCCACGTATATGGGAGAGTGAAGAAATGAAAATCCATTGGGATCAGAGACAAATACCATCACCCATAAGTCAACAGGGTGTGGAGATGAAAGGAGAGGGGGGCACGGTCTCCCTGTACTGGGGTAGGGAGAGGAAACAGAGCAGGCAGAGACAAAGGGAGCCATACGGCCACCTAGGACACAGTCATAACCAGCAACAACCACAATCAACGATAATGTGTTCACTGAGGAACTTCTACTCTGTGCTGAACATCAACTAGGAGCTTTATAGCTCACTGTTTTTTTAATTTCTAAAAATTATTTAAAAGATTTTTATCTGTTTATTTGAGAGAGAGAGAGGGAGAGAGCATGAGCAGGAGGGAGGGGCAGGGGGAGCGGGAGAAGCAGACTACCCACTGAGCAGGGAGCCTGTCACGGGACTCATTCCCAGGACTCTGGGATCATGACCCAAGCCAAAGGCAGATGCCTAACTGACTAAGCCATGCAGGTGCCCCTTTATATCTCACTGTTGATCAGAGGGTCTTTGTGCTTCAAGTGCTCAAAAACCCAGTCCTGGGGTACCCGGGTGGCTCAGTCGTTCAGGGTCTGCCTTTGAATCAGGTCATGATCCCAGCGTGCTGGGATCGAGCCCTGCATGGGGCTCCCTGCTCAGCAGGAAGCCTGCTTCTCCCTCTCCCACTCCCCCTGCTGTGTTCCCTCTGGCTGTCGCTCTCTCTTTGTTAAATAAATAAATAAAATCTTAAAAAAAAAAAAAAAAGAAGGAAACCAATGGCTCGTGTAAATGAAAAGTTCAGTGGGTCCAGCTTCAATCACAATTGGATCGAGGGATTCAAAAGATGTCATCAGGATTGTGTTGCTGTCTCTGGGCTCTGATTTGCCCTGAGAATGAGCCTGTGTCCACCCCCCACCTTGCACCTTGCCAAATCCAATCACCCTCTGTGGCAATAGAACAACCCCTGATTTTCAGCTGGCCACCCGAAATAGAAAACGTTTCCAGCCTCCCTTGCAGCAAGATGTGGTCATGTGACTAAGTCTTGGCCAATGGGGTGCGGGCAAATTCTTTTTCCCCAGGAACTTCGGGTAAAGTCCCAGGATGGAGGCTCATTGGATCCATTTGGGTCACATGCCCACCCTGAGCCAATCACGGTGCTCCAGGAAATGGAGTGTTCTGACTGGCTAGTCGAGGGAGGGCAGGCGCAAAAGCACCCCAGGCAGGTGTACCCCTGTGGGGGTGTTTACCCTAGTTTGAGAAGCTCAGCCCAAGCGAAAAGCTTTCACCGTGTGTACTATAATTACTTTCCAGATTAAAAGAACTGCACATTCCTCGTAAAATAAAATCCCAACAGTAAAAATATCCCAAGAGTAAAACTTTTCCAAAGAAATCACAAATCTCAACATCCAGAATGTATGTTATTTTACCAATACAGGATCATATGGTACATACTGTCTGGCCACACTGCCTAACACCGTGCAAACACTCAACCGCCAGTCACTATTAGGATTATTTATTCCCACCCAGACTGGGAAGAGATGTTGATTAGCAAGATAATAGCAGTATCTTACATTTTTGGAATGTTTGCTATGTGCCAAGCCGGGTTTTACAGACAAGAAGGCTGAAGCTCAGATAAGTCACCTGCCCAGGGTCATACAGTAAGAAAGTGTGTCTGCCACAGAAACCGGCACTGTTCCTGACCCCCAAGTGGCCGCGGGGTGGGGTGGGGGGCCTGAGGGCCCCTGGGGCCTCCCGCGGGACCAGCAGGGCGGCCTCCTCCCGCTTATCTCAGCCCTGGCTGCGTGTGGTCCCGCCCCCTCGGGGGAGCTGCCACTTGGAGGCGCCTGGCTGGGAAGGGCCTGGTCAGCTGTGTCCGGCGGAGGCAGCTGCTGACCAGCTGTGGATTGTGCCAGGGGCGGAAGGGGGGCAGGGGCCCTGGGCCCCCCGTCGCGGGGGGTTGCATCATGGATCACCTCTGGGCGTACCTCTGGCCTGGAGTCGGCTCTCTCTGTCTCTTGCTCGCTGGGGCCGCCTGGGCTTCCCCACCCAAACCCCTGGACCCCAAGTTTGAAAGTAAAGGTAAGGGTGGATCGGTGTGGGACCCCCGCACGAGGTCCTGGGGGCAATGCTCAGGCCTGAACTTCCAGCCTGGGTCCTGGGGGCATTATCGGGTTCTGAACCTCCAGTTTAGGTCCTCAGGGCCAAGCTGGTCTCTGAACCTCTTGGACTGGAACCTGGTGTAGCATACTGGGTTCTAAGACTCCAGACTGGGTCTGGAGGGGGACATGAGGTTCCCGTTTTATCTTTCCAGGGAGCCTGGGACATGATATATCCTAATGGGGCAGGGGCGGTGCTGGGTCTAGGCCTCGACGTCTAGAGTCCCTGAGGAGAAAGGGACCTAGCCAACCCTGCACTGGAGGGAGGGAGGACAAAGCCCGGGTCGAGGCAGAGGGCCCGGGCCGCTGGCGACTGTAAACATGGTTTGTATGCGGGCGCCAGATCCCTCGGCCTGCCGGGTTGGGGGAAGGGGCGGGGGACGGGGCCACGGTTGGCGTTATCGGGCCGCCGGCAGCCTGCCGGGGCCGATAGGGGAGCCCGCCACCTCCGCACACTTCAGTGGCACGCCCGTCCTGGCCTGGGGCGGGGCCGGCAGCGGGAGGCGGAGGCCTGGCTAGCTGCGCGCAGTCCAGCGCATTGTGGGGTGGGCGGGGATGTGTGTGGGAACAGTAAGGCAAGCAACCTGTGCTTGGGAGTTCGGGGGGCACCACCTCTGGGGACCCTTCGAGGGGCCCCGCTTGGGGCAGAGAGCGAGGCGGGGCTTTTTTCTTATCGGTTCGCACAGGCGGCAGGAGGGAGGGGGAGGACGCGGTGGCCCGAAGACAGGGCTGCCCCGACCCCCGCCCCTTGTTCCCACCCGCAGTGGCCCTGCTGGCTGCCCGCGGGCCCGAAGAGCTTCTGTGCTTCACCGAACGGTTGGAGGACTTGGTGTGTTTCTGGGAGGAAGCGGCAAGCGCCGGGATCGGCCCCGACAGCTACAGCTTCTTCTACCAGCTCGAGTGAGTGCGGCGGGGCAAGTGGAGCGCCCCCACGCTCTGAGGACGGGGTGGGTGGACAGGACAGCCCGGAGCTCACGCTTTGGGACATCTGCTGGGGTCAGGGGCCGGATGGCACCGGCCCAGGTGGTCACTGGTGGGATGCCCGCGGGGTCAGGGCTGACACGGCCCCCTAGTGGCTGGGGTTGGAACCCTCCCGCGATCTCCGTTGAAGGGCGATCCCAAACTGTAGGGCGGGGACAGCACCCCTCCGACAGGACTAAGGCGTCGCGTGCGTCGGGGCTGGGACGCCCCTTGGTGGTGGTACCCAAAATGCGCCCACGGTCCAGGCAATAACAACCTGTCGCACCCCCACCCCCAACTTGCTCCCTCGCCTCTCTGGCCCCTTCGCGCACAGGGGTGAGCCATGGAAGCCATGCAGCCTGCACCAGGCGCCCACGGCTCGCGGCGCTGTGCGTTTCTGGTGCTCGTTGCCCACGGCCGACACGTCGAGCTTCGTGCCCTTAGAGTTGCGCGTCACAGCGGTATCCTCGGGCGCTCCACGCTATCACCGTATCATCCACATCAACGAAGTGGGTAAGTGCGCAGGGAAAGGGGACCTTATCGGGTGAGGGAGTCACGGTCACCGCCCGCCTGATCAACCCCTCTCCTCAGTGCTCCTGGACCCCCCAGCGGAGCTGCTGGCGCGGCGGGCCGACGAGGGCGGCCACGTGGTACTGCGTTGGCTCCCGCCTCCTGGGGCCCCCGTGGCCAGCCTCATCCGCTACGAAGTGAACATCTCCTCTGGCAACGTCGCGGGGGGCGCACAGAAGGTGAGGCTGCCCCTACCGCCAGCCCCAAAGGCTCCACGGTGGACAGCCCCGCCTCCTCCCTCCAAACCCCGCCCAGATGGTCACCACGGCCCCGCCCCCTAGCCGCGCCCCTCCAGGCCCCGCCTCTGACGCCCGTCGTCTCCCTGCCCGAGACACCTCCACGCCCACTGACACGTCTTCTTCCCCAGTGCCTCCCCAGCCCACCTGGACCCAATCCCACTTACCCCAGTGTCCCAAATACTAGATCCCTTCAAGGTCCCGACCCTCAAGGCTCTGGCCCCGCCCAAGTCCGCCCTCTGCTCCCTGGGGCCCCGTCCTGATTGGCCCAGAGCCTTCCTGGAAGCCGCTTCTTGCCTTCAGTGCCCTTCCCCCTTACGGCTGCGCTTGGGAGCTGTCCTTCCTTTCGCTGATTGGGTCAGTGTCGCCCCCCGGGCTTTTCTCTGCTCGCCCCGCCCCCCTCTGGCCACGCCTCTCACCCAGGCCCCGCCCCCAGGTGGAGATCCTGGACGGCCGCACTGAGTGCGTGCTGAGCAACCTTCGGGGCGGAACGCGTTACACCTTCATGGTACGCGCGCGTATGGCCGAGCCGAGCTTCGGTGGCTTCTGGAGCGCCTGGTCCGAGCCTGCGTCGCTGCTGACAGCTAGTGGTGAGGCCCCAGGTAGGGGCGTAGGAGGGGCTAGAGCAGAACATGGGGCATTCCCACCACCCTGACTTCCTCCCTGCTCCTCAGACTTGGACCCCCTCATCCTGACGCTCTCCCTCATCCTCGTGCTCATCCTGATGCTGCTGGCCGTGCTCGCCCTGCTCTCCCACCGCAGGTGAGCGCCCCATTCGGGTACCTAGCCCAGACTCCTCCCCACCGTTCTTTGGCCGTGGAAAGCTAGGCTCAGAGACAGGCAGGCATTTGCCCAGGGACACACAGTGAGGGGTCAGTGGCAGGGCTGGGGTGCAAGCCAGACCAGACCCAGACTCTTAGTTAAAATTCCCTGGGAACATTCACCTGGTTTTCCTTCAGCCTCAGTGGCTGCTCCTTCTTGAATTCCTTTGCTCGTTCCTTTTCCCAGTTTTATCCACTTTTGTAAAATCCCCGGATGGGCTTAATGGAAAGATTTAACACCCTGAGTGCCTCCTGCCTCTGTTGTGAAGCTCCTTAGATTCTTTACGGTAGGACCAGCCATCCTGAGGTTTTTGGAATTTCCAGCACATAATATGTGGTTTCATACCCTCAAGCCTAGGCACATGCTGTTCCTTCTGCCCAGAATGCCCTTCCTGCCTTGTCTGCCAAGCAGTCTCCTAGGTGTCTTTCAAGGCCTTGTTTTATTTACTTGGTTGAAAAATACATACGGAGTGCCAGCTGTGTGCTAGGCACAGGGGAGAAAGTGGAAAACAAACATGTCCCTCACATTGTGGATCTCCTAGTTGAGTCAAATTACAAGGGAACCAACAGTTATTTGATTATGCATTGTGATATCACAGAAACAAGTGGGGCCTGGGGACATGACAGGATGATCAGGAAAGACCTCTGGGAGGTGACATCAGAATGGAAACCTGAAGGTTGGAAGAAGGCAGTCACGTGAAAATTGAAAAGAAACAGCAAGTGCAAAAGCCCTGAGGTGGGAATGAGCTTGGAACATTGAAGCAGCTGCCAAGAAGGGCTCTCTGGCTAGAGCAGAATGTCTTAGGAGAGAGTGGTAAATGATGAGGTGAGGGAGGTGACAGGGGGTCAGAACATGCCAGGCTGTCTGCAGGGCGGTGGGGAGGAGTTTGAATTTTATTCTGAGTACATTGGGGGAATATTATGGAAAGGAGTGAGAAGGGAAGTAACAAAAGTGCATATTGAACTCCTGTGCATCCTTCAAAACCCTGTTCCAGTCACCCACCTATAGGCCTTGCAGGTGCAAGCCAGAGCCTCTGTTCCTCTGCCCCTATGCATTCTTCTGCCTCCACTGCGATCACAAGGGGCCAGGACTATTTGTGTCCCTGTGACTGCTCCTAACAGGGTAGTGGTGGGTGTTCAGTGACACATACCCATGTTCTTGGTTCTTTTGGCTTCGCCAGGACTCTGAAGCAGAAGATCTGGCCTGGCATCCCAAGCCCTGAGAGTGAGTTTGAGGGCCTCTTCACCACCCACAAGGGTAACTTCCAGGTAGGTGGCATGGTTGTCCCCTCAGGGCCTGGGGCTTCCCTGCTCCTACAGCTGAACCTCAGGTCTCTGAGCAGGCTGGTGCTGTTTCCCCAGCTGTGGCTCTACCAGAATGAGGGCTGTCTTTGGTGGAGCCCCTGCACTCCCTTTGCAGAGGACCCACCCGCCCCCCTGGAAGTCCTCTCTGAGCGCTGCTGGGGGGCGACACAGGCTGTGGAGCCAGGGGCAGAGGATGAGGGACCCCTGCTGGAGCCAGTGGGCAGTGAACATACCCAGGACACCTACCTGGTGCTGGACAAGTGGTTGCTGCCCCAGAACCCACCCAGTGAGGATCTCCCACAGCCTGATGGCGGTTTGGACATAGTAGCCATGGATAAAGGCTCAGAAGCATCCTCCTGCTCATCTGCTTTGTCCCTGAAGCCCGGGCCAGAGGGGGCCTTGGGTACCAGCTTTGAGTATACCATCCTGGATCCCAGCTCCCAGCTCTTGCGCCCAAGGGCACTACCCCCTGAGCTGCCCCCCACCCCACCTCACATAAAGTACCTGTACCTCATGGTGTCTGACTCTGGCATCTCAACTGACTACAGCTCAGGGGGCTCCCAGGGAGCCCAGGGGGACTCATCGAATGGCCCCTTCTCGAACCCTTATGAGAACAGCCTCATCCCAGCCCCTGAGCCTTCACCTCCCAGCTATGTGGCCTGCTCCTAGGACTCCAGCCCTCAGATGTTTGGAGACCCAGCATGACCTCAAGTGCTAGTCCAGGCCTAAGACTTATCGAGCAGGGTTGGTGAGGCCTCCCTCAGGACTAGGGGCATTGGTAACCTCGGCTTTCTGCCCAGTCCATCCTGCTCAGTACATCCTTGCAGTATTTTAAAATGTAGAGTTGTGTGTGTGTGTATGCATGAATGTGTGTGTATTTTTTTTCCTATCATGACTTCTACAAACATTCTGTAAACCCCATCTTTCCCTGGGCCCAGGCCATAGGGGCAGCAGAAAAAGGCCTCAAGCTCCCATCTGAAATTCTGGATCTGGCAACCTGAATAATAATCATAATAAAACGAATTGGTCAGTATATGTTATACTAGCTGCCATGACAAACAACCCCTAAATATGAGTGGCTTTACACATCAAATGCTTTCTCTCTCATATTTCAATGCAAACCTCTAGGTGGGCAGTCGTCTCTGGGATGAGTCAGAAGCCCTGACTCTTCTGGTCTGTAGCTTCACCATCCCCCGGGGCCACCCTGAGGTCGATGGGTCCTCTGCGTCTTGCCAACCAATAAGCAAAACAAACAGCAGAAGATTCAGTGGGCCATTTTAGGGAGTTCGCCTAAGAAGTAGTAATCATCTCTTCTTCACAAATCCCATTGGCCAGAAATAGTCACAGGACCGCAGCTAGAAGCACAGACAGCTGGGGGGAAATGTAGTTTAGCTATACACCCAGGGAGAGGAAAGTTGTTGAATGAGCCTCTAGCTAGCCTCTGCCACTAATAATGATAACACTATTTTGTAAGGTTTTATTTTGAATCAGGCCCTGTTCTAAGAAAGTACTCTGATGTGACCCCTGTGTCATCAGGTGGCTCATTGGGAGTTCTGGTTTAACCACTATTAAAAGTTTGACATAACTGACGAAAGATGAACATATGCGGACCTACTCTACCAATTCCACTTCTGGGTATATACCCTAAAAGGCCTCATAGACATGAACCAGGATATGTGTGCAAGAATGTTCATAAGCAGTAAATAAGTCAATCTGATGAATAAAATGGGGGTATATTCACCCATGGGATTACATGCAGTAGGGAAAAAGGACTGAACTAAAAAATATGGCCTAATCTTTTTCTTTTTTTTTTTTAAGATTTTATTTAGGGGCACCTGGGTGGCTCAGTTGGTTAAGCGACTGCCTTCGGCTCAGGTCATGATCCTGGAGTCCCAGGATCGAGTCCCACATCGGGCTCCCTGCTCAGCAGGGAGTCTGCTTCTCCCTCTGACCCTCTTCCCTCTCGTGCTTTCTATCTCTCATTCTCTCTCTCTCAAATAAATAAATAAATAAAATCTTAAAAAAAAAAGATTTTATTTAGTTATTTGAGAGAGCGAGAGCATGAGCCGGAGCCAGGGGAGGGGGGAGGGGTGGGCAGAGGGAGAGGGACAAGCAGATTCCCCACTCAGCAGGGGACCCTGACCCATGGCTTGATCCCAGGACCTGGGGATAATGAACTGAGCTGAAGTCAGACACTTAACCCACTGAGCCACCCACGTGCCCCTGGCCTAATCTTAATAACAACGTTGAGTGGGAGAAGAAGGAAGTCTCAGAAGATTACATTTACCATGAAAATTTTATAAAGTTCAAAACAGCAAAACAGTATGTTGATTGGGCATAAAAGGTACATGATAATGCTATTTTTCAAAAAAGAAAAAGTACTTTATATTCTTTAGGTCTTTGAATTTGCACATGTTCCTGAAGTATTCCAGCCATGGGAAACTGAGGCAGAAAGGTTGTCACACACCAAAACTCAAGGCTGGCCTTCAGAACTTGAACCTTTGTCTGAGCTGGGGTTACCAGCCTGGGCAGGCCATGGGGTGATTGTCATCTCTCCATCTGGTCGGAAAGCCACCCACCACTCTGCTCTAGGGCCCAGCCCACCTGGATCCAGGCAGGCTCGGAGGCAGCGCTGTCCGGGGCCTGGTGTATCCACCTGCAGCCAGCACTGGGCAGGGAAATACCGCTGGAGCAGCGACAGCTGCAGGGCATCCCCACTGTTTCCCTCTTCCTGGATCTGGAGGGCCACAATGAGCCCACAGCCCTGGCCAGGCCCAATCTGGTGGCTGAAGTGGGCAGCTGTGTCTAGAAGCAGGGCAGCCAAGTAGGCCGCTTCCTGGGGCCCCCAGTCTTCCACTAGGTACTCCTCCAGGCCATCCAGCAGAAGGAGGGAGGGCGCTGGGCCCCGGGCCTCATGGGCAGAGCACAGAAGCTGAAGGAGTTCATGGGTTGACGGTGGGTACTGGAAGCGAATCTTCTAGAGAGGAGGAAAAAAGGAAAAGACCAGATTCAGCTCAGGAAGCCAGGCTCCCAGCTATAGCTGCCCTGCTGCCCTGTATACTTTCCTGCACTAGGCTCTCAGGCCTCAGCTGGTTACAGAGTGAAGCCACTCAGAGTGGTCGAATACTCTTCTACTAGTACCCACCTCCCCTTTTTTTATATAAAAAATATTTTATCTTTAAGTAATCTCTACACCGAAGGTGGGTGGGGCTGGAACTTAAAAACCTGAGATTAAGAGTCACATGCTCTACCGACTGAGCCAGCCAGGCACCCCCACCTTCTTTCTTACATCCTGCATTTACCGTTGCCCCTATTAGCTGAGAACAGGTAAGTTTTTTCGTCAGGTCTCTAAGGCAATTTTTCCACGGAAAATCCTCTGGTAGGTAGGTTCTTAGTGGGACCTACTGATTGGTCTCGAAAGAAAAGCCGGTGTCCAAACAAGACACTGGTTTAGCCCCACCTCTTACCCACCCCCTTGACTCCACCTTTTGGGCGTCTCCTTCCGCTAACTCCGCCCCTCGGGACAGTTTCCCAATCGTGACAAAGCTTCCTATGGTCCCGCCCCCGCCCTCCCACCCTCTGCTCATTAATGACTCCGCCCCACAATGGCCGCTTCGGCGCGCTCTTCCTTCGTCCCCTCCATTGGTCTGCCTACCTGTCACTCAATCCTCAATCGGCTCAGGTACTAACTAGTCCGCCTTCGGTCCCATCCCTCGGTTACCTGTAGCCGCAGGGGGTCGAGCGCTGCTCCTCTCCCGCGGGGCAGGCTTTGAAGAGGCCTCCGGGTGAGGAAGAGGACGGGGCCTCGGCCCTCTCCTGCCGCTTCCAGGGCCGCCGCAAATAGCAGCGCCGTCTTTCCAGACCCTGGACCGCCGAGCAGCAGCAAGGGCGGCCCAGCCTCAGCTGTGTTCTCCTCCTCGGACTCTGCCGAGCTGCCCAGGTTCAGCACCCGCCTCAGCGACTCCGCCATTCGCAACATACTTCTGTCCAATCAGCGGCCCGTTCCTGCCCTTAATCCCGCCTAAGCCGAGGTCTCATTGGTTACAATGCACTTAGCTTCTCCATTGGTTCATGGATCTGCCATCAAAGTTAGATTGGTCTTTACTAGCTCCTCCCCCGGTGAAGGGGCAAATAACTTAGTTTGAGGCAGCAGGAATGGAGGAGGCATTTGAGGGAGAAAGGCCCTTCTTTGCGCAAGTTGGCTTAGGAAAGCAGCACGAATATTATTATTGTGAACTAATCAGCTAATCAGACAAATATAGGATCGAGAGTTGAAGGAAACAGGCCCTAATCACTGACACATTACTCAAAGCCTCCTAGCCTCAGTCTGCTCCCCTGTAAAATGGAGCTCATGATCAGAGGAATATTGTGATGAATGTGTCTGTGTGTGTTTCTGCTGATGTCACCCAATGACAACTGAGAAGGTGAGTGATGGAGGAGCTTGTGTGCTTCTTTCTCTGCACCTTAGTATTGGCACAAGCTTGTGTTGGAGGCTGCAGGCTCAGAAACATTCGTGGGCAAAATATCAGCAGCCATCTCTGAGTCTGTGAGAAGAGGAGTCTCAGTTGGCCTCCTCTTTGGCCTGGGGGCTCCTTGGGTTTTCTTGGGGTGAGGGGGCGGGCATGACCATAGACCAAAGAAGGTGCCGGGAAAGACAAAGACGCACACGGGGTGGGAGACTAAGGGACAGCCAAGGCAGAGACGTTGTTTGTCTTATTCACTTCGGTGTCTCCAGCGCCCAGAACAGTGACTAGATCATTGGAAATTCTCAATATATACTTGTTAAACGAATGAATGAAGAACGGAAGGTAGGATTGATGAGAAACTGGGAAAGGAGGGGGAACAAGATGAGTGGCTAAGTGATGGCTGGCTAGGTCTCCTCACCCAGACTTCGCCCCACAGCTGCCACTCACCCCTGTTGCCCTGGCAACTCTGTCTCCTGGTAACTTCAAAGTGGTGCTGTTGCCAGGAGACCCAGGGGCGGGGCGGACTGATATTTCCTGGGCTTTTTCTCTCCCTCTGGGGCCAGAAAACAGATCCACAGCATCCCCACCCACACAGCCAGGCACCTCCACACCCCTCTACACACACGCGCTCAGACACACACACACACACACCATGGCATCTCTGCATATATTCTACTTCCAGAACCCCCATCACTCACATGTTCACAGCCCTATCCTGACACAAACCATCCCATACACTTTCTCCCTCCTCTCTCTCCCTTACGTCCCCACACCATTTCCCTTGCACACACACTAAAACACACTCTGATACAACCATACCATTGCTATTACACACACACACACGTGCACACACATAGATACATTTCCTTTCAGCTAATGTGCCTGCAGCTCTTTCTACACACACACACACACACACACACACACACAAAGCACACTGTTACACTCCTTGTCAAACGTACCACCTGAACCCCCCGCAACAGATGCACAACCCATTTTTCACCTCACTTTGCAACACTCCAAATGCACAAGCACCCAGTAGTGACATACTGGGTGACATACAGTATAACATAGTCGGGCGGTTACATACATACACGGGAGCATGCCGAACACAGCCCCACTTCACTCCGTATTCCCTTGCTGAGAGCACTCAGCTCACAAATATCCCTGCGGCTCACACCCACTCCATTCAGGCCTTGGTCAAATATCACCTACACAGAGAGGCTTTCCCTGGTCACCTGTGTAAAAGTGCACGCCCTACACTCTTTATCCATCTTCCTTTTCAAATAACTTATCATTTCCAATGTTATGTACTTACTGCCTCTCTTGTCACTAGAATGTCAACTCCACCAGGGAGGTTCTTTCTTTTGTTCATTGCTCGGCCCCCAGTTCCTAGAACAGCACCCAGCACACAGCAGGTGCTTGTAAATGTAGACTGAGTACGTTGGCAGAGATGCAGATGTTTGGCATATTTCTTGTACACATAGTACTTCTCTCACTTCTCAGATGCCTGACTTCATGTCCTGGTGGAAGGACCCTTACTGTAAAGAAGCTCCCAGGAGGAGGGAGGACCAAAGTGTGAGGGGACAGGGGAGTGGACAGCTCAGAGTCAGTCTGTGTTTCTCCCTCGTATTTCAGCATCAAGTGATTAATTCATTCATTTAATAAAATTTTATTGAGCACCTGGTGCCAGGCACTGTTCTAGGCACCGGGGCTTCAGCAGTGAAAAGACAGCTAAGAGTGGCTCAGTCAGCTGAGCATCTGCCTTCGGCTCAGGTCGTGATCTCGAGGTCCTGGGATCAAGCCCTACGTCAGGCTCCCTACTCAGCAAGGAGTCTGCTTCTCCCTCTCTCTGCCCCTTCTCCCCCACTCATGCTCTCTCTCTCTCAAATAAATAAATAAAATCTTTAAAAAAAAAAAAAGACAACTAAGTCTCTGTCCTTGTGGAGCTGACATCCTAGTGAGGGAGAAGATAATGGCCACTAAGCATAACGAGGAGTTTAAGTAGTCTGTGAGTGGATGACAAGTGTATGCCAAAAAACTTTGCACAGGGTAAACAAGAGCTGGAAGGACCAGTTGTTTGATTTTGCAATTTGAAATAGAGTGTTAGGGGGAGGCTTCACTGAGAAGGTGATATTTGAGTAAAGGCCTGAAGGAGGTGAGGGAGTGAACCATGTAGATGGTTGGTGGGGAGAGCATCCCAAGCGGTGGCACCTCTAAGTGCAAAGACTCTGAGGCACTGGGAGAACTTTGGCTTTTACCAGGATGCATGGGGAGCCAGCCACAAGAGGCTTTGAGCAGAGGATAGTTGTGGTCTGACTTACATTATAAACCAGAACTCGGTTTTAGTTGAGTTGAGTTAGAGATTCTGTGGGACCTACAGGGGCATGTTGAGGAGTCTTTTGAATATGTACATATGCCTTAGTCTGGATTTTATATCTAAAATTATCCATCCTGGGATGAGGGTGTGGACACAGCGAGACCAGCTGTCTCCACCCTCTCTAGCAGGCCCGAACGCTTCTTTGTGTCTAGCAATCCCCACTTTACCCTTTCTTGGCCAGTACTTAATTTCAGGACCGCGGACAGCGCCAGCTGGTTTGCCTGGAGTGCTGTCCACTGTGCTGAAGTTTTGCTTCTGTCCTGGCCCGCATGGAGGTAGCTGTGGGACAGAAGGAAACATGGCTCTCAGGGGTGCGATCCCTGGAAATAGGAGCTCTGTTTGGTGAAGAAGGGGGCTCCGTGATTCTATCCCTCCTCTGCCTTAAGCCCTCTCATGCTCCCATATCATTCCCCATGGCCCACAATCAGCCCCACCACCTATGCCATGTCCTCTCCCTCTATCTGCCTCTTCCCTGGCTCACCTGAGCCACACAGGCCTCCTCACTGTTCCCTGAACACAGCGGGCTGGTTCCCATCTCAGGGCTTTTGTGCTTGCTCTTCCCTCTGCCTTGAACGTCCCTTCCCCCTGCCATATTTACATGGCTCTCTCCTCCTTCCTTCATGCCTCTTTAAATTGCAAACTGTGTCCCCATCCCAAAGTTGTCCCATTGTCTTCTCTAGCTTGAATTTTCTCCTATCACTTATCAATATCTAATATATCAGAGATCCCAAACCCTGACCTAAACCCTTGGTCCTAGAGTTTGGAATTCAGAACTTTTCAGATTTTTTTAAAGTACTACGGTATAATACTATGTATTGCATAACATCCCTAGTGGGGCCTGGGATAATATCTCAAAATCAAACACTTTCTTTTATCTGCAATGAAACATAAGAATATTCACATCAAGTTCAATAAATAAAAGGTATAATAACCTTATGTCAGTAAAGGCCAGGTTTTGCCACAAATGGGTTATGAAAAAATTTTGGTTTTCAGACCTTTTTGGAATTTGGCATTGTGACTCTGTATCTAGCTTATTTATCTTGTTGTCTGTCTCTCACATAGTAGAATGTTAGCTCCCTGAGGCAGAAATTTGTGTCCGACCTGTTCACTGCTACAGCCCCTGTGCCTACTACACAGCACCTGGCACACAATAGGTGATCCATAGTGTTTTGAATGAATGAATGAATGAATGAATGAATGAATGAATGAATGAATAGAAGGGCGGGGAAGCAGGTAACCCTTCGCTGGTTCCTGAATGACTCCATGCCCCGAGTGGCCTGTCTGAAGCCATTCAGAGCCACAGTGGGCTGTGGGGAGGTCTGTGCCTCCATGCCCTTCCTATCCTTCTGGTTTCCACTGGGTCCTCGAGGGTTGGGTCTCAGCACAATGTTAATCAGAACCCTTGCACCTATCAGTGCAGCCAGGGGGTTGGCATGGAGGTTCCTAGAGCCCTCGTCCTATTCCCTGTGTCTTCTGCACCCTGGCCATAGTCAGAAACAGGCTAGCTGTCTGGAGGAGTCATGTGAGGCCCCTCACCATGTGTTTGTGTGCCTTACATGTAGCTTGTGGGACTGAAGAAACAATAGAACAGAGAGGTTAACTTTCCTGAGGTCATGCAACCAGGAAATGCTGAGCCAGGATTTAAATCCAAGTTGCTGGCTCAATGACCCCACACTGCTTTTCCATAATCACTCTCAGATACACTGTGACAATAAACGCACTCCCAGTCTCACCTTACCTACATACCAATGATTAAATTCTTCCACACCCCGACACCAGAGGGAGGAGGAAGGCAGGTGGCCAAACTTCTGTTACAAACAGGTCTTTATTAAAGATAAGGAGGGGGCAGGAAAGGGGGGCAGTGTCTCCTCTGCCCACTGCCTTTGGCTGCCTGGGGCAGGGGAGCCCTCTCTGCTCCACTCATGCCCCCCCATGATGGCACATCTGCAGGAGGCTGGGGCCGGGGATGGGGGGCAGTGGAAAGAACAAGGGCAGATTCCAAGGCAAAAAGAAAGTCCCTTCCCATAGCCCTAAAAACAGGAGGGTTTGGGGTGACCTGGGAATGGACAAGGGGAGACACAGCACCCTGAACCCCAAAACCTCTGAACTGGGGCAAGCCCTGCATAAGTTGGGAGTTAGGAGGGACTGAGTCAGAGGTTGCACATGGCAGAGGGGTTGAGAGAGGAAGGGGTGCCCCAAGGACCCCGCCATGGGGGAGCCTGCCCCCCATGCTCTAGCTGGACTCTCCGGAATCTGAGAGAGGACCCAATGACAAGGGATGACCCCATCTCCCTCTCCTCCCTTGCTCATCCTTAGACATTGGCGGTCCCCCATTGACTGGAATCATACCCACCCATCCTAGAAATTCTGAAAACCAAGGACTTCTATTGGTTGTTCAGACACTGAACACTAACTGGAGTTACCCTCCTGCCTGAGGTGTCAAAGACGTGAGGGGAGGCTCCCAATGGCTGGAGTAAACTCCTTTTAAGTAGAAATTTTAGAACCGGGGGCTCCCATTGGCTGAGCAATGGCCAATGGGGTCAGGTTTTGGCCCTTAAAAGAGCAATCCTAGGGGCAAGGGCCCACCTCCCAGTTATGCCCACTTGGGTATCCCAGAGGGCAAGAGAGGTAGGAGGCCTCCCCAAATGTCCTCCCAGCCAGCCTCTAATGCCTAGGCTGGGCTGGTTTGTGCACAGAGGGCTTTGGCACTCACATGGCACGCGCACACACACGTGTGGCAGGGAAGGAACGGGGACCTGGCAGATTCTGGGAGGGCGGTGGGGCCTCACAACAGGTGGTCACGGCTGGCAAACAGGTAAGGGCTGAAGTTGTCCCGGTGGAAGGGGGAGGGATAGAGTCCACTAAGGGTGTACAGGTCCCGAAGCAGGGGCGTGGGCAGCAGCAACTTCCGACCACGTCCGCCACCCCCACCCGGCCCCCCAGGCCCAGGGGAGGAGGGTGAGGGGCCCTGGCTGGGGGTTGGTGCTGGCAGGGGCAGGGGCAGGGGCAGGGGCGTCGGCTCAGACCTCAATCGAGGACGGGGCACACGGGGCGACGAACACATGGCTGGAGCCCTGGAGGACACGCAGCTGGGGATCAGGTGGCCACGGCGGGCACAGTTCTGCGACTCTGAGGGTCAGGGTCAGAGGTCAGGGGATCAGAAAGCTTGGGAGGGGGCCACGAGAGCATAGGCGAGACCTCTGTGGCAGTGACTGTGACCTGGAAGTCCCCCCGGTTTTCCCCCCACTCCCTCGACACTCACTGGATGGGGTGAGCCGTGCCGGTGTCGAATGCGGCCTGCAGGCTTCGGGTTCCTGAGACAAAGAGGCAGAAGGAAGGGGCTAGCGGCCCCCTGGGCCCCGCTGGCCACAGCCACGAGGGGCTCATCAGGCAGAGAGCCAGTGGAAAAGACAACTAGAAGGGCCCAACATAACCATAACACACCCTTCTATTTTGTGTGACTGTCCCCCAGGACCTAGGTCTACAGAGACGAGCAATCCCTCTACCTCCCCATGGCCTGGAGACCTCCACCTCTTGCCTGACTTCCTGCCTCCTTGGTCGCCCTCCACCCACCACCCTCTCCAGCCGGGAGCAGACCCCGGCCCCCCTTACCTGGGCCACACTTAACTTTTCGAGGGGGCTGTCCATGGTGGGGGCTTGGCCCAGGTCCTCCCAGGGAGAGAGCCTTCGGCCAGAGGGCCGCCGGCTCTGGAAGTTGTGTACAACACAGGTGACCTGGGACAGAGTGAGAGGGGCATGTTGAGGCCTGAAGCCAATAATGTAGAAAGGGCATAAATACCATCCCCATTTTTCAGATAAGGAAACTGAGGCTCAGGTATTCAGTTAACATTTTTCCAGTACATTTATGTGCCAGGCACCATTCTTTCCACCTTACTTAGAGGGAGGTACTATTATTATTTATTCCACAGCGCCATGACTAGGGTGAGGCCAGTAAAGCCGAGTGGTGCAAAGGCAGGATCTGATCCTGTCTTTTAAGTTTTTGCTATTTTAGACATCACCTGTTTTTGCATTAATTTTGGTTTTTAAAGATATCTCATTAAAACATTACTTATCTTGATTACTGGGTGTCTTGGTGGCCCTTTAAATTCTGCACTCAGAGCAAGGACCTCACTCTACTTACCCTGCTCCTGGTTCTGTCATCCCATTTCACAGAGGAGAACATCCAGGCAGGGTAAGGGACTTGCCCAAGGTCACACAGAGTCCACACCCTTCAGTATCGTGTGGTCCGGCTTCTTGGGTCAGAGAGCTGATAGAGGGTCTCCCACACTGGAATGGATGGCAAGGTGGCTCACCAGAAAAGTTGCGATGGCAGCGCCCGTCAGGAAACCCGCCAGCACGTCGGACCAGTGGTTGCGGTACTCGGCCACGCGGACCACGCCCACCAGGAAAGCGGGGCACAGCAGGGCCAGGCAGAGCGACGGTTTGACCAGACGGGAGCCCTTCACGCGGAACACGAGAGTCACGTACATCTGTGGGAGCCAGACCAGTCAGGGGACGCATGGCAGCGCAGTTGCCGAACCCAAGTGGATACTGCCTTCCCGGCCAGAGGGCGTGGCCAGAATCCCGAGGAATGGCACTGGGGCCGGAGGCTCCAGGCAACAGAGCGAGGGGGACAGGAGTTCGGAGATGGAGTCGCGAACTCCCAGCGGGCCCTTGCAGGGATGGGGGCGTGGCCAGGGCACCAAAGAGCAGTGGACGGAATCTGGGGCCCAGGTCTCCCCAGGACCAGTCACAGATTGGGAAAGATCCTTGCTAGGTTACGCACAGCTTCAGAACCAGAGGGTGGAGTCAAGGCCCAAGGGGGCAGGTCGGGAAGTCCAGGTGTGGAATCCCCAGACTCCAGGGATCCACTGACAAGAGTAGAAACTAGTCCTGGACGCTAGATAAAGGAAGGAGTCAGAGCAACAGGAGGTGGGAACCAAGGAAAAGCTAGGGACACAGGAAGTCCCAGTGGGTCAAGTCGGGGGCGTGGCCAGATCAAGAAAGGGCAAGGACAAAGGGAGGGGTCCAGGGGAAGCGAGTTGAAAGCCCACCCACCCAGTCTCCCAGCCAATATTTAGGGACCTATAGCATCATGGGGACATGGCTAGGCTCCAGGGAATGGAGTGCAGTGCTCCAGGAACAGTGTTTTGGTCCCACGGGGCGGAGCCAACAACCCCCTTTGGGTGTGGCATTCCTGGGCCAGGGGGCGTGGCCAGACCCAAAAGAGGCAGTCAAGAGCACCGCAATAAACTCTGGCCGGCCGGCCGAGGAGTGGGGCCACCCTAGAGACAGTGTCACAGCACCGGGGTGTGAGTTTACCCTGGGAAGGAATCAGAGGTTCCAGTCCAGAGTGGCCTCCTTGCCCACTGGCCGCCCCCCATCTTTGTGCCTCTATTCTGGGGCTCACCGCTGTGTAGGTGACTGCATAGGCGCATAGGGCAGCATCCTTGCAGGGGAAGGCACGGCGCGCAGCGGCCACCAGGCTGGGGCTGCCGGCACAGGCACCCTGGTCGGTGACGAAGCGGTCGGGTCCTGGCCTGTCGGGCGAAGGCGGTGGGCAGCCCAGGGCCGTGTAGTTGGGGCGGCACACGGACAGGAAGTGCGGCGTAGGGTTGCCAGTCACCACCTGCCCCGCATTAGCGAAGATGGTGGTGGTGAAGAGGCCGAAGGAGTAGACCCCTGGGGGTGGGGTGGGAGAGGGAGTTCATGCTGGGCCCTGATACCCCAGGGGCCCTCCTCCTGTGAGCCCCTGTGGCTCAATCTGGGCGCCTTGTTCCTGTGACCATCACTAAAGCACAGCTGGGAATCCCCCTAAAGCCATATCCCATTATCGCTGGGCCAAGGTTCTCTCCCCTTGGCACCACCATGAGGATACTCTGAGCCTCTTGCTTCTGTCCCCCTTGGATTACTACCATGTCAGGAGCGGGTCCTCCCCTGGAACCCCAAAATAGTTGGGCTAGGACACCTCAACAGCATGACATCAGGATTGGGCCCATGCCGGGAACCTCCTAGGACCATCTTGATGGCATTTCTGGGCCGCTTTAGACCTGCCCTGGACTCACTGTGACTGAGTTGATCATTTTTTTTCCTGGCTCAACAATCAGCCAGAGCTAGATCTCTCCAGCCCTCTGTCATAGGGACCACCATTTTGGATGAGCTCTGCCCTTCTACACCACGGCCACCGACTGTGGCTGGAACCACGCAGTGGGGTCACATCTTCCTGCTTGGGGTGGGGTGGGGGGTGGACTGGTGTTTGGCCTGGGCCTGTGTCCCCCTTTTCTGCATTGAGACTCTCCTTGTAGCAATCTGGGGCCCTGACCGTTGCCACCATGGTTGGCTTAGGCCCCACCATTGTGCCTAGAACCTCTGTTGTGCCTGGCCTTAGCCACATCCCTCTTCGCCTCATGAGGCACCATCATGGCAGTTCTAGGCTCTCTTCCCCATAAAAATTATTATGGCTGAATCTGGCCCGGATCTCCTTTGCATAGCTGACCCCCTGGCCACATCACTCACCCAGGAAGCGGACCAGCCTCCGCAGTGGGGGGCTGAAGCGGCAGCAGGCCCCAGACACGATGGTGCTCTCCCCGATGATGGGGATGGCTGAGGGTGGCGCGGGGAAAAAGGCACGCGCCAGCTCCCCCAGCAGGATCTGTGGGCAAGATCAAGGCAGGGTCTTCCTGGCCTTCAAATCCAACCCTCCACCCACCTCCACCTGGCCCTCCTGCCGCCTGGGTCTGACCAAGGCTACCCCCAGTCTCACCGTGAGGGTGGGCCCAGCAGTGACCAGGGCATAGATCAGTGCAGGAGGCACTCGGCTGGCAGCCTCAGGCCCTGGGTAAGGCTTGGCATAGGTACTGTCATAGCAGAAGAAACCCTGGGTGTGTACGGGGAAGGTGTCCGTGAACTCCAGGCGGTAAGCAAGCAGGACCACGATGCCCAGAAGCACTGACTGCCACCCAGTCATGGCAGGGAGACAGAGAGAGAAGAGACAGGGTCAGGTCCAAGCTGGGGCCATGGCGAGAGACACAGAGATGGAGAGAGACCGAGATGGGGAGGCGAGACAGACAGATCAAGCCTGAGGGAGATACAAAGGGTAGGAGAGACAGAGAGAAGCTGGGAATGGTCGGGGCCTGGGAGACACAAAGAGACAGAAACAGAAAGAGAAGACAGGAGGGGAGGGGAGGGGAAGGGAGAGGAGGAGAAGAGAAAGAGAAGGGACTAGCCAAATGGAGAGGAGAGAGGAGACAGGATGAGGGAGAGCGAGTGAGGACTGGGCCAGGCCTCAGACCAGAGAGAGGGGTCAGCGGGGGCTGCGGACATAGACCAAGAGGGGAAAAGATAAAACTGCTAGTAGACGTTCTAGCAGCTCCCAGAAGTACAACTCTTACTGGGGGCAGGCCATCATACTGAACCTCCTCCGTGAATTAACACATTTTACCTCCGTAACCGCCCCAGGAGAAAGGGGCTCTGATTACGCCTATTGGACAGCCAAGGAAACTGAAGTTCAAGAGGGTATGTGAGGAACCTGGAGTTCTGTGGTAAGGGCGCGCCTGGAACTCTGGGAGTGTCACTTTTGAACACCCCTCCTCCCCGCTGAGGGTCTGGGAGCGAATCTGGGGGGGGTGGGCTGGAGGGGGCGGTGAGAGTTACTGGGTTCCTCACCTCCACGAAGACAAAGCAGGGAATGATGGAGAAACTCCTCTTCGACTGGGGTCTCCCTCCTGCCATGGTGAAGACCGGGCCTGTGGAGGTGGGGAGGGAATGGGACGGCCAGGGCAGGGCCTAGGGGGAGGCTCTGGTCACCTGCCTGAGTAGAGTCTCTGGCCACACAATGACCCCCCCCCCATTCCCCAGACCCCAGAACTACTACGAAGGAGCCCTGGCTCCACCCACTGAGCCTTCTGGCCATGACTCTGAATATCCAGGATCCTGCCCATTGGCGGCCTCCCCTGACACAACCAGTCCAGCTCATTCTCTGCCAGGGATCCCAGAGATTCTATAGTGGTCTTCTCCCCCGACAGCCCACACAGGAGATTCGGACCCCAAGCCTTTTAGGAGGGTCTCTCCTCCTTACCATACAGGTCACCTCCCCATAGCCCTTGGAAGAGACTTCTCCAGTTTAATGGGACCCCTCCCTCACAGAGAAGGGTCCTCACCCCCACTGGTTTTTAGGAGACCCCATTCTCTTTCCCCATGTGCTTTATAAGGGACCCCATGCTCTGTGTCCCCCACCCCCACCAGGTTCCTCCTCTGAGTCCCTTCCCCCATGGCCCACAGGGGCCTCTCTCTCCTGTCCCCATGGGCTGCGCCTGACTGGTTCTCGGGCTGATGGCCAGGCCCTCCTTCTAGCCCAGCTGCCTCCCCTTCTCCCCCTCATCCCAGCCTGTCTGCCTCTCTGTGTCGTGAGGGGATTATCTTCTCCCAACAAGCCCCCTCTCCCCCCAATCTAACCTCAGTCCCCAGCACTGAGGGGCCAACAGAGCCACATCTGCTCGACCCATTCTCCCAGGCTGACCTCACCTGTGAAAGGGCCCTATGGCTTCCCACAGGCCTCCGCCACACCCACAGACTCACAGCCGCTCCTGGCGGCCAGCAGGGCAGGGATGGTCAACCCCATTGCACAGATGTGGAAACTGAGGCCCAGGAAGGTGAGGGTAGGCACTCTGGGTCCAGTGCCCCATCCACGCAGCTTGCTCTGCAGTGTGACATGTGGGGTGAGGGTCACCAGAGATCTCAGATGCCCATGTGGCCACGGCCCCTCACCCTTCCAGAGACACAATCACACATGCTGGCATCCCTAGAGTACACAACTCAGCCGCAGCCTCCAGCCCAAACACCACACACACACACACACACACACACACACACACGGGATAGCATTTGTCCATTCCACCAACAAGGATCCAGGGCCTGCTGGGTTCTAGGCACTTTGCTTGTGGTGAACAAGACAGGCCTGCTCATTCAGACAGGTGCCCAGCACCCACTACACACAACTGTACACTCACACACATGGCACAGTGTGCACATGGCCTGTCACAGACACCCACACAGATCAAACAACTCCCCCCACACACACACAGTCATAGGGACACAAGAGGAGGTCCTTCATCCACTTCACAGCCCGGCACACAGCCCCACACAAGCACTCACCCCACCAGCATCAGGGACATAGCCTCAGGGCTGCCAACACACTGAGAGTTTCATCAAAAAGAGTCACCACACACCCTGGGGGTCATAAACCGGTCACGGCGTCACGCCCCCAATTACCAGGCACTCAGTGACAGCCACATACATTAACAGTCTCTGTCTCATCCACACTGACACTCATAGGAAAGACGATGTCATCCACAAGCTCAGCCACATGGCCACGCAAGGGCACATACGTGGACCATGACACGGATTTGCACACCGAGCCACACAAGAAAGGCGCATGATCACAGCCACACACTGAGACATAAAAATGGGCCCCCCCACACCATCAGAAGGAACACACAATGGCAGTCATGGGCACACAACCATGCAGACACGGAGCCGGCCCCACACAGTCAGGGATAGCAGTCACAACAACACAGCCACACACACCCTCAGAGTGACACCCGTGATGACAGCTACACAATGACAGCCACAGGAGAGTCACACATACACCACACAGACCACACAGGCATCCCCAAAGCCACACAATTACAGTTATACAACCACACACTGACACAAAAAGACAACCGCACAATCACAGTCACCCTCACCACCTGCCGCTTGGCTTCTCCGGCCCGGGGTCCCCTCTCCACGCTCCCCTCCCGGAGCCCGGTTCTCAAGCCCCAGCTCACTGCCTCCCCTGCCCCCTCCCTGCGCCGGACCCACAGGGGACCCGACCCTCAGGAGCTGAACCCTGGCCGGACAGACAGACCGAGGGTCGGTAGCCCGCGAGAAGGGGTGCCGGGAGCGCCCCAAGCCCCTCTCCCTCACCGGGTCGAGGCTGTCACAGTCTGAGCCCCCGCTCCGCTTAGACGTCACCAGGGCGGCAGGACGAACGAACGGGACGGCAGGCCCCGCGGGCGGACACAGAGATGGGAGACGCTGTCGGCCTGGCAGCGCCGCGCAGACTCAGCGAAGGGGCGAGGGGCGGGGCCTCCGGATGCTTTATTTGCATAAGCCCGTGGGGCGGGGACTCACGGCGTCTCATTAGCATGGTCCGGGGCGGGGCCTCCGTTGCTCTTGGGGGCCGGAGAGGGTTAAGACAAATGTGGGAGGGAATGAAGGATGCAGGTTGAGGGAGAACTAGGCGGTGGGGGCGCTGAGAGGAAGAGGAGGGCAAGGTGCGAGCGTGACCCTGGACCTCGACCCTCCCTCCCTGTGCCTCAGTTTCTCCTTTGGGGCAGTAGACTAGAGCGCCAGGGCCCCCCAGAAAGGAGCTCTGGTGGCTGGTGTGAAAGAGCCTGTCTGGATACTCATATCTGGACAGACTGACCTTGGTATATATTACATTTGGCCTCACAATGTCCCCTGATCCTAACAGCCTCTGAGGTCCCCGCGCCCTCCCCAACACCGGAAAGTAAACTGGCTGTGGGCGTGGTCATTCTCAGGCACAGGAAGCAGCAGGAGCAACAGTCCACAGGTGGAAGAGAGTCTTGGCTAGTTTATTTTCTCTCTGGAGGGGTCTTCAGGGAGAGCAGTCCCAGCTGCTCAGGCTGTGGAGAGAGAGTGGGTCAGGGCGGTCAGGGCCAAGCTTAGTCCAGAGGACCTCAGGGCCGAAAATCAGGGAGCAGATGCCCAGGTTGGGAGCTGCAAGGGTCCATACTGTGGCACTGGAGGGCAGGCCAGGAGAGGAAGGGTGGGGTAGAGCAGGGGAGCTTCCGTACTGGATGGGAAGGAGCGGCTCTTGCTGAATGGTGGCTGGGAAGGATCCTGGTCTGATTCTGAGTCCGAGTCCCAGGAGAGGAGCAGAGGTCTCAGGCCCTGGTGCCCCTTGTAGCCTGCGGGAGCGACAGGTGCAATTCTGGCCTTTCACCCACAAACCTTGAATGTGACCCTTGAGTGGCACTGTGATCAAGGGCCAGTGTCCCTTTTGTTACTTAAATGTGACCCAACGTGATACCAAAGTATGACCTCAGTGACCCTTGAATTTTACCCCACGGATCCTTTAAAAAGATCCCAGGGACGCTGAGTGACCCCAGGATGGAAATCCTTAGTGGGACCCTAGAAGAAGCCCCAAAAGATGTGACCCCCCCCAAATATGGCCTCTGAACATGACCTCCACGTGTGAAACCGGAGAATGACCCCTCCCACACACCCCAGAGTGCACCTCATCCCCCCTTACCCCTGAGGTTCGAGGCCCTGGAGAGGCCCCCTGAGGACATGGTGAAGCCATCAAAGGAGTTCTGCAGCAAGTGCACAGCAGACCTGTGGGGAGATGGGGGGCTGGGGGCGCTGGGAGGCTCCTGATTGCTCAGGGCTGGGGCAGGGGGGCCACGGTGGGGACCAGGGGCCAGGGGTAGAGGTGCATCCTGGGAGGAGAGGGAGGCCTGGACTCAGGTGGGTTCCAGGTTCTGGTAGTCGCTGCTTGAACTGACTGGTGGGAGGGCAAGGCAGATGAAAGTCAGGAGTCAGAGGTTAGAGTGGGAGCAGGGCATCACCATATGTCACTCAGCTCCTTTTGGAGGTCATCCCTCCAGGAGCCTCTGCCTCCTGGTGGCATCTCCTCAGTCTCCGGCCAGTTGGATGTCTCACACCCCTGCTGCTTCATCTTGGTCAGGACCTGAGGCCAGGGGGTGGGAAGTGTGTGTGAGACAACAGTGGTAATAACAGTAATGGTGAAAAGTGACCCTGATTTAGCACTGATGATATGTCAGGCTGCCCTCAAAGTGTTTAGCATGCAGTTCATGCGGCTGCTCCTTCAGGTAGGGACACCATCATACCCATTATACGGATGAGGACACTGAGGCCCAGAGAGGTGAACTGACCAGACCACAGTCACACAGCAGTTAAGTGGCAGAGCTGAGATTTGAATCCAGTCCTTCTGGCTCCAGTATGACGGTGGAGGCCAGCGGAGATTCCCATGTCCCCAGGTCTCACACAGGGTCCCACCCTCTATGCTCACCTTGCGGCACTTCACCTGTGTCTTCTGCATCTTCTGGATGTTCACCAGGTTCTCTGTGATCTCGTCCTCCTGAGCCTCTGTGGGGGGAGGGGACTCAGGGGGGCCAGAGCTGCAGAAGGACCCCCCCCCTCCTGGCCGTGGGCTCCAGGCACTCACGGAGCTTCTGATAGATGAAGGTCACCTCCTCCCGCACCAGCTCCAGCTCCTCCCACAGGAACTTCTTGCTGAGGGGACAATGCAGCCTAGACCTGCATTCCTGGCTCAGCCTTTGGCCTCCTGTTTCCTGGCTTTCTGGCCTCCCATTTGCCCACCTGCCTCCTCAAGCCTCCTCCAACTCTCATGTTCCCATCCCCCCCCCCCCCATCTGTCCCCTCCCCCGACCTCCCTGCCCACCTTGCCCCTCCTACCTCTACTCCCCCACCTCCAATCCCCCAGCCCCTTGTCCCCACCTCCTGACCTCCAGCCTCCCATTCTCTCAGCCTCTCATTGCCTGGCCTCCGTCTCCCCACCTTCTGCCCCTCTGACCTCCCATACTCCCCAGCCTCTGCCACCCTCAATCTCTCCTCCCTCCAGCTTCCCATATCGTGTCCAGTTTCCTGATCTCCTGGCCTCCCTCCCCAACCCATCTCCAGCTTCCTGTCTTCCTCCTCCTTCCTCCTGCCTTCTGGCCTCCCAGCTTCCCACACTTTCTCACTGCCTCCTCTCCCCCCATCTTGTCCCTCAAACCTTCCAGGGCCCCCAGGTCCCCTTACCCAGGCCTCTCCCATTTGCCTCATCCCACATCCCACCTCTGGCTCCTGCTCCCTGGCCTCCCTTCCCTCCCCCAGCTTCCAGGCTGCCCTCCTGGTGATGCCCACCTGTCCCGGATCTCCTGGGCCAGCAGCTGCAGGCAGCGAGTGGTGCGGGCCCTCTGCACCTCCTCGCTGTCACTCAGGGTCTTCTGTAGTCCCAGCAGGCCTTCCGCTAGGGCCCCATACAGCTCCTGCCGTCCCTGCTCCATGCCCCACTTGTGTCCCTCCTTCTCCGTCTGGCGGCTCATAGGACTCAGAACCTCTGCAGATTAGATGGGATCGTGACTGAGCACCAACCACACCTGAACCCAGCTTTGAACCCGGCTGGCCCCAACCCTAGCCAGGCCCTGACCCTGACCCTAGAGTCACCCAACTTCTTTCACCTTGGGCTAACCCAGCTGACCCCAACAGGACCAGCCTCCAGCCTGACTTTGACCCTTGGCCAGTCCTCACCTTCAAGCTGTTGGATCTTGATTTGCTGCAGGCAGCTCTCCTTCTCCAACATGGTCACTGAGTGGTTTAGGAACTCGAAAGCCTGAGGGGAAGAGGTCAGGAGCAGGGAGCAGGGGAACAGGGCCAGAGGTCTCCGAGGACAGGGCAGAGGAGCCTTACCTTGGTCTGGGCCTGTAGCTGGCTCTTGAGTGACTCCAGTTCGCAGCGCAGGAGCTTCTGGGAGTCAGGAATCATCATGGTGGACTTAACTATGAGCAGAGTTAAGGGTCAGATGAGGCTAGGAGGAGTGGGGGCAGGGGCAAGTTCAGGTCAGAGGTCAGCAGAAGCTCAGGGGAGGGCGAGGGGCAGGGGGTCAAGTAAAGAGCTGGGGTCTGTTGAGGCTGACGTAGAGGCAGGAGTGGGGGACAAGGTCAGGCGCAAGACTCAGCCGAGGCTGGGGCAGGGCTAAGTGGGCAGCAGTGGTGTGGTTCCTCCCAGGCTAGGGCAGAGGGTGGAGGTAAGAACTGGCAGGTCTTCCGCACACAGTCTTGTCGGGAGGGAGGGTTCTCACCTTCGACTTTGGAAGAGTTGGTCTCCAAGGGCTTCTAGGAAAGGGGGACATGAGGGTAGTAGAAATTCATCCCTGTGCTTCTCCTTGCACACCCCAACCCATTGTGTGGGGGTTGGGTATGAGTTGGGTCAGCTGAGTGCTGGGCAAACCTGCCTCCATGTGTGTGTGCACCCTTCCCCCACCAGCCCACGTATGGTCAGAGGCATACTTGTGTGGTTTGTCCCCTGTCCCCGACAGCACCCCTGCAGAGCCCTGTCTCTGGCCAGGGCTCAGGTAATGGCCCTCCTCCTTAAGGGCAAACGACATAGACAATGTCTCCAGGGAGCACCAACAGCCCCGAAGCACAACCGCACACGATCTTTCAAACACAACTACAACCATACAAGTTCAGACACAGCCGCACACGCCAGGTGGTTAAGACCTTCAGGGTGTCCACTCACACCCAACTCAGACACACAGCCACAACCACAGACACACAGGCCGTCAGACCCAGAAACTAGGAAACACAATCACAGGGGCGCCTGGTGGCTCAGTTGTTAAGTGTCTGCCTTCAGCTCAGGTCATTCGGCTCGGGTCATGATCCCAGGGTCCTGGGATCGAGCCCCGCATCGGGCCCCCTGCTCAGCGGGGAGCCTGCTTCTCCCTCTCCCACACCCCCTGCTTGGGTTCCCTCTCTCACTGTGTCTCTCTCTGTCAAATAAATAAATAAATAAATAATCTTTAAAAAAAAGAAAGAAAGAAACACAATCACACATCCTCTCCATTCATCCCTTCATCCATTCATTTAAGACATTTTTAGTGTGGGTTGGCTGAGCGTTGGGTGCTGTTCTGGGTGCTGAAGTCACACAATGTGAAGGTTCGTTAGAAAGACCCCCTCCAAGGTCCCCTCCCTAAGCCCCACAGCAGTTGTGGTGTGGGTTTCCCGGGTGGGGGGTGACCTTAGCAGTGTTGTGATGCCTCTTCAGAAGGTCCTGGTCATTACACTGCTCCTCTGAGTCTGGGTTCGGGAAGATGGAAGACCCATATGACTGAGGCTCCAAGTCCCTCTCTAGCCTCCAGTCTATACTCGGCACTGTGTTCTCAGAAGCAGCTGGCCCCACGATCTCTGGCTCTGGGGCCCTGGACCAGTGAATCGTATAATCCAAGGTCTTGTCTGAGGAAGAACCTGAACAGGGGGCGGGGGAATGGGGGGTTGGGGGGATGAAGGGGTGAGGGCTTTCTGAGGACCAACCCAGAGCACTCCAGCCCTCCCAGCTCCCCAGCCCCAGGGAAGGCCCGCAACAAACCCCAGTACTTGTCACACTTCCCGTTAGCAGGCAAACACCCGTTGGAGGGCAAGGGAGATGAGCAGTAGCAGGGCACAGAGTAGTCAGGGTCCTGGGGTAGGCCAGCCAGGTCGCTTCAACAAGGGGGAACAGGGGGCTGCACTGAGACCAGCCCCCATGTCCTGAGACGCCCATACCTTCCCTAATACCCCAGAGAGGCCTCAGCCCTGAACACAGGGCCTCCCAGTTATGGCAGGAGCAGAACCTGGATGAAAGATGATCCCAGCCCCAGGCATTGGGCTGGGTAGTGAGAAGCATCCAGAAGACCCCCACAGGAGAGAGTGAAGCCTCAGAAGAGCCTAAAAGCAAAAAAGGATCTTAACATTGGGCACTAATAGAAGGGCATTCCTGGCAGGAAACAGCATGGACAAAAGCTTGGAGGTGTGGAACCACATGCTCTGTGCTTGTAAATTCAGGATGGCTGAAGATAGGGTCCAAGAGGAAGCAGGAGGAGGTTAGCAGGGCAGCTCAAGCAAGGCATTGAAAGCCAAGCAGGGGAGTTTAGATCTGGCTCCCAAGGAAAGTGGGAGCCATGGAGTATGAGCAGGAGAGACAGGGCATATCTATTCAGTAAATGTTGGCACAATTGGGGCCGAAGGCCTGTGCTAGGTGAGGCTGGGAATGGGAGAAAAATTCAGCTCTGGGTCTCACATTCATACCCATTGTTCAACATTCCAGTGTTGTCAGGGCTGGCCCGGATGGAGACCTGGGGCAGGTCTGTCTGGAAAAACTTCCAGGTGAAGAGCATTTTGTCCTGAGTCACACTCAGCCAGAAAGCCCACACTCTAGGGCTTTCTCTTCTGCCCTTGCTGGGCTGTCTGGAGTCCTTCCTCTGGCCCAGTCCTCCAGGAAGTCGGCTATACACCCTTCAAAACTCTACTCAACATTTCCTCTGTAAAAAATCCTTAATCCTTTTTTTAAGCTCATATTTTCTGAGCACCTCACTGAGTGCTGGGAACCATCCTAAGCGCTCACTTCACACCCGTTTTAGGATATAGGAGCTTTTCTTCTGCCTGAAATGTTCTGGGCTACCCCTTCCAGAATCACTGTCTCAGGAGGCCCGCACTTTCAGAGGCAGCACAGCACGATGATTAAGCCAGGGGACTCTCCAGCTGGGTAGCCTGGGTTCGAATCCTAGCTCTGCCCCTTCTCGGCTGTGTGATGTTGGAGTGTTACCGAACCTCAACATGTCTCAGTGTCCCCGACTATAAAAATGGGATGCCATACTAATCACCTTACTGGGTTGTTGTGATTAAGTAAATTAATCTGTGCCAGCGCCTGACACACAGTAGTGGGAAACTGTCCTCGAACGTCACACTGAGAACCTGGGAAACGGCACCAAAGGAGCCCTGGGAGGCTTGAAAGGGAAAAGAGAAGATGCATTTCTGAGTGCCAACTGCAGGTGGGTCCCCAGTAAAGCCCCCCTCCCTTCCCCCTTGACCTTCCCCCTTCCCCTCCCACATCAGCTGTTTCTCCCGCTGTCGCCGGGAGAATTCTTGGTAGGCAGGGGGCGGGGTCATTAGCCTGAGCCCCGCCCCCCAGAGCGAGAATCCTGCGCCCGCCGGGCTCCAGACCCCCTTCCACCCCCACCTACCACATACCACCTGCTCATGCTCTCCCCTCAAGGACCGCGAAGCCAGTCCCCAGCTGTGACGCTGAAATTTGATCCCGGGGGGACACCATCGCATTAAAACGCGCAAAGCCTAAACGTAGAGTCACAGAGAGGGGTGGGGCTGACACTTTAGCTCCGCCCCCGCCGATGCAGCCGAAGGCCTTATTGGCGCCTTCCTGCTTCCGCAGATCTTAGGAGCCGCGGTGTAATTGGATAAAAGCCAGACTAGGGGGCGGGATTCCAGGCTGGTTTCCGCTAATCGATTAGTCAATATCTAAGAGGGTGGTACGGAAGGCGGCAGATCTACGATCCAATTGGCTTCGGGTTTAGCTGGGAGGCGGGGTGAATTCTTGGGAGGTGACTGAGGAGGTCCGCGGGCCACCTGGGAGCACGGGAGTGAGGTAGCGAGCCCAGCCCACCGGGCCCCAAGATCTGGCCCCGGCACTGCCGTTCTCGGACTCCTGGGTGCCGAGGGTTGAGGTCTGGGTGCAGTGATAGGGTCGGTGTCCTCAGAATGAGATTTGGGGTTTCCCGGGATTAGATGGGGGTGTCCGGGGGTGCTTCGGGGATCTTCCTGGTGATATTTGGGATCCTGAGATGAGAGCAGGGGTCTTTACTGTTAGAATTAAGTCCTCGGCTAATTTTTGGGAGTCACTGGGGGAATATATGAATACCCAGGGCTGCGAGTTTGAGCTGCTGGGGCTAATTGAAAATTTCAGGTCTCGGAGGCAGCGTGGATGCTGGGGTCCAGAGATCCTGAGATCTTGAGGGCTGACATTTGGAGAGATGGGGTTGGAGGGTGTCTCAGGATTGTTCGGGGTCTTCCCCACCCGCATACCGAGGCTGGTATCCCTTGATCTCGCTCTCCTGGGTTGGCCGTGATCCTGGCCTTGAGCAGGCTCACAGGCTGAAGACCATGGGGCAAAGGTAAAACCCTGAAACACCCGGTGCCTCTTTCCCAGGCCTGCAAGATGGAGGAAGGTGGGAATCCAGGAGGCCTGACTAAGATGGTCCATCTACTGGTCTTGTCGGGGGCCTGGGGCATGCAAATGTGGGTGACCTTCATCTCAGGTAGGGACCCTCCACCTGGACATCATGGGTACCCAGGGCGGAGACAAGAATGAGAGGGGGGGCCTGGAAGTGTCCTGACAGGCATGTGGTCCCCTGTACCCCACAGGCTTCCTGCTTTTCCGAAGCCTTCCCCGACATACCTTCGGCTTCGTGCAGAGCAAACTCTTCCCTTTCTACTTCCATATCTCCATGGGCTGTGCTTTCATCAACCTCTGCGTCTTGGCTCCACAACATGCCTGGGCTCAGCTCACTTTCTGGGAGGCGAGCCAGGTATGCGGGCTTGGGCTCCACTGTCCTCTGGAGACTCGTTCCCAGGACCCCACTGAGCACCTATGGCTACACCTTCATGAGAATTAAACAAGCAACTGCACCTTCCTGGTGGATACGAAGCTGGGCTCTGAATACCCTTGAGCAGTGCACAGCCTGCACAACCATCCCTAGCAGCCCTATCTATCCCTCAGTGTCTCCCTGCTGGCTCCTGCTCCCTCTCTTTCCCCCGGCTGGGCCTGCTGCCAAGTTGTGGTGACTCAGCTGGGTTGGGGCAGTGACCCCAGCTCATTGTTTAAAAACCAGCCTGACTGGGAATTTACAGTCCCCCACTCCCATCCACACATTTTCCCAGCCACGGGGAAGGGAACCATCTCTGCATCTCGTATTTCTCTCTCCTGCCCTCCCCCTGCCCCCATTATGTTCCTCAGATGTGGGCAGGTAAGGCCTGACAAGGGTTTCAAGAATAATCCCAAAGATACAGGAGAGGATTTTGGGTAACTAGAACTTCCAGGACTTTCTGTTCACACTCTGTGGACCCAATCTCAGCTTCTGGAGTCTGGGCAGGGACCATAGAGGAGATGGGCCCTGTCTTAGGCTCTCTTTTGGGGGAACAGTTATGGTTCTCTGTCCCAAGTTGGGAAAGAGAGGTTCTGCCCAGAGATACCCCCACTTTTGGGGAGCAGGGAGGGGAGGAGACAAGGCTGCGTTATGGAAACTTCCAGACTGGGTATCAGAGGAGGAGAGGCTCAGGGTTTTTTGGGGGTGGGGGGAGGTGAACAGAGGAGATGGTGATGGAGCCTTTCCTTAGGAGCTGCTGGTTTCAGGGTATGAAAGCTGGAGCTCTGTTTGGGGCCTCCAGACGGGGTTTGGGAAGGACAGGGAGGCCTAGCTTTGACCGAATACTGTCTTCCACCCACCTCTGGGCTTTGAGGATGCAGGAGGACCCTCCCTAGGAGCCCTCCCGCCGCCCAGGCGTGACTCAGCTTGTCCTCCTTCCACCACCCTACCAGCTCGGCCTACTGCTTCTGAGCTTCGCGCTGTCCACCATCAACGCCCGCTGGCTGGAGCCCCGCACCACGGCTGCCATGTGGGCCCTGCACAGGGTGGAGAAGGAGCGGGGTCTGGGCGGGGAGGTGCCTGGAAGCCACCAGGGCCCCGACCCCTACCGTCAGCTGCGGGGGCAGGACCCCAAGTACAGTGTCCTCCGCCAGACCTTTTTCCGCTATCATGGTCTGTCCTGCATTTGCAATCTGGGCTGCGTCCTGAGCAATGGGCTCTGCCTTGCAGGCCTTGCCCTGGGCCTCAGGAGCCTGTAGCACCCACTTCCTCGCTGGCCCTGCTGAGGCCCCAAATGTTAATAAAACACTTCTTTGGAAATGCCTGCTGTCATTTTTCTCCAACTGGAAAACAGGCGGAGGGGTGGGCGAAGGTAGAGCTGAGGGCCTTCATTACCACATTCACGTGGCTGGATTTCCAGTGTTAGCTATTAACTGGCCTGAAGCTCTTCCTGTAATGGTGCTCATTTATTGAGCACCTGCTGTGTGCCAGGCGTGGTACTAACCATCGCACATACCGTGTATTGTAACAATAGCTGGCTCTGAGCCCCAGGGGACAATCATATTTCCCACCGCATCGACATTGGGGATGGCCACATGACTAGCTTTGGCCAAGGACATGTGAAGAGAGTCATTTGCAAAGAGAAGTGTACAAGGCAGTGCATGATTAGCTACATTTTTCCTTCATCCACGTGGCCCTTGGAGGGAGCTATTATTATTCCCACGAAGCAATGGGGACTCAGAGAAGTTCAGCAAGCGGCTTCAGATGTAGTTGCTGGGATCTGACTCCAGCAAAGCCTGCAGATCTTCTTATGGCTTGAAAATTCTGGGGCCTCACCTGAGCCCGGATGCCAAATTTCCTCATTGTGTGCCCTCAGGCACAGAGGTACCCTTCTCAGCAACTCCCATTTCCTTATGTGGAAAAGGTTTAATTCTAAGGGCCCTTCAGAGTATTTCGCAGGGACCTAGCCCACTTTAGGGTCAGGCATCGCACTTTCTCGAGACACTAGCTCAGATCAGAACCTTCACAGCCCTGTGAGGTAGGGATTCTTGTTACGGACCACTGGACGATGGGCACAACAGGCCCGCGAGGTTCAGTAACACGTCCAAAGTTAAACCGAGCTAGAAAGTGAAGGAGCTGGGATTCGAACCTGACTCCAGAATCTACGCTCTTCACTTCCGTGCAAAGAGTAGGAGCTCTACATATAGTTAGGAAAAGTGAAAAGTTTATTGTTGGGGGGCGGGCCCTAGGCTGCCCGGAGCTTGGTGCCGCTTCCAGCCCTTCCTCCCGGGGCTTTCGCAAGCCCCGCCCCGGACTCGGCCCCGCCCCACCCTCTCCCGGGAGCGGCCCCTCCTCCCCCGTCTGGGCGGAGCCGGCGCGGGATCCGGGTGGCTGCGGGCAGCGGCGGCGGTAGCGGCGGCGGCTGCGGGGTCGGTGTCGCGGCTGGGTTTAGGCTGCAGCGATTTCGGAGGAGGAACGCCCGTGGGCAGCGCCCCCCCCCACGCGAGGTGACCCCTTCCGAGGGACCGCACCCCGCCCCGCACCTCCGCGTCCCAGCAGGTCTGGGGGGCCGGGGGGCTAGAGGGAGGGCCCGGGGCCCGGGGAACAAAGGCAGGCGGTGGGGGAAACGCCTCTTCCCTCGCCCCCACCCAGCTGGACTCCTCGAGCCGCGTTAATGGGGCGCGGGCGGGGCAGAGAGCCCAGCTGGGAACAGGAGATGGGACCATATGGTGATGGGAGGAAGCTCCTGAGCCCCCCTGCACCGGCGGGGGCGCCCCAAATCCAGCAGGGGAACAGGGCCGAGCCCTCCGGGGACCCTGATCTAGTGGCAGACGTGAGGGAGGGGGGACTGATGGTCAGGAAGAGGTGGGACCGGCTGACAGGTGGGCTGGGGCTGGGGGTGGGGTAAGGGCCCCAGCCTGGCAGCCCTGCCCAGCATGGGGAAAGGTTTCCTGCCTCTGGTCTTCCCCTCATCGAACTCGTTCTCCCGGAACACCGGGTGGGGCCGAGGGCTGGGCAGGAAAGCGGGCAGGTTCGGTCCTCTTTTAAAATGGAAAAAAGCCCCACAGGCGGTTGAGAAATAGCTTTGCTAAGGGTTCCTCTGCCTGCGTGCCGTCCATTCACCCAGGCCTCCTGGAGCCTTCGTGCGCCGCTCAAGGAGTAGACATAGGCAGCTGGGGAAACTGAGGCCTCGGGAGGCCGTGAAGGCTAAGGGGGGGTGTCTGGGCCCAGATGAAGCAGCCCAGCTGTGGGGACAGATTGCCAAGAAAGGAAGGATCAGGGGTAGAGAGGAGTGGTGGTGGTGGGGTTCTTATTATGTGGCTTCCTTAGAGTTGAGGACTGTCACTGCAGCCTCTGTGGACTGGAGCTGGGGTGAGTCAGCCCTGCCCGGAGGGAGACGGGGCCCACCCCTTTGACAAACAGAAGGTGGCAGGGCCCATTTGGGGCAAGAGCTGGGCTTTAAACCTGGGCTGTATCTGCTAAAACCCCCTTCGCCGTGGAGGCCAGGGATGGGGTTAAACTCAGCGTTGGCGGGGGGGGGGGGGGGAGGGCAGGTCCCCCCGCCAAAGCCCCCCCCGCCCCCGGGGGGGGCGCCTCCCTCCAGCTGCCCCCCCCCCCCCCGCCCCAGCCCACACCTGGGCCAAGCCAGCCGCTCACTCTGGGGCAAAGTCCACACCTGTACCTTTTGCAGGGTCTGGCTCCTCAGTGGCCAGAGGAAGCACCCCATATGCCCCCCACAACCTGGGCCCTGGCATTGGATAAGCCTCCCCATTTTCCAGAGGAGGACCCTGAAGGCCGGAGAGAGCAAGTGATGCCTCTGAGGTCACTTGGCCTCCAAGTGGCAGAGTTAGGATTTGAATCTGGGTCTGGTGTGTACACTGGAACCATTCCTGGTGTTTTATTTTTCTGCAGGGCGCCAGCCGCCCCCCCCTCCCCCGGAGGCTCTCTGCCAAGATGGCATCAGCCGGAGACCCCCCAACAGGCCCGCGGGATGCAGCCGACCAGAACTTCGACTACATGTTCAAACTGCTGCTCATTGGCAACAGCAGCGTGGGCAAGACGTCCTTCCTGTTCCGCTATGCGGACGACTCCTTCACACCTGCCTTTGTCAGCACCGTGGGCATCGACTTCAAGGTCAAGACGGTCTATCGCCATGACAAGAGGATCAAGCTGCAGATCTGGGTGGGCCAGGCGGCGATTGTGGATCTGGGGCAAGGGACGGGAGTCTGTGTGCTGGCCCAGGAGGGGCTGGGCTTCCTCCAAGGAAGTCCATGATAGGGTGGAGGGCTGTGCGGAGGGGCCCCGGGTGAGCGAGAGTGGGCCAAAGTCAGGGAGGAGGCTGGGGGTAGATGTGAAAGGGGGGGGGGGGGGGGGGGGGGGAGTTATCTCTGAGGTGAATTCATCAGGATGAGGATATGCTCTGCCCTACAGGGTCTGAGGGGCAGAGAGTGCTAACCCGAGGCGGGTTAGAGGTCCTGCTGACCAGTGGGGAAGAGGTTTGGGTACCATCCCAGGATCCCCCACAGAGCCTGTGTGCTCCTCAGAGGCTCTCACTCCCAACATGGCCGCCGATAATGATTATCATGGGACTGACTGCACACCAGGGTGTCTGCCCCGAGATGGTACTCTCTGGCCCAGGTGGCTCTTGCATGGGGTCACTAAGTCTGTTCTTGGAGATGAGGTATAAGTCTGTGAGAGGCCACTGACCCCTCAGACTGGGAACTCCTCAAAGGCAGGGCCATGCCTCCCGTCAGACTGGGGCTGTGAGCACAGGGTGGTGGCCCACTTAGGGCCCTGCAGGGGTTGGGTGGGGAACAGGGTGGCTTCTGGTGGACTGACCCTGCTGTGTGCCTAGGACACGGCGGGCCAGGAGCGCTACCGCACGATCACCACAGCCTACTACCGCGGAGCCATGGGCTTCCTGCTCATGTATGACGTTGCCAACCAGGAGTCCTTCACCGCCGTGCAGGACTGGTGAGCGAGTGCTTGTGGGCCACTGACACCCTGACCATCGCCCTCTCCCCCTGACGCTCCATTTCTAGCCTCATGGCCCTCACACTCCACAGGGCCACCCAGATCAAGACCTACTCCTGGGACAATGCTCAGGTGATCCTTGTGGGGAACAAGTGTGACCTGGAAGATGAGCGGGTCGTGTCTACTGAGGATGGCCGGAGGCTCGCCGATGACCTTGGTTAGTGCCCAGCCTGGGCCCCAGGCCCTGGACCTCCCAGAACTAAACCCCCAACCCCCCCCCGCCCCCACCCTTGGGTCCCAGGTCCAACCACAGTCATCAACCCTCTGCGCTTTGAGGCTCCGCTCAGAAAAATACCCACCTGTATGCCACCTTCTGCATTTAATTTCAGAGAGTTCAGTGACAGATACTTCCCACCTCCGCACTGCCCTGGGAAGCCAGATTGGGCAAAAACATGGCCGGAAATGTATCCTCCAAACATCCCACCCATGTGGGAAGTGGCGAGTATATCACATCACAGCACTAAATATCTCACCATGGGGGAAGCCTCGAAGCATAAAGCACGGCCACACAATAGAATACTACACAGCTGTGAAAAGGGATGGACACATTCTTTATGTTCTGCTAGGGCAAGGTCTGTGGGGTATAGGGCTAGGTGGGAAAAGCAAACTGCAGAGAAGTGGGCTTGGCTGCTTCCTTTAGTCCGTAGCTCAGCAGATGTTTTCTTAAAGGGCCAGATCAGAAATATTTTTTATTTATTTATTTTTTATTTGACAGAGAGAGACACAGCGAGAGAGGGAACACAAGCAGGGGGAGTGGGAGAGGGAGAAGCAGGCTCCTCGCTGAGCAGGGAGCCCGGTGCGGGGCTCGATCCCAGGACCCTGGGATCATGACCTGAGCCAAAGGCAGACGCCTAATGACTGAGCCACCCAGGCGCCCCCAGATAGGAAATATTGAAGGTCATAGAATCTCTGTCACCACACTCAGCTCTGCCTGAAAGCAGCCAGAGAGCTGACAGGAATGAATGTGACTGTCAGTAAGACTTGGTTTACAAGAATAGGCGATAGGCCAGATCTGGCCTGTGACTCGAAGTTTGTTGGCCCCTGCAGGAGTGCCCAAAGAAACTCTGGAAGGATACAGAAGGATCTAGTAACAGTGGGGACCCGTGTGTGTCCGAGAACTGGGGACCAGGGCACCAGGATGGGAGGAGGAGTTTTCAGGCTACCTTTTTGAATCACATAAATGGAAATTTAGGCTAAAAGGAAATCTTTTTTTTTTTTTAAGGTTTTATTTATTTATCTGAGAGATAGAGAGAGGGCGCACAAGCACAAGTTGGGGGGAGGGGCAGAGGGAGAAGCAGACTCCCCACTGAGCGGGGATCCCGAAGCAGGGCTCCATCCCAGGACCCCAGGCTCATGACCTGACCTGAAGGCAGACACTTTAACTGACTGAGCCATCCAGGCGCCCCAAAGCTAAAAGGAAATCTTGCCTGGAGTATTCTAGTATTCTAAGCCCTCCATAGAACTCTCCTTGCAGGAGGCAGTGTAACCACCACCATAGGGGAGGGTGGGTTAAGGAGGAGCCAGACTCAGGAGCTCGAATCCCATTCTGCAACCCACTAGCTGTGTGACCATAGGCACATCGCCTCCCCTCTCTGTGCTTCCATTTCTCCATCTGGAAAACAGAGTGAAAACCGTGTCTCCTTCAGAGCGCTGTTAGAAAGATGAAATAAGCCAACACTGGCCCTGATTGAACACTAACTTGTATTCTTTCTCTATCACTTTGTGATCTTGTATTGGTAACTTCAGCGGTCTGGGCCTGCACTTCCTCCTGTGTGAAATGAAGATTATAACAGCCCCAGCTCCTCAAGCTGTCATGGGGCCTAAATGAGTTATGACACAGGAGGCCCGTATCACCGTCTGGTACACATGCAGTTGTAGCTAAGTGTTAGCTAACATGATTGTGAACTGTTGTTGATGCTTGCCCACGGAACTCTAGGAACCCCATAATGGCCCACAAATCCTCAAATATTTACTGGCCCTTTACCGAGAAAGTTCAGGGACCCTGGACTATACACAGTCTTCTTTCTCTTTTTTTCTTACCATCTATTTGTTGGACAAACTGGGTCTTTGTTCGATGGAATATCTCCCATTTGAGATCTGGCTCTTTGCTCCCTCGTGGTGTCATTTAACCTGCTCCTCTGTTCCCTGTGTTTTCTGGGAACTCCAGGTTGGGTCTCATTTCCAGGTATGATGGGGAGTCAGCCTTTGCAGCTGAGGCCTAGATCCCCAGTTTGCCTAGAGTGGTGAAATCAGCTATGGTTTCCAGCCATGGGCTGGAATACTTGCAGATGTTGCCCCCACCTTGCAGAGAACATCTAGTGAATGGGGGTGAGGGGGCTTCCTACTCTGTCATTAAGTTTAAAATATTGGCGTACAGAGCAGGAGACAGAATTTGACCCCAGTTTTGTAGGACAAAAATGACACACGCATGCATATACTCCCTACAGACCCAACCCCAATAATTGTGTATTTATATTAAAAAAAAAAAGTGGAAAGCAAAATATCAAAACACCAATAGTAATTGTTTCTGGATGACGAGCTTACAGATAGCTTTTATATCCATCTTGATATTTTTCAGTAGTTTCTAACTTCGGTGGATTTCTCCACTGAATATTTATAATCAGGAAAAAAAAGTATTAAAAAAGAACTCAGATTGTTTGAGGCAGAGCCACACGCGGAGAAGGATATGCCAGCCTTGCCTAGGAAGACAGTGGGGTGACATTGATGATCACTAGTCTCTGAGTAAGAGATCTGAGTTCATGGCCTGCCTCCGTCATTCAATCAATCAATCAGTCAATCACTCAGCAAGTAGCTTCTGAGCACCTGCTCTGTGCCAGGCACAAGACAAGGCAAACAGCAATCCTGCCCTCCCAGAGCTGGCATTCCAGGAGCAGAGATGGATAGTAAATGGATAATTACACACACATAATTATTTAATTGTAATTACATTTTTATAGTACAGCGTGACAAGTGCTGGGATAGGGCCCTGTTTATCCTATGCTGTGTGTAATGTGGCGGGCGTTTGTCTGAATTTCTGGCCCAACTTGGTGAGTATGGTGGGTGTGGACCTATTGGGAACCATTCGGGGTAGCTCCCTGTAGGGAGAGCCTGAGCCAACCTTTTAGGGGTGTAGGAAGGATTGTCACATACACCCTTATTGTTAGGTCAACAGCCCCCACTTTTTGCAACTGAGGGACCATGGGCAAGTCCCCAAAGCCTTTGTACTACCTTCCACCTTTGGAAGGACAAGCTTTTTTAAATTAAAAAAAAAATTTAATTTTTTAATTTTAGTTTTGGCAGGGGGGAGAGGGAGAAGGAGCTGGGCTTGATCCTAGGACCCTGGGATCATGCCCTGAGCCAAAATTGAGAGTCTGATGCTTAACCAACTGAGCCACCCAGGCGCCCAGGACAAGCTTTTTGTTTTTAAATGAGAGACAAGTTAGGGCCACCTGGGTGTTTGCTTCTTCTTCTTATTTCTTACTATCATTATTACCACTTTAAAAAAAAAAAAGGATCTTATCTATTTATTAGAGAGAGTGAGCGAGGGCACGCACAAGCAGGGGGAGGGGCAGAGAGAGGGAGAAGCAGACTTCCCTGCTGAGCACGGAGCCCAATGCGGGCATCGGTCCCAGGACCTCGGGATCATGACCTAAGGCGAAGGCAGATGCTTGACCAACTGAGCCACCCAGGCGCCCCTCATTATTACAACCTTTAGTATGTTCTGTAGGTCAAGACTGTGGGCATCGCATACGCCCCACAGACGCTGGGGAACCCGCTGTTTGTTATATGCCTGCTGGGCACCAGAACATTACTTGCTGGACTCCTGCAGTCATTGCTTTGTGACAAAGAGTTTCTTGCAATAGTCCAAACCGGGGCAGATTTTTATCAGCATCAGCATCGTTCCCCTTTTACAGATGAGCCAGCTGAGGCTTCAAGAGACTTCGGCACTCAGCCAAGGTCCCACAACTGCATGAAGGGCAGACCTGGGCTTGGAAACCAGGTTTGGGTGATGCCCAGGTTCTGCCCTCCGGGGGTCTCACTGGTGTTTCCACCTTGTGTCCGTCCAGGTTTTGAGTTCTTTGAGGCCAGCGCCAAGGAGAACATCAACGTGAAGCAGGTCTTTGAGCGCCTGGTGGACATCATCTGTGAGAAGATGAATGAGTCGCTAGAACCCAGCTCCAGCCCGGGGAGCAATGGGAAAGGCCCGGCCTTGGGAGATGCCCCACCCCCTGAGCCCAGCAGCTGCAGCTGCTAGAGATGGTCCCCAACCCCTGCCCACCCCTTCCGGCCTTGGCAGGGACTGTGACTGAGGCATGAGCCACAAGGGCTGTTTCCAAGCTCAGGGCGCCCCCTTCCCTCCCGTCAGCTGCCCCGTCTCCCGCATGACCTCTGACTTGCCCGAGCAGCCTTATCACAAGCTCCAGACCCTGGGGATTCTGCATTGCGGGCAGAGTCTGGGTGCGTTGACGTGCACGAGCTTGCTGCTTTTCAGGAATTCTAATGGAGGGAGCATGGGCAGCATGTCCCACCCCGTCTGGTGGAGGGGCCTCCACAGTGCCTTCTGGGGTTAGAACTCTTGTCCTTGTCCATTCTGTGTTGGGGTATTGCCTGGCATTCACAAGCTGGTCGAAGATGCTTCGTGGTCTTCCTCCTGCAGTGTGGGTCCTCAGAGTTCATCCCTGGGGAGGTGGAAGGTGAGTCCTTTCTCAGGGTCCCCTGGTGTGGTCCCAGGCCCACTCATGAACCTCCTCGGGCCTCAAGCTTCCAAGGTGGGGAGGTGATTTTAGCCTTTACAGACCCTTCCCTACCGGCCTGTAGATCCTGTGCCTGTGAAAGCAGTATTAAAGCAGCTTTTCCCATAGTAAAGGGGCAGGAAGACAGAGGCCCACACCCTCCACCGGCTTCAGGGACCCCAGAAGTGCCTTCTGAGCTTCCCCAGGATTCCACATCACCCACACCCCCGCCACTGTTTTGGCTTATCCACCGCAGCATCTCTGATCCCTGGATTGAATTCTGGAACCATGGGCTGCATCAGACTGGGCGGAGAATGGCCCAACCCGTGGCGTTCCTGCTCGGGACTTTTTGCAGGGAGTTAATCTCAGAGCCAGGAGCCCCGGACCTCCCGCCCCTTCCTGCCTCTCCCAGGCCCCATTTAGCTGGTGATGTTTTAAGCAAGGTCTTTCCACATCTTCCATCCTGCTAGAAAAGGAAATTGAGCAATGTTCCTATCACCTGCTCTTGCTGGTGACTTGCCAATAGAAGGACTCGGGCTCCTACCCATCAAGGACCCTTGAAGACCCAGAGTCCTATTTCCTGAGCCACGTCATTGGTGGGGCCCAGACAGGTGATGTTTCCTGCTAAGGGAGGAGTGAATCTAAGGGAGGCTATAGGGTTGGGCTGAAGGGGCAAGAAAGCAGGATTGGGTAATTACTGTTGCTACATGTGTTTCACGGACACAGCTTGGGAGTGGCAGGCTGATGGGGATGGGCTGGGAATCAGTCTCCCTGGTTGACACACGATCGGGGAGCCCACAAGGCTGGGGTCCCCAGCTGGCGGGGGCTTCTGCTGGGAGATTATGTGCAGTCGGGGGATCTCCATCTTGCTCTCCACCCCCCCCACCCAGCTCAGTGTTCTTCCTGCCCACCCAAGGGCCAAACTCCAGTGGCATGGCACCCATTTGTGCCCCAGAATACCAACTAACATCCATAATTTGACAGACACTGTGAAGATGGTCTAAACAGATGGTTTGTGTACGCCCCCAGCCCCTGCCACCAAAATGACTTGCTGTAGCCCTTAAAGAGCTCAGCCGCCTCCTCCTGCAAGTGAGGAAGATCTGGTTCAAGTGGAACTTCGCTCTTAACCTTTACAGAAGCTCTACTTCGAATTTATTTCTAGAGAGCCACATTCATCCCTTACCAAGCGCTGCCCTTAGAGCTCCAGAGTGAGGGTATCTGTGAGCCAGCAAGCCAGATGACTGGTGAAATGGACAAGTTTCTGGAAACATACAGTGAGTTTGGGGAATGTTTCGGGGGCAGGAGTCAAAAATGTTAGTTGTGTTAACATAAAGGGGAAATGAAAGGAGCTATTAACAAAACAAAACAAAACAAAACCTGTTAAGATGCACCATAGGCTGTCAAGATTCTGTGGGCCACCCCATTTTCCTTAAGCTGCTTGCCAAAAAAAAAAAAGGGGGGGGGTTCAAAGTGCCATTACCTAAGGGATGAGCCAACTTGTCATAGCCCGCATGATAAAAAACAGCTTTGGCTGTGCCTTGTACCTGACGTGAGGTAAGACTTGTGTTTACACATGATTTTTGAACAGTTGAGCTTTAAGTCGCAACTGAGACAACTAGCTGCCTGTGGGTTTTCTCAAAATTGGGAATAATGTAGGAGAGGGTTTTTTGTTGTTTCTTCTAAAAATAATGCAAGTTTTTATCATTTTGGGTGGGAGGCTTCACTCACAATGGTCTCTGGGGAACTAAAACCACTGTCCTGGGAGATCATGTTGGGGGGTGGTGATGCCTGGTCAGAGGGATGGAGATTTGTTGAGTTTCCAAACAAAAATGAAGCCAAAGGCTGTGGGAAAACCACTTCTCAACTCCAGGGAGACCGGAGTCTGGGAAGGGAGCCTGAGGCTGGGTCCTATATTCTCACCGTTTGCTTTTAGCAGCTCATCTTTCCACTGCCATGACCACGGTTTGGGGTTGGGGGGTTGGGGTTCTGCTTTTTCCTTTTCTTTCTTTCTTTGGCCTCCCCAGAGATCACGTTCTTGTAAGTAAGGGGTGAAATTTGGTCTCGGCGTTGAAGTGCTAGTTCCACGAGCTGGCTTCTTCCCTGCGATCCCAAAACACTATGGAGTGAGCTCTCGACTCAGTCATTTATGTACTGGATGTGGTCCTCCTGTGTAAGCGATTCCTTGATGTCCACTTGGGAAGACGAGCACTTTTATCCACAAGAGAAAATAAAGCCGTTGTGCCCCGACGCGGTTGTTCTTTTACTGCCATTAGTGAAACGTGGTTTTCAGGAAGAGGGCGGTTGATTCACAGCCAAGTAGATGGTTGGTCGAGGGCCATGTGTAATGCAGCAGAACCTGGATCAGGCTAGGGAGGAGGCTCAGGTCTGGGGCTGCCTCTAGCCAGGCCTCATGTCCACCACCTTGGCCCTGGAAAGTTTGCTGTGTGGTAGGGAAGATGATCTGTCCTCCCCACAACAGCCAGAGGGAACCTGTGAATACCCAAGTCTTCCCATTGCTCCTCTGCTCAGAGCCCTCTGTGGCTCCCACTCAGTAAATGCCTGAGTCTTCCCTGCAGCTCACAAGGTCCTGTGTGATCTGACCTGTCACTTCCTCAATTCTCCCCACTTGCCCCCCCCCACATTTGCTCCGCTGCAGTCACATTGACCTTGCCGCTATTTGAACACACCAGGCCCCTGCCTCAGGGCCTTTGCACTGGCTGGTCCATCTGCCTGAAGTCAAATGGCTCTTCTCACTCACCCCCTCTTTCAGGTCTTTGTGCAAATCTCACCTTCCCATTGGCCCCCCTTCCCCTCCTCTCCCCTCCCTGTTTAGTACTGCAACCTCTCCGCAGCATTTCTGATGTCCCTTTCCCTGTGTCCTTCCCCCCCCATAGCCCCTAGAATCCAAACTACTGTATACTTATTATATATTTATATATATGTATATTATATTATGTATATAATATATATATTTACTTGTTTAACTTAAACAAGTGTCTCTTTCAATATAATACCAGTCCCTCAAATGCAGGGATGTTTTATTTTTCACTACTACACCCAGCTCAGTTCCTGTTTGATACAATAAAAAAGAAATATTTGGTTTTTGTCGCTGGTTCCCGGCACACAGCTCCTAAAACCTTTGGGATCTCTCTGGAGTGATAAGGGTGTCTTTTGTATGCTAATGAGGGGCCTGGTGGTGGGGAGTCTCTAGGTGGCTTCAGGAGGGGGGCTGGTCTCCAGAAAGACCACACCACGACTAGAGGGTGGGAACTATGAACCCAGCCCCCTGACCTTAAAGTGGAGGAGAGACAAGCTGGAGATTGAGTTAATCGCCAATGGCCAGTGATTTTATCCATCATACTTAAGTGATGAAACTTCCATAACAGCCTAAAAAACAAGGGACACCTGGCCGGCTCAGTTGGTTAAGTGCCTTTGGCTCAGGTCATGATCTCAGGGTCCTGGGATCAGCCCCACGTTGGCTCCCTGCTCAGTGGGGAGTCTGCTCCCTGCTCCCTCCCTGCTCAAAATTCAGAGAGCTTCTGGATTAGAAACACAATCACGGTGCTAGGAGGGTGGCATGCCGGCAGAGGACATGGAAGCTCTGCACGCCTTCTCCGTACCTTACCTACGAGTTTGGCTGTTCTTGATTTATATATCCTTTCATAATTAACTAATGATAGTAACTAAAGTGCTTACTGAGCTCTGTGAGATTCTAATTATCAAGCCTGACAATCCATCAAGCCTTGTTGGAGCCCCCTGATTTTGGAGCCAAGTCAGTCAGAAGTATGGGTCCCCTGGAGACCCAATACTTGAAACTGGCATCTGAAGTGGGGGCAGTCTAGTCGGACGGAGCCCTAAAGTTTGTGGTATCTGCCTCAAACACTGGGTAGTTAATGTCAGAATTGAACTCTAGGACACCCAGTTGGTGCCCGGAGAGAATCGTTTGGTGTGAAACCCCTCCACACACACACACATTTGATGTCAGAAGTGTCATGAGTAAAAGTAGTTCATTTATGACTTACAGCCGGCGCACCCTAGATGTTTGTTGAGTGAATGTATGAACTGCAGAGCTCAAGTGGGAGCTAGATCCACGGACTCACATACTGTCCCAGGCTTCTCAACTGCTCTTTGTGCCTTTGCTCCGCAGCCTTGCCCTCGCGAGGTGAGGTGAGCTTCAAGGGAACTGGTCATCTTATCCCAAGTCCCCAAAACGAGTACCCACGGCCAGCTTGGGGCCCACGCCCACACCTGAACCTGAACGGCCGGCAGAGAGATGGAACGTGCTGATTGGCTGGCTGAGACCACGTGACGGCCCAGCTTAGGGACAGAAATCTGAGAGGTGGGCTGGCTCCAAAGGAAACTGGTGTGTTCTTTCCTGAAGCAGGAGGTGATTGCAGCAATAGCAAATACTACACGTGCTCATTTTAGCTTCCTCAAAATCCACCCCCCCAAAGAAAGATAGAAAGATTAGATAAACTGCCATTTTGCAATCCTCAATGAAAGAACTGATTCAGGTAGTTGGCGGTCATTGGATGAAGCCCTTGAAGTGACCATGGCCCACCCTTAGATTCTGGGTGAATGTCAGAGTCCCCACACCCCAGGGCCCATCCAATTAAATCAGAAGGTGGAAGTCGGGGTGCAGGCTTGGGTATTTTGTGAAAGTTCCCAGAGGGCCGAGAACCAGTGACTTACAGGAAATATGGGGGGAGGGAGGAAGAAGATCAAGGGTTTACAGTAGAAGCAAGGAGTAAATCATGCTCTTTTTTAAAGATCTTATTTATTTATCTATTTGAGAGAGAGAGAGAGAGAGGACAAAATGGGGGAGGAGCAGAGGAAGGAGAAGCAGTCTTCCGGCTGATCAGGGAGCCCCATGTAGGGCTCGATCCCAGGACCCCAAGATCATAACCTGAGCCAAGGCAGATACGTAACCGTCAGAGCCACCCAGGGGCCCCCATACTCTTTCTGCAACAAATCAAAGGTTGGTGGGGTGGGAGAAGTGGAGGTCGAACCTGGAGCAGTGGTTCCCCAAGCATCTGTGCTTTAACAAAACATTCAGGGGATTCTAATGCATGCTCTAATTTGAGAACAGCTGGGTTAGAATAAAAGGGATTTAGGAAACATGACAAGAAAACGTGATATGTGGACCTTATTTGGATCCACTGCAAAGAAACCAAATGTGTAAGTGCTGGGGGATGTAAAGTACAGCATGGTGACTAGAGTTAATAACACTGTATTACACATTTGGAAGTTACTAAGAGAGTAGATCTTTTTTTTTTTTTTAAAGATTTTATTTATTTATTTATTTGAGAGAGAGAATGAGAAAGAGAGAGAGCATGAGGGGGGGAGGGTCAGAGGGAGAAGCAGACTCCCCGCTGAGCAGGGAGTCCGATGCGGGACTTGATCCCGGGACTCCAGGATCATGACCTGAGCCGAAGGCAGTCGCTTAACCAACTGAGCCACCCAGGCGCCCCTAAGAGAGTAGATCTTAAAAGTTCTCATCACAAGAAAAAAATTTCTAACTATGTATGGCGATGTTTATTAGACTTATTGTGGCCATGATTCTGCAGTGTATACTAATATCAAATCATGTTGTACACCTGAAACAAATATGTTACATGTCAATTATATCTCAATAAAAAACAAACAAAATGCCAAGAAATCAATGTAAAAGGACATTTTTGAGCCAATCAGGAAAATTCCGATGGTGGCCTGGGTGTTGAGTGATAACAAGGAATGGTTGCTAATTGTCTTAGATGCTGCCTTGGTCCATTTGGGCTGCTATGAACAGAATACCACAGACTGTGTAGCTTATAAACAAAAGACATTTCTTTCTCCCACTTCTGTAGGCTGGGAAGTTCAAGATCAAGGTGCCAGGAGATTCAGTGTCTGGTGAAGGAAGACTAATGTCCTGGGTCATTGATGGCTGGATTTTTTTTTTTTTTTTTCCCTGTGTCCTCTTGTGGAAGAAGCAAAGGAGCTCTCTGGTGTCTCTTTTATTTTATTTTTTTTAAAAGATTTTATTTATTTATTCATGAGAGACGGGGGGGCGGGGGAGAGAGAGAGAGAGAGAGAGAGAGAGAAGCAGGCTCCCAAGGAGCAGGGAGCCCGATGCGGGACTCGATTCCAGGACCCTGGGATCATGACCTGAGCCGGAGGCAGTGGCTTAACCGCTCATCTGAGCCGCCCAGGCGCCCTGGTGTCTCTTTTATAAGGTACTAATCCCATTCGTGAGGGCTCAGCCTTCATGACCTAGTCACCTCCCAGAGGCCCCACCTCCCAAGACCATCACATTGGGAATTGGGTTCCAACATAGGAATTTGGGTGGGGAGGGGACACAAACATTTAGTCAGGTGTGATGACAGCCTTGGGGCTGATGCAGATGTATACATTTTTAGAGATCTCTGTGTACTGAAGTATGAGGGGAGAAATGACATTGTCTGGGATTCGTTTCTAAATACTTCATCAAGGGGGAAAAGGGATCATGAAACAAACATGTCAGACTCGAGGTGATTGTTGAATCTGGGTGATGGGTATATAGGAGTTTCTTTGGAAAATTCTTTTGGTTCTTTTTGTGGACATTTTAGATTTTTTTTTTCACAAAATAATTTACAAAACAACACAACTGCATGAGAAGGGAGGCCATGTCATCCCATTTAGGTACTTAGGGCTAAAACCATTGCTAGCTGCCATAAAAAAATAAAATGAAGGAAAAAGGATCAGGATAACGGTGCTTTGCAAAATCTTTTATTACCAATCTCTTCCAAAAGCAGTGAGGGCCACAGAGAAATAATGAGACAAAATCTCCAGCAGCCAGGTGGACCAGATGTCCTGTCCTCCCCCCCAGCTCCGTCTGCCTCCTTTGATGAATAGCAGCAAAGTGGTAAGAATTCCTGGCAGCTGAAATGGGAGAAGAAAGAAATACTGAACCAACTTAAGGGACCTCTGGAACCCAAAGCAAATTGGATACACTGACAAGGGGAGAGGAGTATCTTCTTCCGGAAAGGTGAAGGGCAAGGGTTTTACAGAGAGCGGAAGGCCCCGGATGGTCAGTCTGGGGCTGCTTTGAACCTGTTTCCACAATCAGTCTCAGTAGTGAGCAGAAGATGGAGGCCTTTTGTGATGCACCTGGGTCATTTTCCCTTTGTTTCCCGCAGATCTTATCTCCACCCTCTTTCTGCCCTACCCTGGGTCCTGCGAACTACACTTCCCAGAACGTCCTGCCCTTTCACTTCCGGTTACGGAACCGCAACCGCCCAATAGGAGACACCTACCTGCAGGAGATGGGAAGGCTGGAGGAAAAGTTGGAGTATTTCTTCCCCACTGCCTCCTCTCTTCGGCCCACCCTGAGCTCTTCAAGACTGCAGCTGTGGGCAGATGGCCCCTCTTCCTTGGCTCTTGCTTTCCCCACCCCTTCAGGCCCAGAAGTAAAAGCTCCCCGTGTTGCTAGCCCCTCAGCACCTCATCCCTCCGTTTTTCTTAACCCTGCCCACACCTCAGCAAGGAAGCCCCTGAAAACTTCTTAAAAGGACCACCTGGGGGCTGCATTCTGTTTCCTGCTGGGATCTTGACTATTATGACCTCCTTGGGGAAGAGGGTGTGGTATAGTTTGCAAATATATATTCGATATAAATTTGTACAATGAAAAAAATGATTTTTATTTTTTATTTATTATTTTTTAAAGATTTTATTTATTTATTCATAAAAGACAGAGAGGGAGAGGGAGAGGGAGAAGCAGGCTCCCCGCTGAGCAGGGAGCCTGATGCGGGACTCGATCCCAAGACCCTGAGATCATGACCTGAGCCGAAGGCAGACGCTTATCCATCTGAGCCACTCAGGCGCCCAAAATACCCATTTTTAAAATACAGGTCAGATGGGGCGCCTGGGTGGCTCAGTTGGTTAAGCGACTGCCTTCGGCTCAGGTCACGATCCTGGAGTCCCTGGATCGAGTCCCGCATCGGGCTCCCTGCTCAGCGGGGGAGTCTGCTTCTCCCTCTGACCCTCCCCCCTCTCATGTGCTCTCTCTCTCTCATTCTCTCTCTCAAATAAATAAATAAATAGAAAAAAAATACAGGTCAGATGGATGAGACTCGTTCATCTCTCAACTGGCAGTGATCTGCAGAAGAACACTACTGCATCTTGAAAATCAATCTGAGGGAAGTACCTGAGTGAAAAAAAAAAAAAAAAATTCTTGGGGGGGGCGGGAGGGAGGATGGAGGCTTTTTTTTTTTTTTTTTTTACAAAATAAGAGCTTTATTGAGAAAATTCATATATCATACACTTCACCTTTCTAAAGTGTACAGGTAAGTGGTGTAATCCCTTTATCTTTAGTGTTACTACTGAGAAGGTAGGATTTCTATATGCCATTTCGCTATTTGTTTTCCATTTGTGTTTTGCCCTTGTTCTATTTGCTCACCTCAACTTTCTTTTGTGTTAAATATTTTCTAGTGCAGCATTTTAATTCCCTTGTTTCTTTTGCTGTATTTTAAAGTTCTTTTCTTAGTGGCTGTCCTTGGGATTACAATTAACATCTTAACTGTTTACAACCTAGTTTGGATTAACACTAAATGAATTTCAGTAGCATACAAAAACTCTACTCCTATATATCTCTTTTCTTTCCACCCTCCTTTGTGCTACTATTGTCATGTGAATTATGTCTTTTTTTTTTTTTAAGCAGCTAACTGTTTTCTTTATACAAATATTAAAGGTCTAAGCCATGGGTCCCTCATTACTGTACTTCAAATAATTTTTGAATTATTTGAATTTTATGAGGGGTTGAGTTTCTATTAATCAATGCAGAAATTTTCAAAAGGTTAAACCGCCAGAGAAGACTTACACTACAGAGCGAGCATAACATCCTTTCTCGCTACTCTCACGAATTAAAAATGCACCATCAGGTTTCCCATAAAGCAAGTCCTCTGCTTGTACTCGATTGATATCCTCAACAAACCAGGTTTTCTCATCGTAATGGGGCAGGTTTCCATCTTCCTCATTGATAAAATAGGTCTCATCAGCATCCTCATTCCTGATTCCCAACCAGGCATTTAGGCGCTTCTGTCTCACTCCTTTGTGACTGAGCTATACAAGGTGCTGATCTCGGATCTTGCGCAGCTGGATCAGGTCAGGTTTGATACTGTTCATTTTTTTTTTTTTTATCTATTTCCTGGTTGTCCAAAGCTTGTTTCTTCAAATCCTGCTCTAGATGCATTTTGCTATCATGAATCTCACCCAGACATGATTTCAATTTGTCATAATTCATCATAATTCCGTGAAAATATTGACATATTAAGGCTAAAACAGGAACCAAGCAGAAACATTCTATAATGTGAGCATAGTCCTAATATCTTAAGTGTGGTAGACATCTGTTGTTTTTGCCTAGCCCATATCCATTCTCATTCTTTTGGTAATGGCACCTTGATGTTCCCTCGTCATGTGAATTACATCTTAATATCAGTCTGTAAACACAGTTTTATAGGTATTGCCTTATGCGGTTGTCTTTTAAATGAGGTAGGAAAAGAAAATTCAGTCCTGGGATCGAGCCCCACATTGGGCTCTGCACTCAGCGCAAAGTCTGCTTGGGGTTCTTCCTCTCCCCCCCTGCTCATGCTCTCTCTCTAACTCTCTCAAAAATTAAAAAAAAAAAAAACAAACAAACACGCACTTATCACTACCATACAATAAATTGTCGAATTGAAAAAAATCATATTTCTTGTCTTCCGCTGCTGATTAGAATGCCCACGAGGGCAGAGATTTTTGCCTGTGGAGTTCATTGTTGTATCCACAGTGCCTACAACAATGCCTGGTGCAGAGGTGCTCAGTAAGTTTTGTGGACTGAAAAAGTGAACATTAAAACTCTTCTAATGGCTTTCCATCATCCTCAGAATAAAGGTCAAACCCCTCTCTGCAGCCTACAAGGTCTTGTATGATCTACCCCATCAGTTCCCTGCCCTCAGCTCTCCCTACGCCTCTTCTCACTCACCCTGCTCCAGCCACACTGGCCTCCCTGCTGGTCTGGGAATAAGCCAAGCCTATTGCTACCTCATGGCCTTTGCACCAGCTATTTCCTCCGGATTCTCCCATACACACACATAGTTATCCCTCATCTCCTCGGGTCACTGGCTAAATGTCACCTCCTCAGGGAAGTCATCCCTGATTCCCTTCCCGATCCTGTCACCCTGCTTTACTCCCTTACCAGAAGGGATCTCTAACTGAAATGATCATCCATCCCCCACCCCCACTTGAATGTCAGCTCCACCATAGCAGGGATCCCCAGTGCCCAGAACAGTGCTTGGCACACAGTAGGTGCTCTGAAAGAGCTCAGTGTGTTCCAAAGGGCCTAGACCTTACCTGTATCACTGCTGCCCCAAGTGAGCCCCCACTCAAGTTGAAGCTCTGAGTCTTGGTTATTTTCAAGAGCTTGGGGAAACAGCCCTGAGGATACAAATATCAAACCAAAGGACCTCGTTAAGGGCTTCTGGACTCCAAGTTCCCATCGGCCCCACCCCTTGGGCCAATGACGAGAAGGGGACAAAGCCACAAGGACCTTGACTCCTCACTTGACTGCTTCCCCTATCCCAGCATCTTCCCGGGCCTCCTCATTCCCTCACCTCACCCAGAACATACCGTGTACTCCCCAGTATCTATCTGTAGTGACCTCCAAGTGTGGTGAATAGGAGTATGACCAGATGTCCCAAGTTATTTTGCTAGTTGTGTGACCCTGAGAAGTCGCACACCACTCTGTGCCTCAGTTTTCCCAGCTGTAAATGGGACCAACTGGATCTGCCACCCAAGTTTTTGTGAGGATTAAGAGAAAAAATCTACATGAAGTACATAACAGCAGCCTGACAGCCAGTATTCAGTAACTGTTAGTTATTTCTGGGTGCTCTTTACATGTGAACAGAAGGGCTAACTAACATGTATCCAGCACCTTCTCAGCCGTTTACATGTGTTTTCTCACACTTATTTATCACTGTAACCTCAAAAGGTGGGTACTATTCTTTTTTTCTGTTTTGTAGGTGAAGAAACAGGTTCAGAGAAATTAAGAGACCAGACACAATGTGTGGGTAGAATAGCGACCCACTTCCCCTTCTGCAGTCACGGAGATGCTCCCCTTTCTAGGCCCCTGGCAATTCTTGCTTCCAGAAGCTTGAGTTGCCTTGAGCTTGCTCCTGACAGGATTCAGTGCCCCCTTTACTCACTATGCAGTGATTAAGTGTCTACTGTGAGCTAAGCACTGGGAACCCAGCGATGTACAAAACAGACATAATTCCTGCCTTGGTGGGGCCAACATCTGAGTGGTGAACACAGGTAATCAATACAGCAATAACACTGTCAGGTGGTGAGTAAGTGCTGGGCAACTTTCTGTGCCTCAGTCTCCTCATCTATAAAATGGGAGAAAAGCACTCCCCACCTCATCATGGCGTGGGATGGGGATGGAATTCACAAAGTGAGTGCCCGGCCCCGTGGGGAGCTGGCACTCTCCTAGAATGATCATTGTTCATCATTACTGCTATATTGTAAGCCCTCTGTAAGGTAGGCAACGTAGCCCAGGGAATGGACTCAGGCCAAACCCAGCTCCACCAGAGCCACTTGAACTGACCTTGAACTGTCCCCTCCCTGAACCTCAGTTTCCCCATATGAGAATGAGAATGGGAACCCTAATCCCTCAAGGCTGTGTAGCCAAAATGAGCTGAACACCCAATGACAGTTGCTTTCTTTTGCCCTTGACCACTCTCGCTGGGGTTCTGGCAAATACACAGTTTTTCTAAAAGTCACCCACCCTTGGGGTGTACGTAGGTGACCCCCAACAAGGTCTCGAGTGACCCCTGGTGGATGATGTCTGTGGACACGTCACGCCCGTCGCAGGCTGTGGTCCCGATGGATTTACAGCAGCTCCCAGGGTAGCAGTAACCAGAAAAATCTGTGTAGTTCTTCCCCCAACAGCACTTTAGCTGCAGAGAGGAGAATAATCACTTGAAGACTCCCTTTCAGATGTCAAAATAATAATAATAACAAAAAGCCAATAGAAATCATGGTCACCATGGCTACTGTCCAGAGCAGTCATGCTATTCTGGGGCTTGTGCTGAATGCCTCCCTTACTCCAGCCCGTCGTGGCTCAGAACCCTCCGTGGCTCTCATCTTATTTGGGGTAAAAGCTGAATGCCTCACCGTGGCCCCCAAGGCCTGGCATGATCTGCCCAGTCACCCCTGGGCCCTCATCTGCCCCCACTCTCCCTCTTATTCACTCAGCTCCAGCCACACTTGTCCCCTCACTGTTCCTCAAACACACTGGGCAGGCTCCAGCCTCAAGGCCTTTCTACAGGCTGTTCCCTCTTTCTGGAATGCTGTTCCCTCAAATATCTGCACAGCTCCCTCACTCACTTCATTCAGGTGTCTATTCAAATGTCCCTCCTTGGGAAGGCCTGCCCTGACCCCTCCTTCCAAGTTAGCCACAGCCCCTGTATCAGTCAGGCTGGGTTCAGGGATGCTGCATAACAAAGGACCCCTCAAACTCAGCAGTTCATTTCTCACTCACACTACATGCCCCTCACAGCTTGGCAGGGGAACCCCATTTCTTGAAACCATTCAAGGACTCGGGCTGATGGAGCAGCCACCATCCGGGTGGTTCCACTATCTTGGTGGGAGGAAAGAGTGCTCTTGAGAGCCCTGTGCTGGCAATGAAATAATTTGGCCCAGAAATAACACGCATGACTTCTCACAGCTCATTAGGCAGAACTCGTCACATGACCCCCCCCCCCCAAAGGGGCTAGGACAGATCATCCCATTGTGTGGTGACAATAGGTGACAAATAGCACCTTCGAGTAAACAAACCCTTAATCTCTGTGCCCTTACCCTGCCTTGTTTCCCTTCATAGTATTCATCACATCTGACACTAATAATTACTTAGCAGTTTCTTGTCCATGTCCCCACTTAAGCGTCAGTAACACAGGGCAAGGATCTTGTTTTGTGCGCTGCTGTGTCCCCAGAGCCCTGAACAATGCCCAGCACGCAGTAGGTGCTCAATAAGGATTAACAGAAGGGCTGTATGAATGAATGAGAGATGTCCTCTACCACGTCAAGCCTCAGCAGCCAAAACTGGGAGGCAGGAAGCCCCCTACCCATCATGTGCCGCCTCCCAAGCCTGCACGTGACCCCATAGCAGTTCCTGTGCCCAAAACTCAGATGTGAAACACTCCTAGAAACAGGCAATGCTTTTTCCTTCCAAACCTGCCCTGGCCTCGGGGGCCCTTCTAAACTACCTGCCCCAAGAGCTTCTGGTGACTTCTGCAGGCTGGTCCTGCTCCTTAAACACCAAGACTCAAGAAGTAAATGCCACCGCCTCCCACCCCGGAGGGTTAGTTATTCAGAAAGAGAGAGAGAGAAAATAACAAATGTTGGCAAAGTTGTAGAGAAACTAATACCCTTGTGCATTGCTGATGAGAATGTGAAAGGGTTCAGCTGTGGTGGAAAACAGTATGGAAATTCCTCAAAAAAATTAAACACAGAATTAGCAGATGATCCAGCAATTTCATTTCCGTATATATACCTAAAAGAACTAAACAGAGACTTGAAGAGAGACGCATACGTCCATGTTCATGCAACATTATTCACAAGAGATAAAAGGTGGGAGTAACCGAAGCGTCCATCGGTAGGGGAATGAATAAATCAAACGTGGTGTACCGTACAATCGCGATGCACAGATGATTCCACCTTAAAAAGAAAGGAGATTCTGACCCATGCTTACAACCTGGAGGACATTATGCTCAGTGAGAAAAGCCAATCACAAGAGGACAAATATTGTAGGATTCTACTTCCACGAGATCCCTAGAGGAGTGACGTGCCCAGGGACAGGAAGTAGAATGGTGTGGTGGCAGGTGATGGATGGTGGCGATGGTTGCGTAACCACATGAACGTACTTACTACCCCTGAACTGGACTCTCAAAAATGGTTAAGATGGCAAGTTTATGTTCTGTGTCTTCCACCACAATAACACACCCAGGATGGGGAGCTCACCTTCTCCATGACCAAGTCCCATTCTGTGGAATAGTCATCCGGCTCATCGTAACCTCTGTAATTCTTCCTCGGGGTCACGAAGATGTGTTCTAAGGCCACTTCTTGAACCTCAAAGATGAAACTGGAAGTGATGGGCACACAAAACAGCAAAGTGCCCCATGTGGGGAGGTTTCCTGGGGACAGAGAGGGGAGGTGGGGCTCCCCTTCTGCTTTCTGTCTTTTTTTTAAGAGTCTTATTTATTTATTTGAGAGAGAGAATGAGTGGGGGAGGAGCAGAGGGAGAGGGACCACCAGACTCCCTGCTGAGCAGGGAGCCGAAGGCAGGGCTCAATCCCAGGATGCAGAGATCATGACCTGATCCAAAGGCAGACACTTAACCGACTGAGCCACCCAGGCGCACCCTCCTTTCTGTTTTCTTTTACTTCCTTGACAGTCCCCCCTCCGACCCCGCCAGCTACGAGTCTTCACTGGAGGGGGACAATTTCTGGCTGCCATCACCCCCGAGAGAGGGACAGGGGAAGAGCGTGGGTCTCGAGCTCAGTGCATCTGGTTGTACCCACCACAAACTTGAATCATCTGCTCTTTTGAATCACCCACATGCCTGCTACACCTCCGATTTGGCTGGAACTTGATTAAAGATTTGAATATCATCTTTAGCAACTGAATCAATCGCTGCACAAAAGGGGCAAATTTCATTTTCTATTTTTTAAATCAAGGTCTAAATAAAAAAGTTTTCTGGCTGAGGTGAAATAGTCACATGGTTCAAGATTCACAAAGCACAGAAGGGTAGACCATGAAAAGTCTCCCTCCCACCTTTTTCTCCCAGCCAACAAGTTCCTCCCACTCCACTACGGTGACGGTGACTGTTTCCTGTGTCCCAAAAGAGATACTCGATCTGTGTCAAAGCAAAGCATAGTTTCATTATTCTTCTCCCTCTATACTATTCTCATTGTTCTGCATATGGGCTGTTGTTAGCAAGAGTAACAGTCGCCCTTGGTGCCCCACGCACATCCCAGTGGCGTTTTGTCATTTCTGTGCACACTGGCCTGGCTTCCCACTGCCAGTAACCGAGGGCTCTCTGTGGCCTCTCAGCCCACATGTGCCCTGCGAGCAGCCCTCAAGCAATGCTGATGGGAGGTGGATCAATATCGCAGCTCCCTTGCCCCTCAAGTGGGAAAACAAGACACGCATTCGTTGCTGCTCCCAGATGCCCCCCCCCACCCCAGGACTGAGCCCAGCTGCCTGCAGGGTCGCCCTTTTCCCCTGTCCCCTCCTGGTGCCTCTTGGGATCCCCTCTCAAATAAACGGTGAGCATTATTATAAATGAACCACCCTCCTACTGATGCTTACAATCTTTTGCACACCTCCGTGTATACGTCCTTCTGCACCCAAGCAAGCAAATCCTTGGATGATTCCTAGGGATGGGAGAGCTGGGTCGAAGCATCCATGCTTTGTCATTTTGACGGATCTGGCTAAATAGCCGTCTGTTTCTGACACATTTCAAAACCCCAGCAGCTTTTGCAGCTTTGCCCATTACTTCTTAACACCTCACCACCAAAAACGCAAGGGAGATGGTGAATGAAATTAACTCGGCCAGTCTCTTGAGGCCTTCGAGGGGACGGCTGAGGTTTTTGGTTCTTCACCCCATTTCTGGAGACCCCATCTCCAGCCCCAGGGACCCATGGGCCAGGGGTATCACCAGGTGGGCGGCTCCCGGGGGGAGGGGTGGTGCCTCTCGCGATTTCGAGTTCTTTCTAATGCCGAGTGGGAGCAACAGCACAGTACTTAAAATGTGGAATAAGGCAAGGACCACGGCGGTGACTATGATTTCAGCAATGAGGATGATAACCGTGGACAGGAAACACTGGAAGACACAGAGGGGTCGGAAGGGGCTGAGAGCCTGCTCAGCCGTGTCCCTGCAGGGGTGGGGACTGTCCCTCCCCCCACCCCTGGGCCATGGAACCTCATCAGTTTGAAAGAACTCAGCCTTGGGTGGGGCGTGGGGCTTCTTTCTTTCCCGTGGCGTTTTCCTGCATGTCGTCCAGGATGTTGGCACTGAGGTATTCTTGGAGCCACTAGCTGGAGCCCGGCACTTTCTGAGCGCCTGGGAGACCTGGAGGGGACCTCTAGGTTAGTAAAGGCTCTGTGCATCGACAGCAGGAGCCTGTGGGGAAACAGGAGGAATGGTGGGAAGGACAGAACACAGAAAGAAGCAGGAGGTGGGAGGGGCCTGGGGTGAGAAGCGGGCCGAGAACTCTTGCAAATGGGGGAAGGAGGGAGGGGGCTGTAGGGAAGATGCAGGGTGACAGGTCGGTGGCTGCAGGGTTGGTGGTAGTGGTGGGGGGCTTATGTTTGCTGGCCTATGTTTCAGACAAAATTCACAAGCCCAGTGGAAAACGACGAGAAAGACAGCAAGCAGAGGGGATGTCTTGAAGTCACCCATCAAGGAGAAACTGCTGCTCAGTCTAGGCCTCAGTTTCCCCATAGATACAGTGTGGGCATGGGACCAGCTCAAGGGGTGTCTGTAAGTTCTGGAGAGCCTCTGGAAGCCAGATGGGGGCAAAGTAGGTCAGCTCCTGGCTCTCCTTTCATCTATTTGATTATGATTACTAAAATCTGTTTGCCAATTGAGGCTTTGAGTTGCCAGACCGGCCCATGGCTGGGCTTATCTAGTCCTGATATGGAAAGGCAGGAAAACGCAGTGGATACACACCCCGGGACCCCAGAACCCACAAGGACACATGGGAGCAGGGCTTAGCGGTTGTGGGACCCCAGACAAGTGGCTCATGTAACAGATTGTGAGGATTAATATTAATATTACTACCTCCCTGCCTCTGGGTGACTGAGGTGGCTGGAGGATAGATATCCAGGCGTCCGTATGTCCTACAGGTTCCATCTTCAGAATCTATCCCCAATCTGCCCCCTTCTCCCCCCTTCCACAGCCTCACCCGGCCCAGCCCCCACTGTCTCCCGCCTGGACCAGCACAGTCCCTCCACCCTGGTCTCTCAGTCAGGCCCTCGTCCCCCACACTCTGTTCCCCTAATGACCACCAGAGGGCGCTTGTGAGCACCTGAGTCAGGGCACATCCCTCCTCTGCTCAGAATCCTCTGTGGCTCCCAACACCGTAAAAAATGATTTTGCTTTTCTGAGTGAGGTCTCAGAGGCCTTGGAGGGACAGACGCGAAGGGCAAAGTTAATCTGATTTGCTGATGGGTTGGATGTAGGGTGTGAGGGCTCTTTGATTCCTCCAAGCTAAACTATGAATAAAATAGCATCCAGATTACATTGAAAATAAAATGGACTATTTCGGAACAGGACATGTCCAATAAATATTTGCTGAATGGAGTAATCAAGAAAGAAAATGAGATAATAGAGTTTCAGGGAGGAGGAGGGTGGGGGAGGGGTGCTTTTTAACAATGGAGATTGTTTATGCTCTGAAAGATGACCCTACTAAGGATCTCTCTGAAACCCCCAAATTGAAATAACCAGAGTTTTGCAACAACACAGTGAAGGAAGGAAAACAAAAAATGCTGGAGACAAATTTTACCTAAGGTGGGCTAGTCCACTCAGACAAGATTCTAAGGGAAATGGGAGTGGGGAAGATGGGAGCCGGCCTTTGGGGAGTTAACCAAGGCTATATGTGAGAATGAGCAAGACATGTAAAATCTACAACATGCTGTCTGCATGATCATGCTTAAAACTTTCCTACCTCATGTTCTTGAACATGTACTTGGCAAACATGAGGATAACAACTGTATTGTGTTAGTGGGAACATATCCATGGGCTGATGGAACAGAGCAGTGTGCCCAGGAAAGACCCAAGCATAATGGAAATTAGTGTAGGCAGAAGAGGACTGACCCCTACCTCACACCACACACAACTAATCAAACTCCCAAAAGCCAAAGAGCTAAAAGGGAGAAATTAAGAACTTAAAATTATGGGAAGAAAACCTAAGAGACTAGAATGTATGGCCTGGGGTAGGAGAGGAGTTCTAACCGAGATATATCATAAAGGAAAAGATGGATGCATCTGATGCCATCATATGAGACACCACAAACACTGAAAAATAGGGGATGCTGATGGCAGGGGTTTGTAATAGGTGCAAGGAAGGATTCACATGGTGGTGGGGTGGGAGTTTTGGGGGCTATGTGCAGATCCAACTCACAAACAAACCTCCAACTCACAAACCTCTGCTTTATTTGCTTGCTCCATACCACCCAGCAAAGCCAAGCAGCACCATGATGCAGCCCATTGCCAGGCACAGGTAGCCAGTGTGAAGGAGATATGCAGAGGCCAGCCCAAGGACCCTTGTCAGGACAGCCCCTCTGAACTTAACATAGATACCCAGGCCAGTGGGGATCACACCAGACATCTTTAGGACAAAAATCAGACAGGGAAAAACAGTCTGTTAGTTGTATACAAATAGAACTCTCGCTGGGGGTGGGGGTTGGGAGGGGAAGAGCAAAGGCAAATAAAAATCAGCAAAAACATTAAAAAATATTAATACCCGGAGTTAGTGAGGATGTGGAGAGACATTCTCACATATTGTTGCCAGGCAACAAGCTTTTTTGAGGGAGAGGGTGTGCAGAAGGACACTTTGCAGTTCATATTTAAAATCTTAAAGGTTTTACAGTAAAATCCTTTACCTAGAAATTACATTTGTAGTTATTCAGCCTAATATCTGATCTGCTAATAGACACACACATACATATCTCAGTATCAGAATGCTCAGGGATAAAACTACCTGAAGCAATCAATAATACACATTGGATAGGTAAATCATGGGACAGCCATGCAATGGGACTCTAGACAGTTATTTTAAATAATGCTCTAGGGCAAGGGTTGGCAATTTTTGTGTATGTGAAAAGCCCCAGATATTGTGAGTTTGCAGGCCATAAGACCTCTGCTGAAACAATTCAGCTCTGTCAGTGTAGCTCAAAAGCAGCCATGTGCAATTCATAAACAAATATATTTTATTTACAAATAAATAATATCTATCTATCTGTCTATTTACAAGGCTGTAGTTGGCTGATCCTTATTGTAGGAGGAGAATGTTTATTGATATGGTAGCCATGTTCTTTGGTATTTATACAACTGAGCTGAAAACTAATGTTTGCACAAAAACCTGCACATGGATGTTTCTAGAAGCTCATAGTCGCCAAAACTTGAAAGCAACCAAGATAGCCTTCAGCAGGTGAATGGATAAACTGTGGTACATTCAGTGGAAGATTAGCACTAAAAAAAAAGCCATTAAGCCATGAAAAGGTATGAAGGAAACTCGCAATCATATTACTGAGTGAAAGAAGCCAATCTGAAAAGGCTACACAGTGCATGATTCCAAGTATATGTCATCCCGGAAAAGGCAAAACTATGGAGACAGTAGAAGGACCAGTGGTTGCCAGGGGTTAGTGGGGAGGTAGGGAAGACAGGTGGAGCACAGAGATTTTTAGGGCGGTGAAACTACTCCGTATAATAATACTAAAATGGTGGATACATTGTCAAAAGCCATAGAATGTACAACACCAAGAGTGAACCCTAATGTAAACTATGCATTCTGGGTGATGATAATGTCCATGTAAGTTCATCCGTTGTAGCAAATATACTGCTCCGGTGGGAATGTTCTGATGAGGAAGGCTGTGTGTGTGTGGAGCAGGGGTATATGGGAAATCTCAGTACCTTCTGCTCAATTTTGCTGTGAACCTAAAACTGCTCTAAAAAATAAAGTCTATCCAAAAGGAGGGGAAATTAAATTTTTTAAAAGGGGGAAAGTGGATTGTAAAGCAATAGCTTTCCTGTGTTTGTTTTGCTGTTTTTAAAAAGTAAACAGGAAAATCTGGAAGGATATAAAAATGGGGATGGTATTTACTGAGCAATATTCCCATGATAGGCATAAGCTCTTTAAATGTTCTGTATCATTTAATTTCCATGAAAATGTTACAACACAGGTAACAAGATGAGGAGTGATATTTAATATCCTTCTTTTTCCTGGCAACCTTTTCTTAATGCCATTTGGCTATCAAAACAATTGCTTATTTTTTTATTTTTATTTTTTAAAAGATTTTATTTATTTATTTGATAGAGAGACAGTGAGGGAGAGGGCACAAGCAGGGGGAGTGGGAGAGGGAGAAGAAGGAGTTTCCCGCTGAGCAGGGAGTCCGATGCGGGGCTGGATCCCAGGACCCTGGGATCATGACCTGAGCCGAAGGCAGATGCTTAACCGTCGGAGCCACCCACGCGCCCCCAAATAAAATCTTTAAAAAAGAAAAAATAGAAGATTTATTTTATTTTGAGAGAGGGGCAGGGGCAGAGGGAGAGAAAGAGAATCCCAAGCTGACTCTGCACTGAGCCCAACGGGGGGCGGGGCTCGATCTCACCACCTGGAGATCAAGCCAAAGCCAAGAGTTGGCTGCTTAACCGACTGCGTCACCCAGGCACCCCAAAACGATTGCTTCTTAACGATGCAGTTTGGGGTCACTTTTATAGTAAGAAAAAAAGTATTTTGAAGAATTTAAAGGACCCAGAAAAATAACCACTCCCTTCTGTCCTTCCCAAACAACTTAGTGTTCTGCAGGATTTGACTTACAGTCAAGCTTCTCTGCCACCAACCCCGGCCCCAACCCCCTCTCCTCCCCAGCGCCCCCATCACAGCCTCTGTGCTTGATTTCACCGACTCTGAGTTGATAGAGCCTACACCTGTTCTCAATGTGTCCTGCTTCTCGTCAGTCTGCCCTACATCCTTCCTGCTTCCCTGGGGACCACCGATCTGGATGCCAGTGAATTTGGATCAACTTATTTCTGTCTTTGAGGGAGCCAGCTATGGAGGAAGGGCTGCAAAGCCCCAGGGCCTGGGTGGTGACATACTTCCAACCACGAAGCCACTGAAGAAAGATAACAGTCTCTTCAGGGAAGAATACGGAGTGTGCATTTCATCCATGTCGGCCAGACTGGGGTGCTCCGGCCGTTTTAGTCAGCATCTTCCTAGATAAACTTCAGGGCTACTGTTTCCCCAGATGGTATAGGTCTTAGGGTCGGGGGCACCAAGGCTGACTTGCCCCTCTCTCTCCTGGCTGTCTGATCATCTGCCAGGGAGGGGCCCCAGCAGCCACCCCTCCTCAGTCATAAGCCTCTATCACATCACAATCGGATGCCGGAGCAAGGCTCCCCGTGCCTGGGAAGCAGGTGCCCCGAGCTACCCCTGCTGGCTCCTCATCCTCCAGATAGGCTGCACCAGGGGTGGAGAGAAGGCATGACGTCCTGCCCTGGTACACCCCAGATACCACCTGGGCCCTCTGGGCATAGTGTTCAGCACTGACCGCTCTTGTGGTGAATGGCCCTGCTAGACTGGGAGCTCCGAGTGGGCACGGTCCCGGGCTGCCCTAGTCTTGGTTGCGTTCCCAAAGCCTGGTACACAGTAGGTGCTCAAGAAACGGGTGTGGAATGAATGAATGAAGAAGCTCCAGGAAGCAGGATCTAGCTACAAGCCATCAGGTCCCCCAAGCCTCTGCCTCCACATTAGCTCACTTGACTCAACCTCATCCTTCTCACAGGGCTCAGAGGTCTAGGTAACTGCCCCGGGTGACACAGGAAGCAAGGTCGAGGCTGGGCTTTGAAGCTCCAAGAGTGACGTGAAGGTGGGAACCTCTGACAGCCCTCCACCCTCCCCACTCCAGCCCCACTCCCCACTCCCGCCAAAACCTTTTCTTTCTCCCTCTGAGGCCTGCTCAGCCATAGCAGGTGAAGCAGTTTTCCTTGAGCCCATGTGCCACTGATCAGCAGGCCTTGATGAGACGAGCATAGCAGGCATTTCAGAGCAAAAATTGTGCACGTGGGCATAGAGACCCCCCCCCCACACACATCTGAATTAATTTAAGGAATGTTTGTCAAATTGCTTCTTGAAACATGTGGAACTAAAAATGTTCACATAGGAGTGACCATCTACTCCCTGGACTGCGGGTCACATTCACATCCAGGAGTGTATCCTTCCATGACTTTCTCCAAAAGGTCATTTGAAGTAAGGAGCCTAAGAGCCGGGGCAGAGGGCCTCATAATGGGGAAGCACGGGAGGGTGAGAAAAAGGGGGTGCAAGGGAGCATGGGAAAATGCAGGGATGCCAATGAGGGCGTGAAAATGTGGGCAAAGGTGGACAGGAGAGTGTTGGCGCAAGGGAGGACGGGGGGGGAGTGTAGCTCAAAGAGGGCGGGGAAAATGAAGGACAAACAAGGGCGGGGAGGATGGGAGGCCCAGTAGAGGCTGAAAGAGAGCACACCGCGCGCGAAGGCCAGAAGAACTCAGGACCCTTTGACTGAGGCTGTGAGGTACCTCCTCCAAGCCCCGCCCCCGCGGCAGCCCCGCCCCCGTCCCGGCTCCTCTGCGGGGACCAGGCGCCGGTCTCGGCCTCTCGCGCCCCCTGGCGGCCATCAGTGGAAGCGCGGCCCTACGTGGGCCCCTATTCGAGGTTCCCAGCCAGCCCCGGGCAACTGCACCTCGGTGCCCCAGACGGCCGCTCTGACCGTCAGTGGGAGGCAATGGAGTGCGTCTGTGACGCAGCCTCCAACTCCCCCTAACCCACACCAACTGAATCGGTGCGAAGAAATATAATTGTGCAGGCATCCGGCGAATTACAAATGTCAGATATTTGGCCAAAAAAAAAAAAAAAAAAGAAAACTAGTGCAATCTGTCAGTAATAGTTCAGAGGTTCTAGAAAACAGTGAAAAGCCGCTCTTGAAGGCAAGCTACAGAGCCATTAGGAAAACATTTAAATATTGTAGAAATAGGAGAACTACTCCAATATTTGCCTAATAATAGAGCTTAGGGTGTGTTAAGATAGTCCTAATTCATTTCTCCCCTGCCTGGTCTCCTTCCTTATATTTTAGAAGATGTGTGGTGGGTTTTTTTTAAAAGATTTTATTTATTTATTTGAGAGAGAGGGAGAGAGCATGAGTGGGGAGAGGGTCGGAGGGAGAGGGATTAGGAGACTCCCCACTGAGCGGAGAGCAGAACATGGGGCTTGATCTCAAGACCCTGAGATCATCACCTGAACCGAAGTGAGACACCTAATCGACTGAACCACTCAGGGGCTCCTCTTAATCCTTCTTATAAAGACACCAGTCATGTTGGCTCAGGGTCCATTCACAGTGACATCGTTTTACCTTCATTTATCAATATTGGTCCATCAGTTGTAACAAATTGATCACAAATGCAAGATGTTAATAATAGGACAAGCTGTAGGTGGGAGGGAGAGGAGATAATATGGTAACTCTCTGTACTTTACATTCAATTCTTCAAGCCTAAAACTTAAAAAAAATAAACTCTATTAATTAAAAAAAAAAAGAAGGAGTGCCTGAGTAGCTCAGTCAGTTAAGTGTCTCACTCGTGATTTTGGCTTGGTTCATGATCTCATGGGTCGTGAGATCGAGCCCCGCACCTGGATCCACGCTCAGCAGGGAGTCTGCTTGGGATTCTCTCTCTCCTTCTCCCTCTGCCCCTGCCCCCACAAAATAAATAAATAAATAAATAAATAAATAAATAAATATTTTTTAAAAAAGAAAACACTGGTGGTGGCATCTGTTTTTTGCTCCAAACTCATTTGCACAATCTGACATTTATTTTTTAAGTCTTTTTTATTTTTATTTTTATTTTTTAGAGAAGTTGCCTCTTTTTTTCTTTTTTTTTTAATTTTATTTATTTATTTGACAGAGAGAGACACAGCGAGAGAGGGAACACAAGCAGGGGGAGTGGGAGAGGGAGAAGCAGGCTTCCCGTGGAGCAGGGAGCCCGATGTGGGGCTCGATCCCAGGACTCTGGGATCATGACCCGAGCTGAAGGCAGATGCCTAACAACTGAGCCACCCAGGTGCCCCTTTTTAAGTCTTTTTTAAAATGAGGAAATAGAACACAAATGCAGAAAACTACATAAAACACATATGCCTGCTAAATGCAACAAATGAATCGTGACAAAGCCCAGACAACACTGCAAGCATGTTTTGTAACTTTACATAAAAAATATAGTACCATAAAAAAATATAGTACCATAGGTGTGATTTTTATAACTTGCTGGGAAGGCACCGTGGTATGTTCCTTAAGAACATGGAAATCTCAGGGTACCTGGGTGGCTCCATCGGTTAAGCATCCGACTCTTGATTTTGGTTCCTGTCAGGTATCAGGGTCGTGAGATGGAGCCCCGTGTTGGGCTCCGTGCTTAGCAGAGAGTCTGCTTGAGATTCTCTCCCCCTGCTGCCCCCCATCATGACCCCAGGGTCCTGGGATCCAGCCCCATGTGGGGCTCCATGCTCAGGAGGGAGTCTGCTTCTCCCTCTCCCTCTGCCCCCCGCCCCCGCTAGTGCTTGCTCTCTCTCTCAAATAAATAAATAAAATCTTTTAAGAAGGACATGGAAATCTCTTCTCTGCTATTTATTCACTGGGGGGCCCAGGGTTGTTTTGAGATAAATGAAATAGTAAATCCCCATTTTACAGGTGGATAAACCTGAGGCATGAAAGTTAAAACACCTGGCCAATGTCACAGATAGAAGATGGTGAAACTCAGGGCGCCTGGGTGGCTCAGTTGGTTAAGCGACTGCCTTTGGCTCAGGTCATGATCCTGGAGTCCCGGGATCGAGTCCCGCATCGGGCTCCCTGCTCAGCGGGGAGTCTGCTTCTCCCTCTGACCTTCCTCCTTCTCATGCTCTCTCTCTACCATTCTCTCTCTCTCTCTCAGTAAATAAATAAAAATCTTAAAAAAAAAAAAAAAGAAGATGGTGAAACTCAGACTTTGATCCCAGGGTCTCAATCTGAACCACCACATAGATGTTTTGTTGCAGGACAGCTGTCCGGCTCTCTGCCTATGAGTATATATACATAGTCTTTCTTACGTTAAAATATAGAATCCATCACAGCCTTGGAAGTTCAATGGTGTGGAAAAACTATCCCAACACAGCAGATTCCAAAGTTGGGTTTTCAGAACAATCATAACTTTTGAAAAAGCAGAGCAGATACCTGTTCTGTAGAGAAAAATGACCAGAATGAAAGCCATAAAAACACCAGTGTTGGTGAGCTTTTGAACAACTTGGGGCTCAACCCCACGACCCTGAGATCAAGACCTGAGCCAAAACCAAGAGTTGGTCACTTGACCGACTGTGCCACCCAGGTGCCCCAGGAAAAAACTGTTCTTAAGAAAATGGAGGGATGTTGTGATTGTAAAAGGAGAACCCAGAGGACCCTAGGACAAGTGGCCAGGCTGAATGACGGGTGCTGTCTTCAACCAGGACCTCTGCATGCTTGTAAGGGTTTTCTTGCCATCTCAGCAGATGCTCCTTGCTGAGTCTGGCGGGGATTTCGTGATACCGGAAACCACGACCTCATCTTTGACCACAGGAGTGAGAGAGAATTTTCAGAAACAGACAAACAAACAAACAAATAAACAAAAGACAGCTCTGGCCCGAAACTTCGCTGTGATCTCAGGGATCCTGGAAAACAGTCCCACCCAGGGTTGGAATTCCCTCTGCAGGCTGCATGCCAACTGTTTTTCTGTTGTTCTCTCTTAAAAGATCCAGGAGAGTTGGTGTGTCCGTTTCTTGGCACCCTTACCCTGCTCCAGTGTTTAACTAACAGTCTGGGATCTCCTCTTCCATCTCTGGAGGTAGGAGCTCTTGTTCTTCCCATTTTACAGTCAACAATCCGGGGGCACGATAGGGGGGGAATCCTTGCGTTCAAGCCACACTACTAAGATTTGAAGGCTGCCTTCTGAGTCCGAAGTCAGGGCTTCTTCGTGATGGGTGGCATCTGCCCATTCACTAATGCATGCAACTTTTCATTCAGTGAGCATCCATTGAGCACCCAGTGGATACCAACCACTGTACCATACAAAACAGTCGCTGTCCCTCCCATCACGAACTCAGATACTTGAGGGACACAGATGTGTAAACAGACAATTACAACATTGGATCTGGGATGACGGGGATCTCACTACATGACAAAGCAACCTGGTCCATTATTGGTGGACCCCAGTGTAAGCCCCTTATTCCTTGGGCCTGGAAGTGCTCAGGTGTCCATGAGTCAAAGGGAACTCGGACCCTGCAGCTGTCCCATTTGGAAGTCTGGCCTTACATCCGCACTGCTGTCTTCTCCTCCTGGGCCTGGCTTCCGGAGTCTACCAGGAGTGGCCTCTGACCCTTCATCCTCGGCCCTTCTAACACATGAAGACCATCGAGGCATCACCTGATACCTTTTTTTTTTTTTTAAGATTTTATTTATGTATTTGGGAGAGAGAGCACAAGCAGGGGCAGGGGCAGAGGGAGAGGGAGAAGCAGGCTCTCCACTGAGCAGGGAGCCAGATGTGGGGCTCGATCCCAGGACCCTGGGATCATGACCTGAGCTGAAGTCAGACACATAACCAACTGAGCCACCCAGGCGCCCCCACCTGACACCTTTATGTGTGTATTGTGGGCAGATGTAGCAATTGGCACCAATGCCCAGTTTCTCTTATTAAAAAACAATATGAAGGGGCGCCCGGGTGGTTCAGTCGGTTAAGCGTCCTACTTTTGGTCTCAGCTCAGGTCATGATCTCAGGGTCCAGGGATTGAGCCCCACATCAGGCACCGTGCTGCTGAGTGTGGAGCCTGCTTGGGATTCTCTCTCTCCCTCTGCCCCTCCCCCGCTTGCTTGCACTCTCTCTCTAAAAAAGAAAAAAATTTTAAAAACAAAATGAAGTCTGGCCATTTTTCATCACAAAAGTAGGCTGTGCTATGATGTCACTGATATGAAATACCTAGGAGAGGCGGGTTTACAGGGACAGGGATTGAATAGAGTTTACGGGGTAAGGGGGTGTACAGAGAATGGGAAGTCATTGCTACATGGGAGCAGAACTTCTGCTTGGGGCGATGAAAAATTTTGGAAATAGGGGTGTGGTGGCACGGCATTGTGAACGTAATTAATGCCGCTGAATCACACACTTAAAATTAGTTAAAATGGCCAGTTTTTTTTTTAATTTTTTTTATTGTTATGTTAATCACCATATATTACATCATTAGTTTTTGATGCAGTGTTCCATGATTCATTGTTTGTTCATAACACCCAGTGCACCATGCAAAACGTGCCCTCCTCAATACCCATCACCAGGCTAACCCATCCCCCCACCCCCCTACCCTCTAGAACCCTCAGTTTTTCAGAGTCCATCATCTCTCATGGTTCGTCTCCCCCTCTGACATACTCCCCTTTTCTTCCTCTCCTGTTATCTTCTTCTTTTCCTTTTTTCTTAAAATATGTTGCGTTATTTGTTTCAGAAGTACAGATCTGTGATTCAACAGTCTTGCACAATTCACAGCGCTCACCGTAGCACATACCCTCCCCAATGTCTATCACCCAGCCACCCATCCCTCCCACCCCCAACCACTCCAGTAACACTCAGTTTGTTTCCTGAGATTAAGAATTCCTCATATCAGTGAGGTCATGTGATACATGTCTTTCTCTGATTGACTTATTTCACTCAGCATAACACCCTCCAGTTCCATCCACGTCGTTGCAAATGGCAAGATCTCATTCCTTTTGATGGCTGCATAATATTCCATTGTGTATATATACCACAACTTCTTTATCCATTCATCTGTCGATGGACATCTTGGCTCTTTCCACATTTTGGCTATTGTGGACATTGCTGCTATAAACATTGGGGTACATGTACCCCTTCGGGTCCCTACATTTGTATCTTTGTGGTAAATACCCAGTAGTGCAATTGCTGGATCGAACGGTAGCTCTAATTTCAACTGTTTGAGGAACCTCCATACTGTTTTCCAGAGTGGTTGCACCAGCTTGCATTCCCACCAACAGTGTAGGAGGGTTCCCCTTTCTCCGCATCCCCGCCAACATCTGTCGTTCCCTGACTTGTTAATTTTTAAAATGGCCAGTTTTATTTTATATATATTTTACCACGATTTTAAAAGAGCATTAAAAATAACCATGCTTAGGGGCGCCTGCGTGGCTCAGTTGTTAAGTGTCTGCCTTCGGCTCAGGATCGAGCCCCACACTGAGCCCCGCATCGGGCTCCCTGCTCGGTGGGAAGCCTGCTTCTCCCTCTCCCACTCCCCCCCGCTTGTGTTCCCTCTCTCGTTGTGTCTCTCTCTGTCAAATAAATAAACAAATAAATAAATAAATAAAACCATGCTTAGTGTAAAAACATCCAGATGTTGTAAAAATTGATTGCAACCTAGTAAGAGTCCCTGTTAATCCCACATATTCCTCCAGATTTTTCTACCTTACATTAAGCTTTGTAACTTATTACTTTGACCAGTCTGGGTCCTCTCCATGCCCTACCTCACAATCACAAGGTTTCCTGTCTGCTTTGTTCAGTGCTTGGTACACAGTAGGAGCTCAAAAAAGACCCATTGACTCTTTATTCGAGCATCCATGGAGTGAAAAAACCCTTGTGTTTGCAGGCTGGTGCCTACCCTGGTTCTGCCGCTTGCCGCCTGTGGGACCTTGATCCATTGCTTGGCCTTAGGATATCTGAGTCTTATCTGCAAAATGAGATCAAGAAGTGTTTTCGCTTGAGGGTGTGGAGAAATTCCTGCATTCACGGCTGGCGGGAGTGTACCTGGGGGCAGCCCCCTAGGAAAAACAGTCCTGCGGTTCCTCAAAGGGTTAAGCATAGAAATACCATAGGACCCATCTGGATATGCACCCAAAAGAAATGGAAACACACATCCACACAAATACTTGTACTTGAATATTCAGAGCAGCATTATTCACAATCACCAAAGGTGGAAACAATCCAGGGGCACCTGGGTGACTCAGTGGGTTAAGCATCCAACTCTTGATTTTGGCTCCGGTCATGGTATGAGGGTCGTGAGATGGAGCCCCACATTGGGCTCCGAGCTCAGCAGAGAGTCTGCTTGAGATTCTCTCCCTCTGCTCCTCCCCCACCCACCCCCCCCTCCACCCTCGTGATCTCTCTCTCTCTCAAATAAATAAATTAATAAATAAATCTTAAAAAAAAAAAAAGGTGGAAACGGCCCAAATGTCCCTCCATGGGTGAGCGAATAAACAAACTGTGGTAGATGAATACGATGGTACATGATTTAGCCACAATAAGGAATGAAGCTCTAACACATGTACAGTGAGGATGAGTCTTGAAAACATTACACTAAGCGAAAGGAGTCAGACCATGTACTACATGATTCTAGTCATACAAAAGTCCAGAATAGTGGGCTAGTGGTTGCTTAGGGCTCAGAGGATAGGGGAACAGGGGAATGACAGCTAATTGGTGCAGGGCATTTTTCCAAACATGAAAATGTTTGCCAATTGACTACGACAAAGATTGCACGCATCCGTGAGTATACGAAAAACCATTGAATGGTACACTTTAAGTGGACATTTATGGTATGTGAATTATATCCCAATAAAGCTATTTTTTAAAAGACTTTATTTATTTCTTTGAGAGAGAGAACACGAGCAGTGGGGAGGGGCAGATGGAGAGGGAGAAGCAGACTCCCCACCAAGCACGGGGGAGCCCGGCATGGGGCTCAATCCCAGGACCCTGAGATCATGACCTGAGCCAGAGGCAGATAGATGCTTAACCGACTGAGACACCCAGGCGCCCCTCAATCAAGTTATTTTTCAAAGGTTTTGCTTCTGAGCTGGGGGTGAGGAGAGGCTGCAGGCTGAAGACGGCCAAGGTCAGCTAGCTGTCCATCTGCGGGAATAAATCAGAAAGACCCACGAAGGAGGAGACGCCCCAGGGCCGCTTAGCGCCTGCAGCTCAGCCCAGATGGCTGAGGTCAGGCCAGCCTAGCCCTGACCTAGTAACCGTTTCCTTTGTGGCCGAGAAGAAATGGGCTGCAACCTCACTTTGTGGACTGAAACCGCAGAGGAGGTTCCTGCGGTGGGATCTCCCCTCCCACATCGGAAACTTCTCCTGCTGGGTTTTGGGGGCAAACCCTGTGGCTTCTGAGCTCTGGCCCTGACCTGTCTCCTCTGCCTGGCTGGTGCGGGCCCATTCATCCCGGTTGCCCGAGACTCTCCCATGCATCTTCTGTACCCTCGCATGGTTTTGTCTTAATGTGACCTTCTTTTAACTTAATTACCTCCTTAGGCACCCGATCTCCAACTACAGTCTCATTCTGAGTTACTGGGGGGAGGCTTCAACATATGAATTTGGGGTGACATAATTCAGTCTGTAAAAGGAAGTGAGTCCGAGAAGGAAAGGCAGCCAGTAAGGGGGAGGGTGTTTAAGGCAGGTTAGCCCCAGAGGCAACTGGGGATTCGGTCCCACTGAGGACCTCTGGGAGATAGCATGGGACACGCACCTCGGTCATCCCCCACCTGCAGGCAAGGGAGCTGGGGTGTTTATCTCCCACCCCCATTGGCTGAAGGCTACTCCCAGGGGGAGCTAATTCTTAGACACTTCTCCCTGGTTCTGTGCAGCCTCCAGAGAAAACTCTCCGACAAAGGCATCTAGATGTTGGAGTAGTGTTTGCCAGGATCTCAACAGCAAGGTCCACGTCTACCATGTTCCTATTCATCCCTCAGCCTTCAGTGTCACCTCCACAGTCAGCCTTCCCTGATTTCCCCACCCTTCTTATGTGCTCATCAAACCCAGGCCTGAGTGCTTAATCCTGTGCAAAAGTTGTCCTCACGGTCACATCAAGTGGTAAAGGGCCTCTTCTCTAAGTCTCGGTTTCCTGGTCTGCAAAATGGGCATGCCAGACCAGTGAAAGAATGATGCTGGGCTAAGTTCACAGCACAGGGCTGAACCTGGCCTGGAGCTGCCTGGATGGGATCCCAGGTCAATCCTGCCATCCACTGCAGAGTTCCCGGTTTTCATCTCAAAAGTGGATGAATCCAAACCAAAAACCAAACAAAAAACACCCTGTGTACTCCAGTCAGATAAATGCCCTGGTTTCCTGAATGTCTCTCCACTGGGCTTCTGCTCATTCTGTTCCCACTGCCTGCAGGGCTGTTCACCTGCCTGCTGCCAACACAGCCTTTAGGTCTCAGCTTCAATGCCCGCTTCTCTGAGACGCCCTCTGGCTGGGTCAGGCGTGGCCTCGGGGCTCCCCCAGTGCCCGGGAGTCCCCATGATGGCCTGATTACTGGGTCGTCATCATCTGCGGTCCTGCTGGTGGGCTCCAAAACTCCACAACACCCCTAAACTCCCTCCCGCTGCCCCTTTGTGTCAGCCCCTCCCCCCAGCCCCAGCCCCACGCTGATCGGCTCTCCCACACTAGAGTTTTGTCTTTCTGAGAATGTTCTATACATGGACTCATACAATATGTAGCCTTTTGAGTCTGGCCTCCTTCACTGAGCAGCATAAAGCATTTGAGCCTAAAGCTTTGTGGCCTCTATCAATAGTTTGTTCCTTTTTGTTACTGAAGAATATTCCATTGTACCCACGGATGCCGGTTTGTTCCACTTTCTCCCATTGAAGGACAGCTGGGTTGTTGCCAGCTATTGGTAATCATGAATAAAGCTTCTATAAATAATCATGTACAGGTTTTTATGTGAGCATAAATTTTCACTTGTATTGTATTATTTAAAGGTTTTATTTTTAAGTCATCTACACCCAACATGGGGCTCGAACCCACAACCCCGAGATCAAGAATCGTGTGCTCCACCCCTACGGAGCCAGCCAGGCGCTCCCCAAATTTTCATTTTTATTTTTACTTTTTAAATATTTTTTAAAGATTTTATTTATTTATTTGAGAGAGAAAGAGAGAGAGAGAGAGAGAGAGTGGGGAGGGGGCAGAGAGGGAGGTGGGAGGAAGAGGGAGAGACTCTCAAGCCGGCTCCATGCTGAGCTCGGAGCCCGACGCAGGGCTTGATCCCATACCCTGAGATCATGACTTGAGGTGAAACCAAGCGCTGGATGCTCGACTGACTGAGCCACCCAGGTGCCTCTAAATTTAAATATGTGGCAGTGGGGTTGTTGGGTCATATAGTGGCTGCGTGGTTAGTGTTTTAAGAGCCACCGAACTTTTCCAGAATGGCTGCACCATTTGGCAGCGCCACCAGCAGAGTCTGAGACGTCCAGTTTCTCTGCATCCTTGTCAGCATTTGGTATTGTTGGTATTTGTAGTTTAGTTGTTCTCATAAAAGTGAAACAAAAGTCTTTTAAGGCTGGCGCCGAGTGGGAGTGCAGGATTCGAACCCGAGCTTCTGAGCGTCTAACCTCCTTTTCTTGGCACAGCTGCTTTCCGAAGATAAAGGAAGAGTCTGGGCTGAGACAATCTGGTCCATCTAGAAGACGGAGCTTTGTCAGAGTCATTGCCACCAACATTGTTCAAGAGGTTGTGCTAAGGAGGAAATGTGCTAACGAGGTGGGCGAGCAAGGTTTGGGTGCAAGAGGGGGCTCTGGGTTCAAACCCATTGTCCCCCACTTGTCAACTGGGTCGCCGGAACCTTGCAGAGCCCTGGTTGTGTCATCTGGTGCATGCATCTCGGAGGTCCCTTGTCACAGAGGCGAGATGTCCCCTGGAGCCCTGGGCAGTCAGGGAGAAAGTTCCGGCAGAGTTCGTCCTAAGGGGACGAGTCCCCCACAGGGGACTCACACTTGTGCTTCGATGGTGGAAGAGATGGCACAGGAAATTAGGGCAGAGAAAAAGTCCTTTAGGGGCCAGTCCGGGGGAAACCAGACAGCCTGAGGGCTCTGGGGACTTGGGACAGCTTGCTCAGCCTCGGAGTCCCCGACTACTAAAGGGATCAAGAATATGAGCCCATCCTGCAGCTGGAATAATGATGGATATGATGCAAAAGTGTCCCTCCCTGGAATTTTTTTTTTTCTGATAACCTTCCCGGAATATTATTTAGCAAGAAAAAGATATGAGGTCTCAAACCACAAAAAGACAGGGAGGAGGCTTAAATGCATGTGACTAAGTGGAAGAAGCCAGACTGAAAAGACCATGTATTCTATGATTCCAGCCATGTGACATTCTGGAAAAAGCAAAACTATGGAGACACTAAAAAGATCAGCGGTTGCAGGGGTGGGGAGGGATGAGCTGCAGAGCACAGAGGATTGTCAGGGCAGTTGGAACCATTCTGTATGATACTGTTATGGTGGATACGTGTCATTCTGTCAATCCAGACCCAGAGACTGTACAACACACAGGGTGTGTCCTAATGGGGACTACGGACTTCAGTGAATAATGACTTATCAGTTATAACAAACGTCCCTCACTAAAGCGAGATGTTAGTAACAGAGGAAACTGGGTGGGGCGTGGGGAATCTATGGAAACTGTACTACCCGCTCAGTTTTCTGTGAACTGAAACCGCTTTTGTTTGTCATTTTTTTTAAGATTTTATTTATTTATTTATTTGAGAGAGAGAGAGCATGAGAGGGAGGAGGGTCAGAGGGAGAAGCCGACTCGCTGCTGAGCAGGGAGCCCGAAGGGGAACCCGATCCGAGACTCCAGGACCACGACCTGAGCCGAAGGCAGTCGCCCGACCAACTGAGCCACCCAGGCGCCCTTGAAACCGCTTTTAAAAATAAAATCTATTGAGGCGGCTGAGTGGCTCAGTCGGTTATACGGTTGAGGTCATTATCGGGCCCCATATAGGGCTCTATGTTGGGCGTGGAGCCTGTGTGAGATTCTCTCTCACCCTCTCGCCTCTGCTCCTCCCCTCCAATAAAATAAATAATAAACAAACAAACAAACAAACAAATAAGTCTATTAGTTTAAAAAAAGGAAAGTGTCTTTCCTGCCCTCTATTCTGGCCCCACCTGTTTCTTGGAATTTTTTGAAAAGAATATCTAGAAAATCAAGTAAAGATGGATATATACATTTTTCCCTAATATTTGACACCAAACGCGGCCTTCTATACACCCTGATCTACACCTTGCTTTTCTTATTCCAGGCCATTCCATGCGCTGCATAGATGCCCTCCTCATTGTTTCTTTTATTGAAAGAGAATTCTTCCTCTTTGCACAGCGGTGCAGTATTCCGCTGTGCATGGGCAGTGAAGCCAGCCCTTTGTGGGTCGTTATTTCCACCCTTGGCCGTTTGGTCAACCCTGTTTAGTCACGAATGTCTTCATCATTTTCCATGTAGAGACTAGATTTCTAGAAAGGGACTTGCTGAGTCTAAGGGTTCGCAGGATTGTAGTTTTGAAATATCCAGCCGATTTGTCCTCCATTCGACATTTACTTAAAGACACCTCTGCCAGTGATGGACGGGAGAGTTGGCTCTTCCTGAAATAAACCCCAGGGTGTCCCTGCCATGCTCTGTGCCCCTCCATAGCTCCCCACTGCCCAAAGGGCTATGCCTGGGCTCCCACTGGGAGGCCTTGGAAACCCACCACCCTCTCCCCCTTGCCCTCCACACGGGTGACTTCTACTTCTCTCAGTCTCTGCTCTGCTGGTCCCTCTGCCTGGAACCCCCTCCCTCCCTAACTCAGTCTGGCCAACACCCACTTGACATCCCTTCCAGCGCGGACATCACCTCCTTCCAGAAGTCCCCCAGGCCTGGCAATGCTGCTGGAGCAAATGAATGGATGAAGGAATGAGGTGGGAAAGGGCAGGGGGCAGGCTTATGGAGCAGCCGAGGGGGTCTATAGGCCATAGGGAGGAGCATGGCTCCCTCCTGGGGCAATGGGGAGCCAGAGCAGACTTTGAGCAGAGGACAGGCATGTTGAAAAATTTCTCTTATTTGCAGGGGCACCTTTTTGTGCCGTGGGCCCTTATTAGCAGAAGTTTGTAAGTTAAAAAAATCAAACACCTACGATGGTGAAGGAAACCCATTAGAAACCCATCACATTCGATACTGTTATCAAAATCAGTTTTAATTGTGATGGAATGTGGGCATCTTTCTTAATACATTAAATAAGATGGCCCAGGGCACCTCCAACGACTGTCATCAGTAGAAGCAGGGGGAGCGCGAGTGATGCAAGTTTTTCCTTCTAAGGAAGAGCTCCTGAATTCTACTTGCAAACCCCTGGGGTGTCTGGGGACCCCGGTGAAAACCCCCCAGATGCTGGGATGTGGTAAGAGCACCCGGAAGGTAAGCAAACTTCACAGAGGTGTCACTAAGAGGGACAGGAGTGATTTGCAGGGATGATGGACAAGCATCCAGACAGACAAGCATCCGGTGGCTGGGCCATCTGTTCAAAGAAAAACAGGAAGACTGCACTCTGCCCCTCTGGCCTCTCTGGGCCCAGGCTTTGTCTTTGTGACTTTAACTCCCAAAGGCAGGCCGGGAGCCCCTGAGTCAGCTTCCAGCTTCCTTCCCAGCTCCGGAAGCAGCAGGAAAAACAGCCTGACAAGGCGGCGTCACCCAGGTTCTGTGCTCTCCTGACAACACTTCATGGTTCCCCATCACAGCCCCACAGGGCCAGCTCTGAGAGTAACAACCCATTTCAGAGATGAGGAGACAGAGGGCCAGAGAGGCCCCAGGTCACCCAGCCTGGCTGTGGCCAAGCTGGGACAGGAATTCAGGTCTCTTTGGATGCTAAGTCCTGCCTGTGGCCATTCCTGCTCTGAGTTCACCACCTACCTCAAGACACCTACTCATTCATTCATTCCTCATTCGTTCATCAAGTGATTCACCAAGTTGCCAAAATCATCTGAAGATCCAGGGGAGAGATTTCCCTAAACACAACAGACCCAGTTTCGTGTTTTACGACTCAGATGTGTGCTTTGAGGTGGGTGGCTGCTTCTCTCAGCCTCAGTTTCCTGCACTACAGGTTGATGACCTGGGGTGATGAGACCACCCCACCCCCATGGGGGGGCGGGGTTAGTTGGAGCCTGCGCACAGCAGGTGCTCAAGAGATGCCTGTTGAACAGATGGCCTTTGCATCCTGCTCCCACCACCCGGCCTTATCTGCACACTACCCCCACCCCACTTACCTCTCCCTGTGGCAGGAGGGTTCCTTGCCTGTGGGCAGGAGGGCTGAGGGCAGGGCAAGGGCCTGAGCGGGCTGATCCTGCCATTCCTGGCATCGGCACCAGGAGGCAGTGGGTGCCCATTCAGCTTTCCTCTACCTGCCCCCAGCACCCCTCACTCAGCTGGGGAAGCTGAGACATTGATCCTCCTGCCATCAGGCTGGCTTCTCCCACCATATTGATGATGGACATAGTAGGCACTAGGGGACAGGGAGGTATCATTCATTCTCTTACTGAGCACCTACTATATGCATAGCCCTATGCCAGGCATTGGGGACACAGCCATGAATAAGGCAGAGAAAAATCCTTGCCCTCATGGAGCTGACATTTGAGTGGGACAGATGAACACCAGGCAGTTACAACTGGGGCAATCGGGGCTGTGATGGGGAACCCCCAGGGGTTGGAGGCAGGAGGACCCAGGGGAGCCCCTGAGCTGGCTTGAGCAGGGAAGGGAGGGGGTCAAGGAAGGCCGCCAAGAAGCATGAGACCTAAGAACGAATAGAAGTTCGTTCAGGTAAAGAGCAGGAGAACCAGCGTTCTGGGCTGAGGGTACAACCTGTGCCAAGGGTTGGAGGCAGCCGCCCCCTGCCCCCACATAGACAGGCAAGCACGCAATAATGCTGCACGGACGCAGACGGTGAGGTTCTGGAACAAGCACTGAGCAGCAACTCAAGGGAACGGAGGAGAGAGAGACCGGAAATAGATATTCATGGAGTGGCCAACTATGTGCCAGGTGCTGGGGACCTCAGGGAGACGGGTAACCGGCCGTTAGACACAGTGCGACTGTAGTTGTAATCGGGGATGCCCAAGCAGCTGTAGGAGGCAGAGATGGCCAAGCTGAGATTTACGGGGTGGAGAAGGGTCAGAGGAGGAGTGAGTGGAACAGCATTCTAGGCGGTGGGAACAGCAGGGGGCACTGGTGTACAGAGGGCTGATCTTCAGCTCCGCTCCGTCACTCACAGGGAGGGAGGTTCAGCCCCTGGCCGGCTCCTCAGCCCCATCCCCACCCAGGCCAGCCATCTCCCACCTGGACCAGGACAGTCCCTTCCTCCCTGGTACACAGGCGCTGTCCCCATACCCTATAGTCTGTTCCTCATCACAGCCAGACGAGGCCAAAGTCCCTGCCAAGCTTGGCCTCTGTTTGAGCAGCTGCCAGGGTCACCTCGCCCCGCCTGGCTGAGTCAGGACTGGCGTGGCCTGAAGAGGAACTTCCTCACCAATCAGGTCTGGTAGGCACCGGGGCAGGCAGCAGGCTCCAGGTGGCTGGGGCAGGGCCTTTCCTTGGAGGCATCTTTGAAGCAGCCTTTCCACCCAGACGGGGCTCGGAGTCACCGGGCTCGCAGCCCCCACCGGCTCCTGGGTGGAACCAACTCCCACAAGGGTCTGGAGCTTGGTGCTCCCGAGCGAGGTCTGTGCCTCGTGCTGGGACCGGCCACACGCCCTCCATGGAGCAGATGAGGAGATGGAGACTCAGAGAGGTGGAGAGATCGACCCTGCGTCCCACAGCCTGGCCTGGCCTGGGACTCTGGGTATTTGGAAACACAAATTTCAGGGTCAGGCTCCCTTGGTGACAAATCAGTTTTCTCATCTGCAAAAGTGGGGTGGTGATGGCACCCACAAGTGGGAAGGGGGACAGCACATGTGAAGAGGGAGCTGTGCTCTAGGGCTCAGGGGACACTGAGGAGGTGGGCAGCTGGAGTGGAGGGGGAGGGGAGGGGAGGGGAGGCGGATCATGCAGGGCCTTGGGGGCCTTGGGGAGGACTTTGGCTTTTACCCTGAATGCGGTGGGAACCAGGGAGGATTCTCAGGAGAGGAGGGGCCTGACCTGATTCAGGTGTTCCCAGGCCTTTTCTGGACACTAAAGGAAGAACAAACTGGAGGGGTGAGGTCAGGAGCCATGAGACCAGGTATGATGGGGTCTGGGCGGGAACGAGGCAGAGCGGAGGGCAGAAATCCAGAAATCTTTGCTCGTCTCCATGTTTCTTGCGCAGCCGGGCTCCCAGGAGCCCAAAGGTGAGGCAGGGACTTTAGCCCAGGAGGCTGCTGGTTGGGGTGAGGGTGACATGGGGTGGGGCACAGCAGAGTGATGGGCGGGGTTATACCTGGCGGCTCCCAGGTCAAAGTGGCTGGACCACTCAGGCAAGTGCAAATGCGTGGGCTGCTGACAGATACACATGTCACATGCCAGGCTGGGAACAGCCCTGCTGTGCCCTTAAGAGCTTGGGGCTGAGTGGCAGGATATGAGGGCTCCCCGCCACCCCCGGCCCTGCCCCGAAATCCAGGCCTCCCTTCTCTGGCCTCAGGATCTGATACTGATCCACTTGCCTAGTTAGGGCAAGTTCTTCTGCTTCTCTGGGCCTCAGTTTCCTCACGTGTAAAAGGGAGGATAAGGCTAACACCCATACATGGGAAAAAGAGTAGCATGTGCAAAGCCCTAAGGTAGAGCCGTGCCCTCGTATCATTCAGCCCCCAATTCTGCCCGGGACATTTTCTGACCAGGGCTGGAAAGGCCATCAGGCGGAGGAACCTGCCCGTGCAAAGGCTTGGGGATGAGCAAGGGGTTGGCACATCCAGAGCATGAGTGGGGGCTGGAGAATTCTCGAAGACTGCCGCTTCACTGGAGCTGGGAGAGGAACCACTGGGGAGAGATTTGAGACCACAAGTAAACCGAGACATCCCCACATCCTCCTTCCAGTGGGTGGAGGCAGCCGGGCCAGTCCAGCCTCCTGGACTGGCTCACTCAGGCCCCAGTCACATGGCCCCGCATCTCAGAGCCCAGCTGGACCCCTCTGCTTCCCTTGTCCTGGACTGGGGCACATCCCACAGTGACCTCAGAGACCCCTGTGATCACTCAGGCCTGGGCAAACGTCTGAGCGCCTCCGTGCCTCAGTCTACGCATCTGTAAAATGGGGAAGAGATCGTTCCTTCTGCACCTGTGAATTGCAGGGCCATGCTTCATAAACGCTTGAGATTATACTTATTAGGGATTATTGTGCGGATTAATCAGAGGGCAGAAAGAGCATCCCTCGGAGTCTGATACCCCCAGCTTCGGTCCCGGCGCCTCTCCTCTCCTGCCCCCTTCAGAGCCTCAGTTTCCCCACCCCAGACCCGAGGGGCGCGCGGAGGCGGCCAGGGGCCCCAGCGCCCCTCCGGCCGGCAGGGGCAGCACGGAGCCGCCCCGCACACCCGGAAGGGCCCCGCCTCCGGCCCCGGCCCCGCCCAGCCCGGGCAGCCCAGAACCGGGAGGCGGTGGCGGCGGCGATCACGGCGGGGACGGTGCGCGCGGCGGCAGCGGCGGGAGGCGCGCGGCGCCATGGCGGCCGCCGAGCGGCGCGCCTTCGCGCACAAGATCAACAGGTAGCGCGGCCGCCGGGCCCCTCCCGGGCCGCCCGCACGTGTCCGAGCCCCGCCCCGGGGCGGCCCGGCCCTCCCCGGCCCCGGCGTCCCCGATTCAAGCCCCTTCCGCCCGGGCCGGCTCCGGCCCGCTTCCTCCGGCGGGGACCGGGGGCGGCGGGAGGCGGGGAGGGCGGCCGGGGTCCCCGCTGGGGCCGCGGCGGGGCTGCGAGTGCGACGGCGGCTGAGCCGAGGTCCGCCCTGGGCGCCGGGGGGTGGGGTGGGGGGGACGCGTGGGGGCGTGTCCGGGGGCCTTCCTGGAGGCGGCGGCGCAGGGAGAGCGGGGACCGGGCGCCCTCCGCGTCCCTCGCCATCCCCCGGTCCTTCCCGGGTCCCCGAGCCCGAGGGCGTGGGAGCGGGAGGGGCCTTCGCGACCCACCCTCTTTCCTGGCGCGGGGCTGGGATGCTCCTGGAACCGGGATTTGGGAACAGGGATGGTGCTCTTGGAGGCCTTTGAGGCCCCTCGGGAAGTTTCCCGTGCTGTTCCCCCACTGCCAGGGTCCCGTGCCCAGCTGTCTGGGGAGCAGGAGACAGCTGTGGATGCCCTCCCCACCCCCCAGCCCTGCTTCAGGCTCTCCCAGCGGCGACTGGACGCGCTGGAGATGGATGGGTGATTGAATGGAGGGAGTGGGGGCTGGGGACCCAACCAGCTGGTGGGCAGACGGGGGAGGGGACAGGCGCCAGGCGGCTGGGGGATCCATTTCCGTGGCCACTGGAGATGGTAAGAGACTCAGCCCGGTTGGGAGAGGTCAGACTAGGGCTGAAGAGCCTCAGCCCCCTCTTTGCCTCCCTGGCCAGTCAGAGTCTGCCCAGGGGTCCTTTCTACAGGGAACGTGTGCTGGCCATGCCCAAGTGAAAGAGCGCCCTGTGGGTCCAGCGCTGGCCTGATGGAGACACAAGAAAAGGTCCCACCCTTGGTGGCAGATACAATGGGATAGACAGAGCAGTAGCACAATAAAGTAGATGATGTATTCATGATAAGTGCCAGTAGTGCCAGTGCTATGGGGACACACAAGGCAGGGAAAGGAGATGGGGACGATGGGGGCCATTTTAGATATGAGAAGCACATCAGGAAGGTCGGGATGATAAGGTGACACTTGAGCAAAGTTCTGAAGGAGGTGAAGGAGGCATCCATGCCCATATGTGGGGGAAAAGCAATCCAAACACAGGGAAAGGCAAGTGCAAAGGCCCTGAGGCAGGAGGAAGCGTAGTGTATTTACAGGTCATCTGAGGAGGCCAGCCAGTCTGGAGCAGAGTGAGGAAGGGGACAGTGGGAGCAGATCGTGCGGGGTCTTGTGGGTTGTGGGGAGGACCTTAACTTGTATCCTGTGAGGTGGGAGCCATGAAGAGTTCTGAACATACGGATGTGACCATGCGTCTGGAGCATAGTGGTCAGGCAATTTTTATGTTCTGTTATCTTTATGTTCCCGAATTGCCTCTCTGTCTTGGACCTTTGGCTTCTCTGAACGCGTTTCTTTGCCACTCGGTCTCTGTGTTCTTGGGTCCTGGCTTCCACTCCAGTAAAAAAGAGAGGTCCTGGGTCCTGCCCTGGGGAACGGATGCTACAGAGCCCAGGGTAAGAAGAGCAGAGAATGATCCTGGGGCCCCAGTGAACCACAAGCAAAAGGCTCAAGTCTTCTAGCCATCCTCTGCCAGGGCCTCCAGAGCAGCCTAGTAGACACCCAGGTGTCTACATGCTCAGATCTGGGCCTATATTCATCTATTCATTCAGTCATTCATTCCACAATGCCATATTGACCCAAAAGTTAAACAGTCCCCCAGTTTCCTAATAAACAGATTCTTTAAAAGAAACAAAGATTTGGGGGGACAACTTAAAACTACAAACTTTTTTTTAAAAGATTTTATTTATTTATTTATTTGAGAGAGAGAATGAGAGATAGAGAGCACGAGAGGGAAGAGGGTCAGAGGGAGAAGCAGACTCCCCGCTGAGCAGGGAGCCCAATGTGGGACTCGATCCCGGGACTCCAGGATCATGACCTGAGCCGAAGGCAGTCGCCCAACCAACTGAGCCACCCAGGTGTCCTAAAACTACAAACTCTTATAAAAGTAAATAACATGGACAAACATTACTGTATGCAATATAACTTGTTCATTTTTTCACTTACACTGTTTAAAATAAAACACAGTATGGAATGGTGATAATGGCCAGTGCCTATAATATGTTTATGGCTGGCTGGTCCCCAGCGGGAATGCCATTTGTCACCAGAGCCCGGTGACATAGGTATAACCATAGAAAGCCGGACTCACAGTGGTTAGGTCACTGTCGAGTGTCTCTTGTGGGGAAGTGAGCCCAGGAGTGTGTGGCCCCAGACTTCAGAACCATCTCAGAAACCGTGTCTCTTTCTGCCCGCACATATCCCCCATTCTTCCAGGTATCTGATAGCGGCATCTTCATTCGGCCCCCCAGCTGTCTCCTGCGGGGCAGGTGGCATTTCTCACTCAAGGAAATAGTGATTTCGTTGGAGGCGTGGGAGGGCAAAGAGACATGTATTGACCAAATTCCAAAGGTGCCTCTGGGATTTCAAGGAAATGTCTCCCTCCCACCCCTGTCCCCAAATACAGCTGCAAACGTGAGCACACACACGTATTATTATTTTCTACCTTTAAAAAAATGGTGACATCTGACATGCATCTAGAAAAATGCAAAGTTTAAATAGTAGTTAATTATAGAACCAACGCCAGGGGTGCGCCTGGCCGCCTCAGTCAGTGGAGCATGGGACTCTTGATCTCGGGGTCATGGGTTCGAGCCCCACATTGGGGGTAGAGATTACTTTTTAAAAAATTAAAAAGCAGGGGTATCCAGGTGGCTCAGCCGGTTAAGTGTCTGCCTTCCACTCAGGTCATGATCCGGGGGTCCTGGGATCAAGCCCGGCATCGGCATCGGGCTCCCTGCTCAGTGGGGAGTCTGTTTCTCCCTCTCCCTCTGCCCCTCGCCCTCCCCCTGCTCTTGCGCGCTCTCTCTCTTGCTCTTATGTGCGCTCTCTCTGTCTCAAATAAATAAATAAAATCCTAAAAAAAATGAAAACACAAAACAACAAGACAATAAATACCAGGGGAAAAAGTCACTGGGGTTAAAGGCAGAGATGAAGGCAGTCTGTATCTCCTGGGCCACCCGACCTAGCCGCCCCTCCTGATCTGCACCCAGTTCCGTCCCCCAGGGAACTGCCCTGCTGATGGCAGCTGCCCTCACTTCCTCACTTGCGTTATGGTTTCTCCAGCCGGGCTGGTTCCCTGTGTGCCACGGGTTACTTTTGCCTGCTTAGAACATCTTATTGACGGAATCACGTGGGGTGTCGAGGCTTGTGTGCCCAGAGTCTCTCACCTGACATAATGTCAGGAGGAGGAGGGCTCGTCTATGCTGTCGCCTGTGGGCGGGTGCATCCTTTTTCATTGCTGCATACTATTCCTCCCGCCCACGTGCAGTCTCTGTCTTCGGTCAAAAAACCTGTGTGTCTTTTCACTTTGGGGTTGTCATTACCGGGGCTGCCGTGAACATTCTCAGCCTCCTGAGTGTCTACACCTCTGCGTGGAATTGCTGGATTGGCTTATCTTCAACTTTGCTTGATCGTTGCAGATGGTTGTCTAAAGGGGTTCCCCCAGCAGCAGATGAGAGTTCCTGTCGCTGGCAGGCAGATCATTTGTCTTTAAAATGTTCTGCCAGTCCAGGAGGGCTGGGGTGGGGTATGAAGAGGAATCTCTTTATGGTTTTATATGCGTTCATAGCCTTCCCTCACTTTTTTACCCAAGTGGGGGCACAGAGCGTCAGAGGCTTATGCCATTCTCGTTTCTGGTTTTATAGTCCTCCCCTGTGGGGATAGATTTCTGTTAATCCGACCAGCCCTGGGGTGAGGTCCACAGTCTCACATGAATTCCCACTGATGCCACTGCTTCATCTTTCCCCTCTGAGTGTCTCTGTGGCATCATGTAGGATTGTTGACTTTCACCTTAGGAGGATTTGTCTCAGCAGTAGCTGTAACCCACCACCTGGTCTTTGCAGTTTCTCTCATTGCAATCCTGAGGTCACTTCCTGAGGAAAACCAGTATATTCAGCTCAACATTTTGCCTCCTTTTAAAAGATGTGCTCTGTGGGGGTGTCTGAAGCAGATCGGATGTGGGCATGAGAAAGAGAGAGGAATTGGGGATGACTCCCAGGCGTGGGTCCTGAGCATCCCCAGAGCTGCCCTTAGGGAGGCAGGGAGGATGGCAGGAGGGCAGGTTATGGTCAGGCTGCATGCCTGCAAGACCCCACGTGGGCATGCAAAGGAGGCAGGTGCCACACAGGATGGACCCAAGGATTGTCCTTGTTTGGGTGGTCCTGAAACCTGGAGGCTGGATGGGACCACTGTGGGGGGGGGGGCGGTGAGCGTGGACATGGGAGAGGCAGGTTTTGGAGCCCCTGTTTTTGGCCCTGTTCCCCATCATGGGCAACGTGGAACACCACGTGCTGGGGGGGCACAGACTCTGACTTCTGGCCCAAAGGGATTTGATTCTTGGCACCTACCACACTCGGCTCTCTAACCCCAGATGCCTCCCGACCCGCCATTTTCCGAGACTCACTCCTCTTCTGGCCCAGCATGAAAAGCAAGGCCAGAAATTCCAGTTTCCCAGGATCCTTTTAAGGCAACTTAGTGACAGCAAGCCTTAATTGAGCACTTACTGTGTGCCGAGCCTTATACTCAGAACAGTTCGATAAGGTGTGGGTACTGTATTGAGCCCAGAGGTCCAGAGAGGGGATGATGCTCATCCATGCTTGCCCAGGCCCAAGTGCAGAGCCCTGTGACACAGGAAAGTGGCTCCCATGGCCACAGTGTTGAGGACCTGGCCTTTTCCCACTCAGGGGCCATCTCTCCAAGGCCAAAGACAAAATGAAGTGGGAGTCCTGGCCATCCCTCCTCCCCTCTCCCTGCTCTGTTGGTGCCCTGGTCCCGGCATTTTCATAAATCATCCCCCAAGACCCTGTGTGCCCAGGCTCCCAGAGGAGGTGGCCCCGACTTTGGGAATTTGAGGACAAATAGCTCATTTGGAACACCCTTTGGATTTCCTAGAAGATCCTCCATCAGCTCCCTCCACACCCCCAAACAATAGAAGCAAGACTCTGGGACAGTTGAGAGAGAAAGTAAATAGAATACAGAGGCAGGAGTGAGGCTGAGGTCTCAACTGGAGGCCCCCATGATGGGCCAGGGTCATGGTCAAGTTTTGTTTGACCTATACGGATTTGAATTCAGAGGCTTCCAGATGACCCCCGTTGGCCCCAGTCTCCCCCACCCCCACCTGTCTTCCCTGAGCCCACTGCACACATTCATCTCATCGGTGGTCCATGGTTTGTGATCAGCATAGTACTTCTGGGGGGGGTTACAACTTTTCATTATGAAAACTTCCAAGCACAAAAGTGGAAAATGGGAGTGAGGCCCAAATACCCAGGCAATTGCCTTCTCAATTTTAAGAGGGATTGAGGCCCAGAGGCTCCTGGGTGGCTCAGTTGTTAAGCGTCAGCCTTTAGCTCAGGTCATGATCTCAGGGTCCTGGGATCGAGCCCCGCATCGGGCTCCCTGCTCAGCAGGGAGTCTGCTTCTCCCTCTCCCGCTCCCCCTGCTTGTGTTCCCTCTCTTGCTGTGTCTCTCTTTGTCAAATAAATAAAATCTTAAAAATAATAATAATAATAATAATAAATTTTTAAAAAAGAGAGATTGAGGCCCAGAAAGGGTATCCCATCTGCCCAAAGCCACACAGCTAAAATCTCTGGGGCTTCTCCTAACTCACGGTGGATTTAGGGAAGTTGGACCAGGAGGGAAATGGGGAGGGATCCATTCCCCTCAAGAAAAATTTATTGAGTACCTACTGTGTGGGGGGCTGGTGCTGGGGCCTCCATGGGGACCACACAGCCCTATTCCTGCCTTCATAGAGACCCTGGGAAGCAGGAGTCTCCATGCTTGGAGCACAGAGCCCAGCCACAGGGTCTTTGCACTTGCTGTACCCTTTGCCTGGAATCCTCTTCCTCGGATAACTGTGCAGCTCTCTCTCCTTCCCCTCCTTCCAAGCTCAGCTGAAGGAATTGAGTGCCTGGGGGTACCAAGTCCCAGATTCCTGTGCTGGCCCCCTCCCCTGTGGGTCTTGCCCCTTCACCCTCCTCCTCCCTGACTTGGAAGGCCAGCACAGGTGCAGGTGGCCCAGGAAGGCCATAGCCCAGATCTTGGTTACTGGGTGTGCTCTGTGAGTCATGCTGGTCTCTTAACACACGCTCAGATGGGTGAACTGAGGCTCAGAGGCAGGAGTAACTTGTCCAAAGCCCCATAGCAAGGATGGGACAGGGTGGGCGGAGGTCCCCCAGATGAGGAAGCCAAGGCCGGGAACCAGGGGGCTGGCCAGCCAGGACTCACACCCATTGCTGGGCATCAGGGATAAAGAAGGATCTGTGACCCTCATGCCCTGCCGGGAGCAAATCCTTCCATCTGTGCATGACTGGCGGGGGGTGGGGGTGGTGTTGGAAGGGCCCCAGGCCCAGCTTGGGGGGGTCCTGGGGCCTCTGTATCAACCACAACCCTGGGGCCCTGAGGCTGAAATCTACAGATTCTGAAGCCTAGGATCTCCTGGTCCGTGGCCTGGGTTTTCCCTTCCACAGCCTGGATTTTCCTCTCAGAGAATGAATTTATTGGCCTGAAGTGGAGTTCCCAGGGCCACATTGCCCAGGTTGTCATGTCCTCAGCGGCCCCTTCCCTGCCTCTGCAGGACAGTGGCTGCGGAGGTGCGGAAGCAGGTGTCCCGGGAGCGCAGTGGCTCTCCCCACTCCAGCAGGCGCAGCAGCAGCTTTCTGGGGGTATGTGTTTGGGAGGTACTCCCCTCCAGGACCCTGCTCTCTAGCAGATGTGGGGTTCCCCTCTGCCCGGGCCTGGTCCCACCCACCCCTCCCTCCCACTAGTGCCCTGTCCTGGGTGGGGCTGTCCCCACTCCTCTTTCCCTGTGGGTGGGGAGGGTAGTCCCCTCTCTGCAGCTGCTGAGGGGTTTGGGGGGGCAGCGCTGTGGGTGGTCAGCCTGATGCCGCCCCGCCTCCTGCTGCCGGGACCACCCAGATTGGGGGGGGGGATGGGAGGTACTTCCAGCTGCAGCGGAGAGGGAGTGGGACCTGAGGAATTGTCTTTCTCTTTCTTTGCTGCAGCCAGCTTGCCTTTCCTTCCAGCATAACCCTGCCCCTCCAGGCACAGGGGTGTGATTTCCTGCCTGGAAAGAGGGGCGGGGCAGGCCATGCTGGGATGGGGGTAGAGAGTCTGAGGTCACTGTCCTCCCTGGCTTCTCCCAGCTCCAGCACCCTCCATGGCTCCCACTGCCCTCTTACTTGAGCCCAAGCCCGCGCCCCTCCCCCCCGCCCCCCCCTCCCGCTTCCTCAGCCCCAGGGCAGGGCCCACAGCCACCTTGCTCCAACCCAGGTCCCACTGACTGAAGTCATTGAGCCCCTGGACTTCGAGGATGTACTCCTGAGCCGGCCACCAGACGCCGAGCCCGGGCCCCTCCGGGACCTGGCTGAGTTTCCAGCCGACGACCTGGAGCTTCTGCTACAGCCCCGGGAATGCCGGACCACAGAGCCCGGGATCCCTGAGGATGGGTGGGTTCAGCCCCACGCCCTCATTGTCTGTAACTCCGGACTGCCTCCGTGCCTGCCCCTCATCCACACCCCCCTTCCATCAGGCTCCCCACAGCCCCAAGTTCAACTCCTGGCTTGGCTGTGTGACCTTGGGCAAGTTACCCTCCCTCTCTGAGCTTCCGTCTCCACATCTCCAAAATGGGCAGAAGGGCAGGCCCTACCTCAGGCCGCTGGACAGATGAACACTGTGCCCTGCCTCTGTTTACCCTGATTTTATTTTGTGCAGAAAGCTGGATGCCCAGGTGAGGGCCGCGGTGGAGATGTATACAGAGGATTGGATCATTGCTCACAGGAGGTGGGTCTGGCTCGGGGGCATCTCCGGGCAGAGGGTCAAGAGGCCAGGTCTGAGCCCATTGGGCCAGTCCTCCTGCTTATCTGCCCACTGTGCTGCAGGGGCAGCTGGACTTCTCTGGTGGATCACAGGGAGGGTGGAAGGCCTGGTAGGCATCACATGGACCTCTGGGTGTGCCTTCATCCCTGCTACCCACCCAGCCCTGCCTCCTCCTAGGTACCAGCATCTGAGTGCGGCATATAGCCCCATCACCACGGAGACGCAGCGAGAACGGCAGAAGGACCTCACCCGCCAGGTCTTTGAGCAGGACACTTCTGGGGATGAGAGGTCCGGCCCAGAGGACTCGGTGAGGGAGCCCTGGGCATGCGTCACCATAGGGGTGTGTGGGCTCTGGCCCCAGCTCTCGGTCACATGTGACGGGAAGAGACCCAAATGACCTTGAACCCAAAAGGAAATGTCAGCCCCATGAGTTAAAAGTTAAGAGTCATGATTATGAACATTTATTAAGTGCTTAGTGTATACTAAAGGCTTTATACTTGTCCTCATCTTTCATCCTGGGAGGCAAGGCCACACCCATTTTGCAGATAAAGAAACTGAGGCATAGCAAGGTGATTAGAGGAGCTTCACTGGCCCACTGGGTCCTGAGCCAGTATTCACCAGGCTCATGCCCACGATAATCCTACCAAGAGTTACTGATATCGCTTCCATTGTTACTATTTTTAGATGTAGATGAGGCTCCTGAGGCCTTTTGAGCTGGGTTCGGGGACACAGGGTCACAGAGCTGAGTGGGGGTTTGAACCAGGGTGGTCTGCCTCTGACCATATAGCTGAGTCCGGGAGGTCGGGCGGGTTACCCTGAGCCAGCGACAGTCCCCTTGGGAACTCTCCCTCCCCTGTTGACGGTGAGCAAGGCCCCAGGGAAGGTTCTCACTGGCCCAGCCCACACATGTCCTTACCTTGACCCCAGGAGGAGCCTCCCCCAACGGTGGTAAAGGAGGGGCACCCTCCCCGGCAGAAAGTTCTAGAAAGAGGCTCAGCAAAGCCTCAAAGTGACCCTTGTAGCGGTGACCCCACCCCCACCCCCTGGGCCTCAGCTTTCCCACCTACGAATTGGGCATGGGAACAGTCTCACGGGAGCGGGATTGAAAGTGCATCCAGCGGGCGCTCCGTGTTTGTGCCTCCTCACCGGCAGGATGACCCCCGGCACTCCTCAGGCTCCCCAGAGGACACCCCGCGGAGCAGCGGTGCCTCCGGCATCTTTGACCTCAGGAACTTGGCAGCTGATTCACTGCTGCCGTGGCTGCTGGAGCGCACAGCCCCTGAGGATGTGGACCGGCGGAACGAGGCCTCGAGGCGGCAGCACCGACCCCGCGCCCTGCTGGCGCTCTACCCGGCACCTGATGAGGTGGGAGCCCCCAAACCCGCCGCAGCCCTGAGGCCCACACCCAGGCACCCGACCCTATATGGTATCCCACCAACACTCGCTCGCGGCCTACTATACACCCTGGGGTTTTTTGTTTCGTTTTTGTTTTGGGGGGGTTTAAAAAAATATTTATTAGAGAGAGAGAAAGAGAGAGAGAGAGACAGTGCGGGCATAGAGGGGAGGGGCAGAGGAAGAGGGAGAGAGAATCTCGAGCCGACTCCCGCTGAGCGCAGAGTCCATCCCATAACCCGAAATCAAGAGTCAGAGGCTCAACCTACTGAGACACCCAGGTGCCCCTGGACACCCTGTTTTTTTATTCAATTCCTTTTATTGGATGTCAACTACATGCTGTTATATTTATCCCGGCAGCATTTATTGGATACCTACCATATACTCCTATCGTCTTTCAACCAATACTTAATGTATGCTTGTGTATAGTCTTCTCCTTAATTCAAACAGAATTTTTTTTTGCCCCTCCCCAATTCAAACAGAATTTAATCAACTGATATTTATTGAGCACCTCCTGTATATGCCTATATTGACCCAAGCAACATTTGTTGGGCACCTAGTGTATACCCTGTGTTTTTATTCAGTGGCTTTTGTTTTATATATACTCCTACATTTATCCACCCAGCATTTATTGGGCACCTATTATATACTTCTCTATTCAACCGATGTTAATTATATGCCTATTGTATAATCCTTTATATAGCAACTCGTATGTCTTGAGTACTTATGTTAACCCTACCAACTTTGTTTTTAAGTAATGTCTATGCCCAACATGGAGCTTGAGCACACAACTCTGAGATCAAGAATTGAGGGCTCTACCAACTGAGCCAGCCAGGCACCCCTACCCAACCAACTTTTATTGGGAACCTGGTGTATACACCTCTGTTTTCATTCAGCCATTTATTGAGTGCTTACTGTATACTCCTATGTTTATTCAATAAGTACTTACCTGGGGCCTAGTATATATCCCTCTGTATGTCCAGTCAGCATTAATCAAATGTTTTCTGTAGACATCTATGTTTATCTAACCACCTCTTAGTAGGTCCCTACTGTATGCCTCCGTATTTATTTGACCAACATGTATGGCAGGCCTTGGAGGTACAACGTGAACAGGATAGACTCAGTCCCTGCCCTCAGAGTTCACAGTGTAGTGGGGGAGAGACCCTCCTCCCAAGAAATCTCAACCCAGGCCAAGTGGTGCTGTGATGAGTTGCCGGATGTTGGCCCTCACATGGCCCTCTCTGTCCCGGCCATGTGGCCCTTTGCAATCGGGTACGGTGAACACCTGGACGGGGAGTCTGCTCAGGCCTCAGGGGTCAGGGAAGGCTTCCTGGAGGAAGTGCCGGCTCTGGATGAGGAGGGGACAAGGAAGGGCATCCAGGCAGGGGGAATAAAAGGGACTGCAAGAAACTTTAGTCAGGCTGGGGGTAGAGCTGGTCTCAAGCCACGCATTCCAAGCCCTTCTTAAAGGACGTGTCCCAGCTGCCCTCCCTGGCTCTTGGCAGGACGAGGCTGTGGAACGCTGCAGCCGCCCCGAGCCGCCCCGTGAACACTTTGGACAGAGGATCCTGGTCAAGTGTCTGTCACTGAAGTGAGTGTGCTGACCCACCCCCTCCCTTCAGACGTGCGAGGCCCCATGTAGGTTCCGGTGCGCGCACACATGGTGCCCGTTGCCCAAACTGGGCCATGACTGTGTGCAGCCCTGAGACCCATGAGGAGGTCCGAGCACTTTTAGATGGGAAATAAGACTTCCTTTTCTCGTTCTTCAAAGCCACCAGGCCTTAAGCACCAACTATATGCCAGGCTCCGTTCTCAGCCCTTCACATGCATTACCCCTAATCTTGTGGGATAGGCGTGGGTTGGGGGGAAAACCGAGGCACAGAGTGGCAGTCATTGTGCTTGAGATCACATGACTTGTGAGGCCAGAGTCTGGCTCTCGCTCTGCTGGGACCCAGGCTGGCGGGGGCGCTGGAGACCCGGACCTAGCTTCCAGCTGACCGAGGCTCCCTCCACATCGGTCCCTGGGAGCAGCCAGAAGTGCGTGGGAATGAAGCTGAACAGGATGTGGCCTTGGACCTAAGCCCAGCCCTGCCCCTCCCCACCCTGAGTTCCTGCCTGGATGGGGGCAGGAAAGGGAGGTCCTGGTCTGGCCTGAGGCCCAGGTGGGCTGCCTGCCCCAAGCACTAGGGCTGGGAACCAGCTCTATGAGTATCCAGTCATTCAGCAAACATTCATTGAGCACCTACTGTGTACAGGACATGTAACCATGGGATGACCACACAGGGCTCTCTAGGTGGGGGGACATGGTACACCCAAAGGCTGGGAGATGTCTGGAGGGGAGAAAATGAGGCCAAGAGGTGGGCAGGGATGGACCATGCAGGATTTTGTTCTCAGCACACTGGGGAGCCTCAAACTGTAAGTTTTAAGATGCTTCCTTAGACGCGCATGATGAGTGGGAGCCAGCAGGGCACAGTAAGACAGGGAGGTGATTATAGGGACTGTTCAGGGGAGTGAAGATGGGCCTGAGCCCAGGGTGGCAAAGGACACCCCAGAAAGGGGGGACAGGGAAGCCCAGGAGTTGAGAACTTCAAGATGGGGGGCATTGTTGTGCCAAAAGCTTCCTCTGTATCAACTGAACAAGGGCCGTAGTTTCAGGGGAAGGGCTCTGCGTGAGTTACGGGGCCGGGGTTGGGGGGAGGATCTCAGTGGCTCAGTTTCCCCTTTTGCAAAATGGGACAGGCTTTTCCTACATGCCCTTAAGTAGCGATTCTTGATGGACCAATGGAAATTAGTCCCCACCAGCACCATAATGCACCAAGTCTGGGCTGGGTCTCAAGCGGGAGTGGGGTGTGTGGGTGGTGGGAGTGTTAGGGACAGCCTCTGCCAGAGTCTTCCCATTCACTGTAGGTTTGAGATCGAAATTGAGCCCATCTTTGGCATCTTGGCCCTGTATGATGTGCGGGAGAAAAAGAAGGTAGGAGCCTCTTTCTTCCCTTTCCTGCCCCAACCTTCATCCTTGTTGCAGGGCAGTGGGCTTCCTGGAGGTGGTGGCCCAGCTGCCTTTCATGTCCCCAGATCTCAGAAAACTTCTACTTTGACCTGAACTCGGACTCCATGAAGGGGCTGCTGCGGGCCCATGGCACCCACCCCGCCATCTCCACCCTGGCCCGCTCCGCCATCTTCTCCGTGACCTACCCTTCACCTGACATCTTCCTGGTCATCAAGGTGCCTGCTGGGGCTGGGTCAGGGGGTGATAATGGTAAATGCCGGAGGGTGGTCCCTGCTTTCATGGAAGAGGATGGCCAGGTCACCAAGAAGGGTGATCAAGTCTCTTGTGGGGGAAGCACAGGCAGCTGGGTAGCCCAGAGGAGGCTCCTGACCCAACCCAGGTGGGGAGAAATCACGGAGGGCTTCTGTGGAGAGGTGACTGCTAAGCCAAGACCCGTGAGTGGGCGGCCTGACACGTGCAGATGGACATTTAGGATGTTTTTTAAGTTGAGAGTTTTTCGGTTTATTAGGGGAGAAAGACCTAGTTGGCACATTTGTGTGAGATTTTCTGTTTCTAGGAGTGGGCTCAAATTTCCTTTGCCAAGACGTTCAGTTAGGTTTTACGCTAATGACACTAATTGAGCACCTACAGGCAGGCACTGCTCATGGTCAGTCAGACTACACGGGGATTCCCACCTTTAACCTCACAGCAGCCTCAGGGGGTGGGGGTTGCTGTGGCCTCCATTTTACGGTTGGGGAAACTGAGGTACAGAATGGGTTAGGGACCTATTTAGGCTCCCACAGCCCCCAAGTGGTCAGGATTGGCATCCGGCCATGCTTGGAGTGGTCTCTTTGTATATTAACAAAAATATCAATGTAGAGAAAATATGGAGACTTGGGTTTGGAGTGGGTTCAAAGGATTGGGGAGAGGGCAGCTGACCGGGCACGCCAACTGCTAGTGCTCAATCCGGAGGGCAGTGGGAGCCATGGGAGGTGTTGGAGCGAGAGCCCTAGCTGGATGGAGTGTCTGAGGGCCTACGAGGGCGCCCAGCGATTGGAAATGGGGTGGGAGGTTGGGGTCCGGACAGGGCCTCACTGGCCCTGCCTGCCCCTCAGCTGGAGAAAGTATTGCAGCAGGGGGACATCAGCGAGTGCTGCGAGCCCTACATGGTGATGAAGGAGGTGGACACGGCCAAGGTAAGCCTGTGGAGGCCGAGCGGGGTGGTGAAGGGGTCACCGGGCAGGGCAGGTCCTGGATTCAGTAGGCCTGGGGCACTGAGCTTGTGGGGTGTGTTGGGGGGGTCTCCCCACAGAACAAAGAGAAGCTGGAGAAGCTGCGCCTGGCGGCCGAGCAGTTCTGCACCCGCCTGGGCCGCTACCGCATGCCCTTCGCCTGGACCGCGGTCCACCTGGCCAACATCGTGAGCAGCGCGGGGCAGTCGGACCGCGACTCGGACTCCGAGGGCGGTGAGGAGGCGGGGCTGCCTGGCCAGGGGCGGGGCTACTGGGAGGGGAAGGGGCGCCCTCTGCTGGCCAGACTTGGTACAAGGTCGAGTCTGCGTGTCTCTCTGGCCCTCCCCGCCTCCCTTTCATCTCTGCCCCCTCCATCTCCATCACTGCCTCCCCTAGAGCGGCGACCTGTCTGGACTGACCGCCGCCGGCGCGGGCCCCAGGATCGGACAAGTAGTGGGGATGACACCTGCAGCTTCTCTGGATTCCGCCCAGCCACACTAACTGTCACCAACTTCTTTAAGCAGGTGCCATGGCCGTGGGGCTGGGGGAGGGTTTCCCAGGGACAGGCCCCCGTTACCCCGCTGTGGGCGCACGGGCCCCAGGGACCCAGTTTACGTGGGCATGTCCCGTGCAGGAGGCCGAGCGGCTCAGTGATGAGGACCTCTTCAAGTTCCTGGCTGACATGCGGCGCCCGTCTTCTGTCCTGCGGCGCCTGCGGCCTGTGACTGGTGCGTGGTGCACCCCGTAAATAAGAGCTGGCACTTCCATGTAGTCACTCAGCAAACCCACACTGAGCACCTGCTCTGCCAGGCCCCGGGGACCCACGGGGGACCGGATGCACAAATCCCTGACGTCAGGGGCTGGATCTTTAATGGGCATCATAGACAAGAAACATAGTAAGAGGGATAGTGGGTCAAATGGGGGACATGGTGGCAGTGGGGACATGGGTCCTGAGGGTAGAGCTGATCAAATGTGGAGGCAAGGTACAGCAATCGAGGGTGACTTCTGGCCTTAGCACCTGAAGGACAGCCACTAGAGGGCATCATGGAAAAGTCAGAGCCCCAGCCCTGAAGCCCGGAGAGGGTGGGGCTGGGGGTGGGAGGCTCCTGGGCAGGTGCAAACGCACTCCTCTCTCCCCAGCCCAGCTCAAGATCGACATTTCCCCGGCCCCTGAGAACCCACACTTCTGCCTCTCCCCGGAGCTGCTTCATGTCAAGCCCTACCCAGACCCCAGGGGCCGGCCCACCAAGGAGATCCTGGAGTTCCCTGCCCGTGAGGTCTATGCCCCCCACACCAGCTACAGGTACAGCCCCCAGGGCCCAGCTGGGCACTTGAATGGGGGGGTATTCGTGCATCATGCAGAGCGAGGTACCGTTTCTCCCAGACACACACAGACAACCAGAGTGAGATACCACTACTCTGCTTTAATGGAGGGGTGTGTACGCATGAAGGGTCCCATGTCCTGCCTCCACCCCTCCTCAACGGGGCCGTGTCCTCTGTCTGTGTCCCCGCCTGCTTCCGTCTCTCCTCCGTGGCCAGAAGCAGGCCCCGGCACCCTGGCCGACCCCAGGGGGCAGGCAGCTCCTCTTTGTGCAGGGGCCGCGTGGGGTATGGCAGCGCCCCTCTGTGTAGACTGGTCCTCAGTTCCACCCAGGCAGGCTCAGGCTGGGAGCGCCGCTGTATGGAGTCTGGAAGGGAGATGAGGCTCAGCCAAGGCAAAGGGGTCCCCCATCCGGGTGCCCTGTACACCTCCCATCCAGCAGCCCCGCCCAACCAGTCCCCTTCAGCCTCACCTCTCCTGGATCTTTCGTAGCCGATGCTGCTGTGCGGCCATCTCCCGCCTCTGTCGCTGCACATGGCCTGTGAGCGCCCACACGATGTGGCTCTGCTTGTCAGCGTGGGCCTGTGGGGTCAGGACAGAAACCTCAGCTGGGGCCCACTCACCTCCCATCCCCCGACCCTGCCCAGGGCTGTCCACCCCCAGCTGCATCTGTATGACCTAACAAGTCACTGCTACTCTGTGGCCTCAACTTCCCCATCTGTTAAATGGGGATGACAGAGGACTTGCTTCTTGGGGGGGTTATAAGCATGATATGAATTATTAAGAGGCATGGCTGGGTAGTTCCTGGGCACACAAGAAACACTACCAGTTACTCTGATAGTATACATTTGTTGAGTAACTTCCATAGCCCCTGCCCCCTGCTGAGTATTTTATCTGTGTTGAGTCCCTGTCTCTGCTCTGAGACGTGAATTGTTGCCCTTATTTGCAAATGGGGAAACTGAGGCATGGGAAGGGACCGGGGTTTTGCCCAGGGTCACATAGGTTAGAGGCCATGGCACTGGGAGGCTGATCTGAAGATGTCTCTGGGACTCAAGGCTCAGAAGTGAGTTCTTTGTGGGAAATCAGAGTCTCCACTCCACCGGGGCCGGGAGGCTCTTACCTTTAAGGCCTCAAATTCTTGCTGGGCATGGCCCAGCCAAGCGCCCCTCAGCCGGACTTCCAGCTGCTGCATGCTCTCCCGCAGCACCTGTTGTCCCTGGGCCACCTCCCCTAGCGCCTGGGCCGTGGCCTCTGCTTGCAGCTTCAGAGCATCCTCCTCCATCTGAGCGATAAATAGCGGATGTTAGTAGGATGACCAACTTGTCTTTGTTTGTTTGCCTGGGACTTGCTTAATTTTAACACCGAAAGTCCTATATTCCAGGGATGCCATCCCCCCCTCAATCCTTGGCAAACCCAGACAGTTGGTTACCCTAGACAACTCCACCGCAAACTCCTACCCACCCCACGATGCCCCAACTGCAGTGCCCACCTGCATCTCCAGCAGGCTTGTGCGTAGCTCCTGGGCTGCATCCCGGCCCCGGCTGACCTCCTGCCCCAGAAGGCCCAGCACACGGCTATAGAGGCCCAGGCTGTGCCCAGCCTTTGTTAGCCGTGCCTCCGTGGTCCTGTACACACCGTTGAGGGCCTGACCCAGCTGCAGGGCCCCGTGGAAGAGGAGGGTCAGCTCCTCATGTTGTGCCAGCTCCAGGCCCCCAACGGGCGCTGCAGAGGCGGGCTGGGCCACCGTGGCCAGAGCACACAAAAGGCACAGTGCGAGCTTGGGCATGGCTGAGGCTCTGAGGGTGCGGCCACGGCGCCACTGCCACCGCCTTTTATGCCCCAGCACCCTGTTAACCCCCGGTCAATCGTTAACCGGCCCGCTGGACGCCCCGGGTTGTGCAAGGGCCTGGCGGTGGCATGACAGTTGCATCAGGCGAACGTCCGGTGAGGCCACGCTGAGATCACACGCCGGCTGGGGCTTGGGGCCAGCTGTGGACTGGGGGGGGCACTGGTCGAGGACAGGCCCAGGCCCCGCAGGGAAACCTGAAGCTCGGAGCCTCAGTTTCCCCACCCGTGGAAGGGATGACAACAGTGACAGACATGGTAGCCATATCAGTGAGAATAGTGAGCGTCTTAGCGCGGATGGTTTGGGGGAGGGGGTGCAGGGGGCAGAGACTCTCCCAAGGCCGCACAGCCTGACTGCAGGCCCCGTGTGTGCCCCGGATCAGGGCTAGCTGCCATTTCTGCTCCTTGGGTGACTGTGGGCAAGTGCCTCTATTCTCCCCCCCCGCCCCCCCCACACACATATGCACCGTAAAATGGGAGGAACGTTCATCCCCCCTCTTTGGCTGCTTGGAGAAGTAAATGAGCTGTTTCTCATGCTGAGCGCTTAGAATAGAGCTGGGCCTGAACTAGGTTCCATGTTAACGTTTGGTACAATCCTTGTTGCTCCCCTTGTTTTCTTATTACTGGTATTAATACGAAGGCTAAGCTGGGAGGCTCGATGCCCCTGTTATACAGATAGGGAAACTGAGGCCCCGAAGGAGGTTGGGGCTTGCACAGAGAGTTAGCCGTGAGAGGGAGAGGCAGAACTCTGACTTTAGCCCAGCCCCACTTCTGATTCTGGCCTCAGTTTCTCCACCTAAGACGCAGGCCTCGTAACTCTAGCAGCTTCTCCTGGGGGAAGGGCAGTCAGGCCCCTGAGCGGGGGGGAAGGGGCGGGTCAGCCCAAGTGGGGGCTCGGGCCTGACTGCTGGCCGCCTGGGCCACCTTCTTGGAACCCCGACCCTGAGCACCCATCTGTCCCTGCTTGGCACCCCCCCATGCCTCAGTGCCCCCAGAGTCCCTCTGTGTCCCCACCCTCTGCTGTACTGTTCCCCCATCTATGCTCTGAGGGTGCCCACCTGTCCCCCACTCTCTGCCAGTGACATCTCTCGCCCGGTGCCCATAATTGCCCCATACGCTGCCCTCAGTGCCCCAGCTACGTGGCCATCGATGCCCCCTCCCCCCGCCCCGCGTCCCAGGCCAGGCTTGCGCCGGAAGCCCAGCCCCGCCTGTCCTTCTGATGCCCCCTTGCCCCCCCAGGAACCTGCTGTACGTGTACCCACACTGCCTTAACTTCAGTAGCCGCCAGGGCTCAGTGCGCAACCTCACCGTGCGAGTGCAGTACATGGCGGGCGAGGACCCCAGCCAGGCCCTGCCGGTCAGTGGCCGCGCCGGGGGTGGGGGCGGGGGTCCTGGCTGGGGCATCCCGGGGGGCCCCTCACGCTCACCCTCCCCCAGGTCATCTTTGGCAAGTCCAGCTGCAGTGAGTTCACCCGAGAGGCCTTTACCCCAGTGGTCTACCACAACAAGTATGCGGGGTGGCGGGACGGGGCCGGCGGTGGGGACGCGGTGGGGCAGCAGGAGGGGAGGAGGCTGCCGCTAGGAGAGCCGGTGGGGGATCCTGAGGCCGAGAGCAGACCGTGGGGCCAGGCAGCACTGGGGTCTGACTTGCAAGAGGGGGTGGGGAGGGCCAGGGGGGTCCCCGCCCCCAGCAGAGCCCCATGCCAGGTCCCCAGAGTTCTACGAGGAGTTCAAGCTGCGTCTTCCAGCCTGTGTGACCGAGAACCACCACCTGCTGTTCACCTTCTACCACGTCAGCTGCCAGCCCCGGCCGGGCACAGCGCTGGAGACTCCCGTGGGCTTCACTGTGAGACCCCCGCCAGCCCTCAACCCCACCCCCAGCCCCGCTCACCCCCTGTTTGGCCCCAGACCTGACCCCCAGCCTCTCCCCAGTGGATCCCCCTGCTGCAGCATGGCCGCCTGAGGACCGGCCCCTTCTGCCTCCCTGTGTCTGTGGACCAGCTCCCACCCAGCTACTCCGTGCTCACACCAGATGTATGTGCCCTGGCCCCCTGCCTCCCCTCCCAATGCCTTGTCCCCCGACAATACTCCCTAGGCTTCCACCACATGGTTCCCGATCTGTGCCATGCCTTCCCTCCCATGAATACCCCTGGGAGCTTTGTTGCCCTCTTTTAGGGCCTCCGGGGCCCCTGGCTGCTCCATCCCCCCCATTACTGCTTCTGTGTGTCCGACTGTCCTCACATGTCCCTGTCCCCCACTAGCCTGGCCTCATTACCACCTCCTGCCCCTGCACTCACCATTCCCTGTCTTTCTGTCACCATTCACTGTCTTTCTGCTCCAGTGCCCCATTCGCAGCCCTGCCTGCCTCCCTGACCATGATCCCCCCAGTAGTTCTTCCAGGGCCCATCACCCCCATTAATGCTGTCACCCTCCCACTTACCCTTGAGCTGTCATTAATGCCCTGGGGGCCTCAAGTTCTCTCATCATGCTCTTTCCCAATTCATTCCCTTCAGTAACGTGCACCCCAGGCCTCCATTGTCTGTTTCTCCGTTTGTACCCCAGGCTTCCAGCCTGCCCAGGGGACCCCCATAGTGCTCCCTCCCATCTGCGTTCCCCCGGGTTGGCGCCCGGCTGCTCCCACCGGTGGGGCTGGGCTACACCCACAGTATTGCAGTGGCTGGGGCCGGTGGCGCTATGGGCCCAGGAGGGCGGGCCAATGCCCACCTGGCGTGTCCCTCCTGCAGGTGGCGCTGCCGGGCATGCGCTGGGTGGATGGCCACAAGGGCGTGTTCAGCGTGGAGCTCACTGCCGTGTCCTCTGTGCACCCGCAGGTAGGGGGTTGGGGGGAACTGAGGAGCCCGGGCCTGGGGTTGAGCAACAGTGCCGCTGACCGGGGAGGCCTGGCCTCGGGCCACGGACATGACTTTGGTCAGCGAGGCCCTGCTCCCAGGGAAGCTGCTGACTCAGGCGGGGGCGGCCATGCCAGTGGCCATCCCGGCTGGGGCTTTGGCCCTTTGCATGGTTTCTCCTCCCCACGTGTGTCCCTCGCCGCTTCTGTGGTCACTCCTCCGCCCCCTCTCCTCCCTCCAGCTCCTAGCTCATCCCTTTCCTCATTTATAGTCAGTTTATTGATCCCCGGCCTTGGTTTTCTGCCCACTGAGCACCACCCCCAACCGTCCAGGGCCTTCCCAGCCATGGAACCCTGGCCCCCCGCCCTGCTCACCCCGGCTCCCCCCCACCCCCAGGACCCTCACCTGGACAAGTTCTTCACTCTGGTGCACGTGCTGGAGGAGGGGGCCTTCCCATTCCGCCTCAAGGACACCGTGCTGAGTGAGAGCACCGTGGAGCAGGAGATGCGGGCCAGCCTAGCAGCCCTGCGCCTCGCCAGCCCCGAGCCCCTTGTTGCCTTCTCCCACCACGTGTTGGACAAGCTCGTCCGTCTGGTCGTGCGGCCTCCAATCATTGGCGGTCAGATTGGTGAGCGGGCACAGCCTCAGACCCCAGTTTCCCTGTCTGGAAGAGGGCCGGCCGCTCAGTCCCCTGGACCTGGGTGACCTTCTCCAGCCCACTTATCTTTCTGGCCTCGGTTTTCCTTTCTGAAAAATGGCTCCCAGCCACTTGTGACCCTTTGGCCCCACGACCCCTTGGAAAGGTGGGAGATAGGAGGTTCCTTAGGGAGGTAGAAGGCCCTGGGCTTTAGCACTTGACCTCTGCTCCGCCCGGCAGTGAACTTAGGTCGTGGGGCCTTTGAAGCAATGGCCCATGTGGTCAGCCTTGTCCACCGGAGTCTAGAGGCTGCCCAGGATGCCCGTGGTCACTGCCCGCTGCTGGCTGCCTATGTCCACTATGCCTTCCGACTGCCTGGCACCGAGCCCAGCCTCCCAAGTGGTAAGTGTTAGTGGGAGGCCCCTGGGGGACAGGACATATCTGGGAGGAGAGCATCCCAGTCAGAAGGAACAGCATGTGCAAAAGCCTGGAGGCCGTACAGACCTTGGCTGGTTTGGGCAACTTGCAAGAGAGAGAGTTTTTTATTCACTCCTCCCCTCCCCAGGCTGGTGGTCTTTGTTGCTTGACTGGTGGGTCATTCAGCCAGTCAACAAGCATCTGAAGTAAGTTGAAGCAGAGACGCAGCTGGGCTGCCCAAGCTCAAATCCCAGCTCTGCTTCCTACAAATGCTGTGACCCTGAGGCCAGGCTAGTGGGGGCAAGTGACTTCACCTCTCTGGGTCTGTTTTCCATTTGTAAAACAAGGATAATAACGGTCATCCCTTCATGGGGGCACTGGTAATAGTAATTGAGGTCTAATCCGTATAACAGGCTTGATACGGTGAATGCTCAATGCAGTTGGATCCTTTTCTATTTGCTAAGTAATTAATACTAACCTCTAGCCCCTCTGGGCACTGACCACGTGCCAGGCACTGTTCTTGGGCTTTGTCCATCTCCCCCAAATCACTATGAGGTGGCAGCCACCAGCACGCCCATTTTATAGGCGAGAAGACTGAGGCTCAGAGACAGAAAGTGACTGTACCCAGGCCAGCCGGCCGGGAAGGGGCAGGGGGCTGACCATCTTGCCGCCATCCTCAGGGGCCCCTCCAGTGGCGGTGCAGCCTGCCACACTGGCCCGTGGCCCTGGTCGCCCCACCAGCCTCTACCTGGCCCGCTCTAAGAGCATCAGCAGCAGCAACCCTGACCTGGCCGTGGCCCCGGGCTCTGTGGACGACGAGGTCTCCCGCATCCTGGCCAGCAAGGTAGGGCGCGGGTGGGTGCTGGGGTCTCTAGCCTCAGCGGCCACGGCTGCCAGGTGAGCGGGTGAAGGATTAGGGTTGACAGAGGACGGGAAGCGCCAGGCAGCAGCATGGACAGAAGCTTGACTCTGGGCAGTGGGGCTGGTCTGCGGCTGTCACAGCTTGGGAGCTGCGACTCAGACTTTGCCCTGGGCTCCGCACTCCACGGCCCACCCAAGGATGGGTGGCTGGAGGTTGGCCTGGTTGAAAAAAGCAGTGTGTACATAGCGGAGAAGGTGCGTATAGGCACATATACCAGATGCATATACTCACAGACCCCATGCATGTGTGTGCACGGGACACTCTATGCACGGCCGCCCACAGGGAGCATATGCGCGTGGGCCCCAAGCACGTACGTGCACGTGCATTTGCCAGGGTTGCGTGTGGGTGCCCAGGGTGCGCGTATGGCCCCGGGCAGTGCTCACGCTTGGTGTTCCGTGCCGTTCTCCCTGCCTTCTGCCCATGGATTCTATCACTTCCCCGTGTGTCTCTAGGGTATCGACCGCTCACACTCTTGGGTGAATTCTGCTTATGCTCCAGGAGGCAGCAAGGCTGTGCTGCGACGGGCACCCCCTTATTGCGGGGCCGACCCCAGACAGGTGCCCTCCCTACCTGCCCCTGCACGCGTGTGACCCCATCTCAGCATGAGCTCCTCCCACCTTCCTGGCTGTGGCCCACTAACCTAGGGGGGCTGCCTGAAGGAGGCAGCAGACCCCTCCTGCTTTTGTTCAGGGGCTGTGGAGTCAGTGTTTTAGGCATCACGGTCATCTTAACCAGCCTTTTGCTGCCTTACAGACTCCAGCCTCAGGCAGAGACAGGAGGGAGAGGGTGGCATGCAAATAGCATGCAAATGATATGCAAATCCAGCCACTATAACCTCACTGCCTCGCATGGCCTGTTTCTCTCCCTTTAATCCACTCTGTTCAGGACCCTCTCAACTGTCCCCTTGACATAGCAATCTGAATGATGCCAAAGGGCCGAGACTGACCCTCTGGGCTCTCCCTCACCTCCTGTTTCAAGCAGACAGACCTCTGTGGGCAGCTCCCTTTACTCTGTCCCTTCCCAGGGATCTGGTGTGGGGAGAGGCTTTGCCTTCAGACAGACCTGGGTCCGAGTTCTCGAGTTCTTGCTCTGCTGTGGGCTCGCCCTGTGCCCTAGGCTCTGAATTTTCAGATGTGGTCAAGATTCAAAGTAAAGTGTTTATTAGCACAGTGGTGCCGAACCTGGGAACACGTTAGGGCATCACAGGCAGGATTTTATTGGGATAGATCTCAGTCCAGCCCGGGCCTCTGAGCTGCCAGGTCGTCTGGGAGATAAGCACCGATCATACAAACACACGAGTATGAAAGTGCAGGGTGTGAAAATGCCTGAAAAGAAATGAACAGGAATGAGGCCACCAGCCTCCCCTGGGTGGTCTCGGGGGGGGCCTCTCCAGGGAGATGGCATTTCTGTCGGGACCTGAAGGGTGAGACAGAGCCAGCCAGGAAAGGGTGGCTGGTCCACATGGAGGGAAAGGCACATGCAAAGGTTGGGACCGAGCTCAGAGCCCCCGAGGCACTGAAAGGAAGCCACTGGGGTGGTTTCCTCGCACACTTGGCCCCAGGCCTTGTTCTAGCTCTGTGCCCACCACCCGGGGAAGCCTGCACTGAAGGCAGGCCAGGGGACTATTAGCAGCAAGGGACCTTTTGGACTGTCTTCTCCTGAGATTGCTGGAAAGCTGGGTTCATGGGCCCTGCCGGCCCCCCAGCATCTTTAAGAGGGCCTCCCCCAATGCCCTCATTCTCTGAGGTGTCAGCTGGGCCTCGAAGAGCCCCTAGGAGGGGACGAGGTGGTGAGAGGGTGGGCATTGCAGGCAGGAGGGGACCCTGAGGCCGGCCTTTGCCGTGGGTGGCCCATCTGGCGTGTGTTGAGGAGCCAGGGCCCTGCTGGGGTTGTGGAAACTGGGGGTCCCTCGAGTGCTGGGGCCCGGGCAGGTTCCAGGGGTCAGAGCAGCTCCATCTTCGGGCCTCCTCTCCTTGCCAGTGGCCTCACCTCCCGACCAGCAAAGAGGAGGGGAGAAGTGGAGCGTGGGGCCCCATCCCCATTTCACAGATGGGGAGCACTGAGGCAGGCAGGGCTGGAACAGGGCCAGGCCTGGAACCCGGGGCTCTCGGCTGCTCCTGCTGCATCTCATCGGCACCTCCACCCACCTCTGTCCTATCTCTTTCCCTCTTCTTTCTTTACCCTCGCTTGGACCCCATGTCTGTTCTCCGCTCCCCTGTCTGCGCTCCCTCCTGCACCTCATTGCCCTTCTCTTCCATCCACCCTGGCCTCACGGACTCTCTCCAGCTCTCTGACTTCACCCTCCCTCCTCACCGTGTCCACCCGCACCCCCATCCCTCTGCCATCTTTGTCCGGCCCTGTCCACCCTCGCCAACAGGCTCCTGTCCCCATTTGCATCTCTTCTGTTCCCCCTGCTGGACACCCCCTTCTCTCTTTGTTACGCTTCTCATCCCTTTCATCACCCCGCCCCACCTTTATCCTTATTATCTCCGCCAAAATCATCCATTCCCTCCTGGCCTGTCCACAGGGACACCTCTGTGCCCTATCCATGCCAACCAGCTCCTCCCCGTCCATGCCGCCGGCATCCTCACTAACCCCCCTCGCCACCCCATCCTCTTCACCCCATCCCATCATAGGCCATCGACCGCAGCTCTAGCCGAACTTCTTCCTACCTCGAGGGCTCCTCCTTGGCCCCACCAGCCACCCAGCCGAGACCCACTGTGCAGAAGGTAGTGGGAGGCAGGGGGTGGGTGACTCCATGTTGGCCCCGGAGCTCCTGTCTCCCCCGAAGCCCAGCAGGGTCTGGAGGGCCCAGGGAAAGGGCGTGCTGACTCCTTCCGCTCCCCCTCCTGCATGGTCTCCAGCTGCACTAACCCCAAGCCATCCCCGCTGCATCCAAGCCCCGTTATGCCCCCCAGAGGAGGGCACGGGGTGGGCTCCTCGGCTCTCTGTGACCCTTGCCCCCACCCCCAGCTGCTGCACGAGGAGCTGGCTCTGCAGTGGGTGGTCAGCGGCAGTGGCGTGCGAGAGGCTGTCCTGCAGCACGCCTGGTTCTTCTTCCAGCTCATGGTGAGACACCCTCCTCCCCACCTGAGAGCAAGAGACGCCCTGGGGAGGTCCTCTCCTCGGGAGAGAAGCCCCTGAGATTGCACCTGAGACCCCTGAGAAATGATCCCAAGAAGCCCTCCATGTCAAGAGATAAGAGACACTGAAGGGGATCTCTCCCTGGAGAGAGGCCCCCTGAAACTTACCTGAAACCCTCTCCACAGAGAGATGGCCCCCCTACCTTCCCTAGGAGGTTGTAGAGACCACTGAGGGTCCCCCTAACCAGCGTGGAGACCCCTCCCCCTCAAGAGATATCGCCAGAGAGAGAGGGAATCCCTGTGATCAGACTCAAGACCTCTGCGCCAGACTCTTCAAGTGGTGCCTTGAACCACCACTGCTAGATACAACCCCCCTCCCCGATCTGGTGGGCCATCAAACCCCAGCCAGGACTCCCTCAGATCCCACTCCTTGAGCCCTACTTTTTGTCTTACCCACATACTTAGCCCCGGGAGACCTACTCCAGCCCTTCCCAGGCTCTCTCAGCCTCCCCACCCCTGCACCCTGCCTAGAACCCACTCAGGCTCCTCCCACTGCCGGCTCAAGCCCTGTGTTAAGAGTCAGGGCTCAGTCCCTACCCAGGACCCCTTATGCCCACATCTAGCCCCCGTGCCTTGCTACTAAAGCACCGCTCACAGCCCCTCAGGCCCTGCCCCCTGTTCAGTTCCTCAAGCCCCGCCCCACTCTCACCCCACCCCCAGGTGAAAAGCATGGCGCTGCACCTGCTTCTGGGCCAACGGTTGGACGCGCCCCGCAAGCTTCGCTTCCCTGGGCGTTTCCTGGACGACATCGCGGCCCTTGTGGGCTCTGTGGGCCTGGAAGTCATCACCCGGGTATACAAGGTGTGTGGGAACAGGCCTCAATGGGAGGGGTCTGAGAGAGGACACAGAGCCAGCCAGGCAGGGGCACCATGAACCCCCTTGCCAGATCAGTCGGTTTACTCAGCATCTGTTTCTTGAGCACTGACTGTGTGCACAGTGGCTGTGCCGGGTGGTAGACACAGCAGTGAACACAACAGGCCCAAATCCATGTTTTCATGGAACTGACTTTTTGAGGAGACTTGAAGGGGGCGGGGGAGAGCACTCTATGCCATGGCTGGGGGAAGGGCCTTCCAGGCAGTGGGAACAGCAAGTGCAAAGGCCCTGAGGTAGGACCATGCCTGGGTTATTAGAGGAGCAGTTAGGAGGTAAGTGTGGCTGGAGTGGAGTATGCAAAAGTGGGAATGGGAGTTGATGAGGATGGGGAGGTGGACAGAGCAGATCCATTAGCGCTTAGCACAGTGCCGAACACAGTAAGTGCTCGGTAAATGGACATTGATGTTCTGAGGCCTTATCCATTGATTGTCCAGGTCCTGGATCACTAATTCCAGTGTTCACAGGAGCTAGGCAGGCAATAATAATAATGAGAGTAGTAATGATATTGAGCATTTATTGAGTACTTACTGTGTATCTTAAACATGGTTGATGGATCATATCATTAAATTCTCCCAACCACCCCCATGAAGTTGTCTCCATTTTACTGGTGGGGAAACTGAGGCAGAGAAGGACCAGGTAACAATGTGATACCACACAACTGAGAAGGGGCAGAATGGGGATTTGAACCCAAGCCACCAGCTCCAGAGCCCACAGCCTCACCACCTGGGAAGAGTAGGGCTTAGGGTGGACTCGGGGGCATGTACCCATTGGCTGTGGCCAGAATGCCTAATTTTTCAGGAGAAATGGGAGTTCTGGATTTGATAGGAACTTTCCAGATTTTTTGAAATGCCGGCCCAACCCAAGTCAACCCTTGTGCAATCTCCCATGACCTCCGGGCTGGGCTCAAAGTTCTCGACCTTGTTCCACTGGAGCCTCCCCAAGGGCTGATATTCCCAGGGGCTGAGCCGGATTGTGAGGAAACCACACTCAGAATGGGCTGAAGGGAGGAACAACGCCCCCAAGAAGCAGCACAGCTGCCTAGTGAGGCATCAGTGATGGGCCACGGTGGTTTCATTGCTTCACTTGACATTTATCGAGCACTGACTACCAGGCTCAGTGTACAAGGAAGACCCAGTCTCTGCTCCCCTCTGGACTCAGAGCTAAGGCATGTTTTATATCTTGTTTCTTTGGGTTGCAGGGAACTGAGGGCCACTGAGGCTAACCACTCTGTGGCTTATGGTAGCATGAGAGCAGAACAAGCATCAGCTAGGCCTCGGAAGCCATAGCAGCCTTCTTGCTGTTCCTCACGGTTGCCAGGCACATCCTGCCCCAGGGCCTTTGCACTTACTGTTCTCTCTGCTCAGGATGCCTTTCTCATCTTGGCTCTCTCCTGTCTTTTGGGTTTCTCTCAAAACAGCACCCCATTCAGTTTTCTTCAAAATACACGGAACTATCCCCAGTCCTTTTATTTATTCTCTGCCTCCCCCCCACGCAAGACTGTGAGTTGGACGAGCTACAGGGACCACGTCTATGCTTTTCACAGGGCGTGGCACATAGTAGATGCTCAGTATAGTCTTGCTAAATGCTGAGAGCATATTAGTTAAGAGAGAGGTTAATTTGCTTGATCGTCATTACAAGTGGTTTAAATGTGACCAGAGTTTATTTCTGAGCCTCGGTGGGTTGCAGGGGATTCCACAGTGTGGGACTGGCCATCGTGGTTCACCATGGTGCCCCCCACATGAGGCGTGGCAGGTGGGAACCGGCAGACCTGCCCCTTCTGTATACGTGACGGCATCAGTTCTTCCCAAGCCCCATTGGCCAAGACGTAGTCACATGGTTATTCTCAGCCACAAGGGAGGCTGGGAAATGTAGTCTTTGCCCAACTCTGAACTGTGAAGAAGGGTTCCAGTACTCTGAGTGGGGAGAGGAATTGGGGCAAGTCAGCAGCCAGTTTCTGCCATCCATGTTGTATTGGTCAAATCTAATGGAAGGAAAGAAAACAGTGTTCTGAACAGAGTCCTGAGGAGCGTAGACATATAACCGTGGGAAAGAGGAGGCACAGAGGGAAGAGGACAACCGGGTCGGCCAGGTGTATCTGGAGCCCAGAGGCGAGGGTGTGTCAAGAAGCCCCAAGGCTTTGGGGCAATGACGCGGCTCCTGGAGGTCACTGGTGGCCTTGGTGAGAGCCAGGCCCCGTGTGGAGACTGAGGCTCGTGGGACATGTGGATACGGGCTGACCGGCCCTGTGCCCCTAGGATGCAGAGCTGGCCGAGCGCCTGAACGCCAGCCTGGCCTTCTTCCTCAGCGATCTGCTGTCCCTGGTGGACCGCGGCTTCATCTTCAGCCTGGTCCGGGCCCACTACAAGCAGGTAGGGGTGGGCACGGTGGGAATGGCACACCTGCAGTGACGTGGCGGCGTGGTGGGCGTGGTGGGCGTGGTGGGCAGAGCCACATGAGGGTCGCCTGCTGACCCCCCTCCCCCACAGGTGGCCACACGGCTGCAGTCGGCCCCCAACCCGGCATTGTTGCTGACCCTACGCATGGACTTCACCCGCATCCTGTGCAGCCACGAGCACTACGTGACCCTCAACCTCCCCTGCTGCCCCCTGTCGCCCCCGGCCTCGCCCTCACCCTCTGTATCCTCCACCACCTCCCAGGTGGGCTGGCCTCACTCCTGGCTCCTCCTCTTGACCTATGACCACTCACCTTCAGCCTCTCTTCTGTGGGACCCTCATTTGGCCATGTCAGAGTGGGCCAAAGCCCAGGTAGTCTGACCCTTCACCTCTGACCCCGCAGTCTTGGAAATTTCTTGGAGTGGGGGACCAGCTGCTTATATCTCACCCCAAATCCTAATTCCCGCCTGGGGTTCCATTTGCTGTTTCTCTGACTTCTGACTTTTGACTCCAGGCCCCGTCACTTCACATATGGGTTAACGCCAGTCTCCCCCCGCCCCGACCCTTGACCCCTGGCCTCCCGCCATCCCTGCTTTCTCCTCCTGCCCTCTGCAGAGTTCCACCTTCTCCAGCCAGGCCCCAGATCCCAAGGTAACCAGTATGTTCGAGCTGAGCGGGCCATTCCGACAACAGCACTTCCTGGCTGGGCTCCTGCTGACAGAATTGGCGCTGGCCCTGGAGCCTGAGGCCGAGGGGTGAGCACAGGCCCGCTCTGGTCCCTGGGCTGGCGAAAAGGTCCAGGAGCCACATCCGCTCCATCCCGAGCTCCTCGCTACCCCCCCCCCCAACAGGGCATCCCTGCTGCACAAGAAGGCCATCAGCGCCGTGCACAGTCTGCTCTGTGGCCACGATGCGGACCCCCGCTACGCTGAGGCTGCTGTGAAGGCCCGTGTGGCCGAGCTGTACCTGCCGCTGCTGTCACTTGCACGGGACACGCTGCCACGCCTGCATGATTTTGCTGGTCAGTGGGCCGGGGGCAGGACGGGGCTACATGATCCAGGGGCTTCACTGATCACATCGGCTCAGGTCGGGGAAGGCGGGGAGCAGGGTTAGGAATAAAAGCATGGGTGGTGGGGGTCAGAGGAAGAGGTTCCAGTGTTCTGCTGTGGGGCCCCAGGCAAGCCATTAACCTCTCTGAGCCTAAAGGTTTCTCACCTGTTTCATGGGGACAGTGGTCGCATGCACTTTCCTAGGCTTATGTGAAAATATGGGGAGGAGTGTCCTGGGACCCTGTCACCCTCCCGATGGGTGAGGAGGGGCAGGTGGGGAACATTGCGGTGAGGGGATGGTCGGAGCCCCGTGTTCATTCAGTCACTCCTCTTCAACCTTCACTGGCACCTGGGGGACAGGGGACAGTTGGAAGCACAGACTTAGGCTTTCTGGGTGGATCCCCTTTGTCATTTGGGGAAAATTCTCAGTCTTTACCTCTTGCATTTTTTTTTCCTGCCTCATTTTCTCGCTTCCCTCCTTCTGGGACTCCAATTACACGTACGTTAGACCTTTTGATCGCGTCTCAGTGCCTGCTGTACTCTGTCCTGTTTCCATTGCGTTTTCAGTTGGGAAACTTTCCATTCACCTGTATTGGAACTCACTGCTTCGGTCTTCTCTGGCTGCGTCCAGTCTTCTGTTAACCCCATCCATGAGTTCCGAATTTCAGATGTTATACTTTGCGGCTATAGAACGTTCGTTTGATTTTGTGCGTGTGTGTTTTTGTAGATCCCAGTTCTCTACTGAAATTTGCCATCATTTTACCCACATTTGTCCATCTTTTCTGCCAATTTATATATTAATGTCCTTGTTCGCTAACTCCAACGTTTGGCCATCTGTGTGCCTGCTTCTGTTGTCTGTTTTTCTCCTATCAGTTACATTTTCCTGCCTCTTCCTATGTCTTACAACTCGTTACGGTATTTTGGATGCCGTATGTAAACGAATCATTGGGACTGAGGTAATGTCATCCTTTCCCAGTGACAGTTCCCCTTTCCCTCCCTTTTTTCTTTTTTTAAAGATTTTATTTATTTATTTGACAGAGAGAGAGACACAGCTAGAAAAGGAACAGAAGCAGGGGGAGTGGGAGAGGGAGAAGCAGGCTTCCCGCTGAGCGGGGAGCCCGGTGGAGGGCTCGATCCCAGGACCCTGGGATCGTGACCCGAGCCAAAGGCGGACGCTTAACGACTGAGCCACCCAGGCGCTCCCCTTTCCCTCCCTTATGCAGATAGGAAAATGGGCTGGTCTCAGTCTGGTCAGGAACTGAGCTAGGTTAAGCTGAGCTAGAGCTTTAGTTAAACTCAGTCGACCGTCTGTTTCAAGAATCTTTGGGGTGAGACCAGTTCTGTATTTGTTGGCAGCTCCTGTCTCTGGCGAGACCTTTTTTTTTTTTTTTTGGTGGCAGGGGGGGCTATGGGAGTTACTCTTTTAAGACCATAGAGTTTGGAAGCCGACTCTTTAGGTTAAAATCCTATCTCTAGGGGCACCTGGGTGGCTCAGTCGCTGGGCGTCTGCCTTCAGCTCAGGTCATGATCCCAGGGTCCTGGGATCGAGCCCCACATCGGGCTCCCTGCTCCGCGGGAAGCCTGCTTCTCCCTCTCCCCACTCCCCCTGCTTGTGTTCCCTCTCTCGCTGTGTCTCTCTCTGTCAAATAAATAAATAAAATCTTTAAAAAAAAAAAAATCCTCTCTCTACCATTTACCTGCTGTGTGACCCCAGGCAAGTGATGTAATGTCTCTGTGCCTCAGTTTCGTCACCTGTAAAATGGGGATGGGTAAAAGCATTTATCTCATAGGGTTGTTTTGAAGATTACGAGTTAATATTTTCAAAGTGCTTAGAATGGCACCTGGCACATAGGAGATTCTAAGTGCCAACTGATGCTGTAATCATTGTGGCAGCATTTATTACTAATTATTATTATTGTTATTCCTGCCATTGTTCCCATCATCGTCATCATCGTAGTAGACATTTATGGCTCCCATGGGCCAGGCCACATTCTGAGTGTTGAGCATATAGCAGCAGCTCGAGCGGATATAGTTCAGGCTTTTGTCATCGTACAGACAATGGTATGATAAATGTATCTAATCCTAAGCACAAAAAGTGAGCTCTGAGAATAGATAACTGGAGACCTCACCCTGGCCTCGGGGAGCGCTATCAGGGAAGGCTTCCCCGAGGAGGCGAACTTTGGGCTAGACTATGAGATAGAGATGGTACTTACCAAGGGCTCATTCTTCTGTCCCCGTCCCTGCCCCCAGAGGGCCCAGGTCAACGGTCAAGACTGGCCTCGATGCTCGACTCAGACACAGAAGGGGAAGGGGACATCGGAGGCACCATCAACCCCTCAGTGGCCATGGCCATCGCTGGTGGCCCCCTAGCCCCTGGCTCCCGGGCCAGCATCTCTCAGGGCCCAGTGGCAGTGAGTATGGCGCTGGTCCCCAGAGATACCATCCAACCTGGTAATAGAAGTTACATAGGATATCCTGATAGGTCAGTTCTCATCACAATATGGAGGAAATGAGAATCAGCTCCATCCCTTCTGAGCACTCTCTCCCCTGTTTGGCCCCAGGCTTCTCGCTCAGGCTGTTCCCTCTCTGCCGAGTCCAGCCGGACCTTACTGGTGTGTGTGCTGTGGGTCCTGAAGAATGCTGAGCCAGCCCTCCTGCAGCGCTGGGCCGCTGACCTTGCCCTCCCTCAGCTGGGTCGCCTCTTGGACTTGCTATACCTTTGCTTGGCTGCCTTTGAGTACAAGGTGTGGGGATGGTGGTGGGCTGGGCCAGGGGACTGAGTGGGTGGACGAAGCAGGGGTGAACTGTCTTCACGCCCAGGTTCCTGTGGGTTTGAGGGTCAAGGGGTGGACTGTTTCTGGGCTGAGCCAAAGAGAAAAGGGAAAATCATCTTCGTGAATAGCATTTGGAAGGTGCCAAGACCTTGCAGTAAAGGGGAGAGCTGTGTCTCCAAGCACACGATCCTGGAGGTCAGAAAAGGCTGAGTGAGTGTGACCAAGCAGCCCAGGTCCCACAGGAAAGGGCAGAGTCAACCCTCAACCTGTTCTCTGTCCTCACAGGGGAAAAAGGCCTTTGAGCGCATCAACAGCCTCACATTTAAGAAGTCACTGGACATGAAGGCCCGTCTGGAGGAAGCCATCCTGGGCACCATTGGAGCACGACAGGAGATGGTCCGGCGGAGTCGTGGTGAGAGGGAGATGGACTGTGTGCACGTCCCCACCGGCTGCTCCCAGCCTTTGTCTGAGGGACCCCAAGAAGGGGGCATCCCTACCTCTGTGTCTGCCTCCCCTTTCCCAGAAGGAAGTGCGCACATCGTCTGTATGCACGCGGGCGTCTGTGTTCCCTGTTCTCATGTTGTTTAACTGTGTTCCCTTAGCATGTATACATGTCACCCGGTGTCCTCACGGGTTGTCCCACATGTGTCTCTTAATGCCTGAGCCCTTCTCCTCACGGTCACACGTCCTTATGTTTTTGCACGTCTGCGAACACTCACCTGCGTATCTCAGAGAGGAGCCCGTTTGGGAACCAGGAGAATGTCCGCTGGCGGAAGAGCATCACGCACTGGAGACAGGCCTCGGACCGCGTGGACAAGTGGGTGTGGGCAGGAAGTCGGTCGCTGGGGTCGGACCAGTTTCCGGAGAACGGGTTGCCCCTAGGGCAGCTAAGGGAGGGGCAGAGAGCTCAGCCCCCAGCCCCCTCCCATCCCCTCCAGGACCAAGGATGAAATGGAACATGAGGCCCTGGTGGACGGGAACCTGGCAACCGAGGCCAGCCTGGTGGTTCTGGACACACTGGAGATCATCGTGCAGGTAGGGCTCGAGCCAGCATCTCTCTGACCTCTGACCCCACCGCCGTGCCTTGTGATCTCTCTTTCCCTGACCCGGGAAGCAGCTCAGTCCCTAACAGCTGGATTTCTGACCCCTTTCTCCCCGACCCCCTGGCAGACAGTGATGCTGTCAGAGGCCCGGGAGAGCATCTTGGGTGCAGTGCTTAAGGTTGTGCTGTATAGTCTGGGCAGCGCCCAGAGTGCCCTGTTCCTGCAGCACGGCCTGGCCACACAGCGAGCCCTGGTGTCCAAGGTAAGCCCCGCTCGACAGGCAGGGCCCTGAGTAATTGTTGTAGCCCACTGAGCACCTGCTGTATGCTGCTCAGCCACTTCATGAGACAGACACTCCTGAGCCATAGTTTATAGAGGAGGGAGCTGAGGATCAGAGTGGCAGAGTCACCCCCCCCCCAGGGTCACACAGCAAGGGCCTAACCCCGTGTCTGATTCTGAAGCCCACTGTGCTTGGCCAGAGGGGGCAGAATACAGACGCCCCTGCCGCAGTCCCCATCAGGGGCCTTCGGTGGCACCACGGGGAGGGGCTGACCAGTGTCTGTGTTGCGCTGGGGGGGCAGTTCCCAGAGCTGCTGTTCGAGGAGGACACGGAGCTGTGCGCGGACCTTTGCTTGAGGCTGTTGCGACACTGTGGCAGCCGCCTCAGCACCGTCCGCACGCACGCCAGCGCCTCGCTCTACCTCCTCATGCGCCAGAATTTCGAGATTGGCAACGTAAGTGGGAGCGGCGGGCAGAGGCCATGGTCCACAGGAGGCTCGGGGGGAGGGGAGGCGGCCGGGGGCGGGGGTGTGTTGGTGCAGTAGATGGAGGGTGGGAGGGGAGAGGTCGGCAGGTCGAGCGGGCCCTGGGGGTGAGGGTCCCAGGCTCACAGGTGTTCTCTTCCTTCCCGGCTCCTCGTAGAACTTTGCCCGCGTGAAGATGCAAGTGACCATGTCCCTCTCATCCCTGGTGGGGACAACGCAGAGCTTCAGCGAAGAGCACCTGAGACGGTCGCTCAAGACCATCCTCACCTATGCCGAGGAGGACGTGGGGCTGCGGGACAGCACCTTCGCCGAGCAGGTGACACCGCCGGGCCGCCCTGCCATGCCTTCCTCAGCCTACATCTTTGCTCCGCCTGCTTCACCCCCACCCCCGCCACTAAGGCTCTCGGTCACGTCTCGATGCCCTCATGGTCCCCGGCCGCTTCCCCGCTCCAGGTCCAGGACCTGATGTTCAACCTGCACATGATCCTGACGGACACGGTGAAGATGAAGGAGCATCAGGAGGACCCGGAGATGCTCATTGATCTCATGTACAGGTGACGAGGGCCAGGTGGGCCCTTCAGCTGTTCTCACCCACAGACAGGTGGCGGCGGGGTGGGTGGGGAGGGTGACAGGTGAGCAGGCAGGAGAGGGCACCAGGGGAGGGCAGGTAAATGAACGGTACCAAGGGTGCCAGGTGAACATAATTGGAGGACGACAGAGGAGAATAAGGTCAAGTGAGGGGGACAGGTGAGGTGCTAACCTGTGACAGGTCTGGGAACAAAGTGATTTAGAGAAGAGGTGAGGGGTGTTGGGGAAGAAGTAGCGGAGTGGGAGGCGGGGGACAGGTGATGGAGCTAGGGAAGGCGCGGGGGCCTGTGGGAGGTCGGGGCCTGGTGCACGGGGACGTGGGGCCAGGAGCAAGGGGAACAGGGGCGTGGCTTAACATTCCAGCTTTGGGGCCCGGCTGGTGAGCGCCGCTGATGGGTGGGGTAGCAAGCAAAGGGGGTGGACCAGCGAGGGGCGGCCAGTGGGGGCTAGGCGAGTCCCCATCCTCCTCACCAGCGCCCACCCGTATGCCAGGATTGCCCGCGGCTACCAGGGCTCCCCCGACCTGCGGCTGACGTGGTTGCAGAACATGGCCGGGAAGCACGCGGAACTGGGCAACCACGCGGAGGCCGCCCAGTGCATGGTGCACGCCGCTGCTCTGGTGGCCGAGTACCTCGCCCTGCTGGAGGACAGCCGCTACCTGCCTGTGGGCTGTGTTTCCTTCCAGGTGAGCCGGTGGGGGCAGTGGCGGGCCCGATGGGGCAGGGCGTGGCACCCGTGGGCCAGGGCCAAGGCCTGATGCCACCTCCCACCCCAGAACATCTCATCCAACGTGCTGGAGGAGTCTGCCATCTCCGATGACATCCTGTCCCCCGACGAGGAGGGCTTCTGTTCCGGGAAGCACTTCACGGAGCTGGGGCTGGTGGGGCTGCTGGAGCAGGCGGCTGCCTACTTCACCATGGTGAGGCCTGCGGCTGGCCGCAGAACGCAGGGCTCGGGCCAGGGTGGCGTCCTCAGGGCTACTGACGGGCCCAGTACCTGCTCTTGGAGGCTCCCAGTGAAGCTGCTGCCCGATCCCTTTCTGGGCAGGGGATTGACTGAGGACAACGGGGACCTTCACAAGCTCGGGTTACCTGCCTCTCTCCCTGTAAAACCCTTAACACGTGGCCTGGACGTAGTTAGCCTTCCGTACACTCAGCCGCTATTAAATTTTTTTCTATTAGAGAAAATTTCGAGCACGCATAAAAGGTTGCACCCCCCACCCCACACCCAGCACTCAAATCCAGCAACCACCAGTCTTCACGCTCTTGTTTCAACTCCTCATTGCCTCTAGGTTTTTGTTTTGGTTTTTTGATGGCGTTTGTTTTTTTTATTTTTGTTTTTGGGTTTTTTTGGTTTTTGGTTTTTTTTTGTATATACATAAAAAGACAAGATCTTAATTTTCACAATTTTTTTTGTACATAAAAAAGACAAGATCTTAATTTTCACAGATTGATTGATGAAACCCAACATGACCGTTCAGCTGGAGTTTTTTTTTCAAAGCTTGCCTACTCAGTGTGGTCTGAGGACCAGCAGCATGGGCATCACCTGCGGGCTTGTTATAAATGCAGAGTCCTGTGCCCCCCAACCCTACATTTTAACAAGATCTCAGAGATTCCTGTGTGCTGGGAGTCAGAGAAGTTCCAGCTTCAAACAAACCCTACTCATCACACTGTCACCTGCACAAGTACCTCCCTGTGCAGGCTCGCTAGTGAAATCCTTTTATGCAGCTCTTTATACCAGTCTGTGCTTCGATGTCCTTGACGATCTCGAAACAATTTTCTTTCTGCAGTTGGTTCGTTTGACTCAGGATCTATGTAAGACCCACAGTGGCTCTGGCTGACAAGTCTCTTAAGGCTCTCTCAATCAAAGAAAGAAAACAGGAACAAAAGACAGGGCATAAGTTCCCCACTTTGTACAATAAGGGTTTTTAATGTTTTCCTTGATAGGTCGAGGCCCAGGCATTGTATTGTCCACTGTTGTAAAAAGGTTTTCTCTTCCAGTTTGCTTGTTTGTGTGAAAGCAGTTGGGTTTTCCCCTGCATTTCACCTGTTGGAGACCTGAAAGAAACCCCTTGTTCCAAGGGTTTTCTGGCCCGCTTAGGGCTGGTTGCATCCCTGTGGTGTTGCTTTACCTGTTCCTCAGTCCCCTGTGTTTATGGGAACTGATGATTAGATCTGGAGCCCTGCTCAGATTCAGGGTCAGGTTTTCCAGCGAGAATTCTTTTCTGTGTTGCCAGCCCCCTAGTGGGGTTTTCATTATTGTCATTGTGTTAAAGGCTCAGAAACAAAAGCCTTGGGAATAAATTGGACGGTAGACACAGACCTCTCACAGTTGGTCAGCAAACCATCCCAGGCTGCCTGCTGTGCTGGCGCTGGCTGTGGGTGAGGGGCACTTAAGAGCGGCCATTATCACATGCCAAGAGGTAGCTGGGTGTGGAAGTCTTGGGCACCAGGCCAAAAGGGCTGGTGTTCAGGTCCTGGCCCTGGGGAGCCATGTCTCCGAGTTTTAGTTTTCTGAGAAATGAAGAAAAAGAAAGACAAAAAACAAAAAAACCTCCTCCCACAAATGAAGGAACGTGGGTAAAGTATAGATGTACACAGCACCTGGTCCGTAGTAAGCATGGTACAGACCATGGAGGGGTCTGTGGGGGCTGAGTGGAAAGACTGGTGTTCCATCTGGGGCAGGATGGTCAGAGTGGGCTTCCTGGAGGAGGTGATGAAAGATGGAGCCCTAGAGGATGGGTAGTTGCACAGAGGGTGGGCTGTTCCAAGCAGGAGAGAAAACTAAGGGGGGTGCTGGGAATCCTGATGTGCCTTCACCCCCAGGGCGGGCTCTACGAGGCAGTGAACGAGGTCTACAAGACCCTCATCCCCATCCTGGAAGCCCACCGAGACTACAAGAAGCTGGCTGCCGTGCATGGCAAACTGCAGGAGGCCTTCACCAAGATCATGCACCAGGTGGGCCCAGGATGCCCTCCCAGACCCTGCCTTTGGCCCCACCTCCCACCTCACCCCAGCTCAGCTGACCCTGATCCTTCTCTCCCCCACAGAGCTCTGGCTGGGAGGTGAGTCAGCCCAGTGGCCACCTACCTCTGGGGCCCCCGTGATGGCTGGTCAGCAGTGGTCTGGGACCACCAGGGGGTGCTGGAGGAACAGGGCTGCCTGGCCACAGGGGCTGGTGTTCAGTGGGCAATGACGCACCCTCCACATCTCCCCCCATTCCCCCAGGTCCCCCTCCCTGCCCCAGATCCCAAGGGCAGCCTGTGACTCACCCAGCTGGGAGCTCTCCAGAGACACCCCTCCCTCGGGCAGGGCCGGCTTGGTCACTGCCTGTGAGGGGGGGCTCTGACTCCCTCCTTGTCTGTCTTTGTGTTCCTTTTTGTCTCAAATTATGGTCTCTTCCCCTGTCTCTTTCTCTCTCCCTGTCTTGGGCACACTCTTTCTGTCTCTCTGGGTCTCTGTCTCCACTGTCTCCTCCAGCTTCCCCCAGGATCTCTGCTCCTCACTGCCATCTCGTGCTCCCCCTCTCCCGCCTCTCCCCGACTTGGGTCTATTTTTAGGCATCTCCTAGTTTGGGGAGAATTTTCTGGCCAAAGAAGGCAGGAACCCAGAGCCAAGATGGGAGGGCTGGGTGGGGGCCGGGTAGGACGGGCAGGTCCCCTCCTTCCCCGGAGAGAAGGAGGGGGAAGAGAGAGATCTCTGGTCTCTGCCCGAAGAATGGTACTCATGGGGCAGTATAACCAGGATCCTGGGGGTTGGGGGCTCTTACCTCTGACCTCTCCCATGACTTTGTGTCTCCCTCCCCTACCAATACCCTTGTGCCTGCCCTATTCTGCCTGGATCGGCCGTGGTGAGTGAACATGGAGCTACCCTTTTCCTTTCTGGTGGAGGGTAGTATACCTGTTGGGGGTGGGGGGTGCCCTGGAACAAGGAAGCCAGAGCCTCTGTCCCAGAGGGCTATGCATTGCCTCAGCCACTTAAGCATTTATTGAGCACCTGCTGTATACCCAGCCCCGTAGGCCTTGAGGACACAGCTGTAAGCAACAGAGCCCTAGTCCTAATTTCATATTGAGATCCAGACTCTGAAGAACTGCACGGGATGAGAGGGATAATCAGAAAGCAGCGGCTTGTGTTGAACGAAAACAAAGATTTGGGGGAGGCAGGAGACAAAGGCTGGGGAGAACAAGTGAGGGTGTGGGCAGCTGGCCATCGTCTGGGTCTCAGGGTCCCCCCAGCTGTGCCTGTGACCTAATGTTCTTGGGGTCTCCCTGGCCCTGCCCACCTCTTCTGCACTTGGGGGCTCAGGGCCACGCATCCCTGGGTCAAGGGAGCCTCCAAGGGGGGCGTCCCGGGCCACAGCTCCCCTTCTCACAGATGCAGCGTGTGTTCGGGACATACTTCCGTGTGGGCTTCTATGGTGCCCGCTTCGGTGACCTGGACGAGCAGGAGTTTGTGTATAAGGAGCCGTCCATCACGAAGCTGGCCGAGATCTCACACCGGCTGGAGGCACGTCCCAGCGGTAGGGGGTAGATGGGCACTGGGCTGTGCTGGGGCAGAGCGGGGGCCGCTGCTCCTCCATGGCCCCGAGTCAGCCCCATGTCCCCAGGAGTTCTACACGGAGAGGTTTGGGGAGGACGTGGTCGAGATTGTCAAAGATTCGAACCCCGTGGACAAGACCAAGCTTGACCCACAGAAGGTGAGGGCTCCTGACCATCCCAGGGGACCCCCAAATCCTATCTTCAGGGAGACTCAAAAGTACTATTGCCTGGGGACCCTCAAATCCTATTTCTCTGGCAAACTTCAGAGCTTCTCTCTCTCGGGGACCCCCAAATCCTTCTCTTTGGGAGATTCTCAAACTCGAGACTTTGGGAGATGTGAGAACCCCAGATTTAAAGCTCCCAGACCCAAGGAAGTCCAAATCCCCTTTCTCCAGGGATGGGGCCCTGCAGGGAGGCTGGCAAGCCCCAAGTGTGTGTACTGGGACTGTGGGAGCCTCATACCTGAGCCCCGCGTCCCAGGCCTACATCCAGATTACTTACGTGGAACCGCACTTCGACACCTATGAGCTCAAGGACCGGGTGACCTACTTCGACCGCAACTACGGGCTGCGCACCTTCCTGTTCTGCACGCCCTTCACACCTGACGGGCGTGCCCACGGGGAGCTGCCGGAACAGCACAAGCGCAAGACTCTGCTCAGCACAGATCACGCCTTCCCCTACATCAAGACGCGAATCCGTGTGTGCCACCGGGAGGAGGTGGGCAGAGGCCCCCGGCCCAGGGAGGGGAGAGGCCGAGACCCAAGATCAAGGGAGGCCCGGGTACCCCAGACCCAGGCTGGTGAGAGAACCCCAAACTCCAACCCCTAGACACCAATCTTCAGACTCAAACCTCTACTCCCCGACCTAGCCAACTGGAGGCTAGATCATAATCAGACCAAAGTCCCCAGAGCCAGACAGGAGGCTGAGACCAGACCCCCCCCCCTCCACCGCCAGACCCAGGCAGGCAGACGTCCCCACACCCTGTTCATGACACAGCCTCTTGGAACCCCACTCCACCCCCAGCAGGGGTCCAGGCTGCTCTGGGCCGGCTTGGGTCAGGACATCTTCGGGCCCCAGTCAGTGCCTGCCAACCGCCCCCCCCCAACAGACAGTGCTGACACCAGTGGAGGTGGCCATTGAGGACATGCAGAAGAAGACAAGGGAGCTGGCTTTCGCCACCGAGCAGGACCCGCCCGATGCCAAGATGCTGCAGATGGTGCTGCAGGGCTCTGTGGGGCCCACTGTGAACCAGGTACAGTCAGTGGGGCAGGCAGGCTGCCTGAGGCACCCCAGAGGCCATGTGGACACCCTCATGAGCCCCTCTCACCCTGCAGGGTCCCCTGGAGGTGGCCCAGGTATTTTTGGCAGAGATCCCAGAAGACCCCAAACTCTTCAGGCACCATAACAAGCTGCGGCTGTGTTTCAAGGACTTCTGCAAGAAGTAGGCCTGACCCCTCCAAGCCCCGCTTATGGGCTCTTTGCCTTCCTGACTTCATACAGCCTCTCTGTATCCGGGATGTCCATTATGGAGCTCCCGCCTCTCTGGTTCTCATTAAGTCTCCTCTACCTAGCAGACTCGCATTATAGCTCCTGACCCCACCCCCCATGGACTGCCCCCCACCTCCAGTCTTGCCTTCTCCTGACTGCCAGCCCCGAGCCTCTCCTGCCTTCTGTCTCCCAGGTGTGAGGATGCCCTGCGGAAGAACAAGGCCCTGATAGGACCAGACCAGAAGGAGTACCACCGTGAGCTAGAGCGCAACTACGGCCGCCTACGGGAGGCTCTGCAGCCGCTGCTCACCCAGCGCCTGCCCCAACTGCTGGCGCCAACCACAGTGGGCCTCAGGTGCCTGACCCCGGCCCCCCATCCATCGAGAGGGCAGAGGCGGGCACAGATGGGTGCTGTCCTATACGTGCGTGTCAGCACGCATGCTCACGACGTGGCACAAACATGCAACTAGGGGGACATGAGTGCTGGGCAGGCTCCCGGCAGCCACTTCGGATCCTGGCGAGGTCATTTCCCAGACATGTGACTTCACGTTCCTGAGCCGCGATTTCCGCATCTGTAAAATGGGCACAATTCTTAGCTTTGGTGGGAGATTCCAAGAGAGATTCTGTGAACTCGTGGCCAGATCAGAATGGATGGGAAAGGAGCAGAGTCCCTAATTAGAAGAGGAGGGGGTGGAGGGAGGCTGATGAGCATTATGGAGTTGGCCATGTTGACCCACCTCATCCTTCCCCCAGGAACTCCTTAAACAGAGCAAGTTTCCGGAAGGCCGACCTCTGAGCCCTGCATGGCCTGAAGCCACACCCAGAAGAACCATCACCCTGGCCTCAACTGTCTGTGCCTTCCCAGGATTCTCCCCCACACTGGCACACTGGGCTGTGGGGTGATCATATTCACGTGGGGCTGGGCCCTCTGTTCCTCTGTTCCCATCTGTGTGCACTGATGTTTCTTACCTTTTCTAATTTAAAGTGGTTTTCATGAGCAGCCTGTTTGATGTGGATCCTGGGAGTTGGGTCATGAGCGCACCCACACACCCTGATCTTTGACAGACTCTGAGAACCCACTGGGTGCCGGGAACACAGCAGTGACAACCGATGCAAATTCCTAACCTGGTGGGGCTGACATTCTAGTAGAGGAGGCAACACACAAATAATGTCACGTGCCCATGGGAAATAATAGTAACATTAATTAAACTCTTGGCAGAGGACTCAGCACTGCGCTAAATGGCTCCTAAAAAGACACCACCCCATTTATGGGGCCTTTGTGACCTCCATTAGGCCCCTGCCTCCTAGTTAGTGAATTTTCTCAATGCCATTATCAGGTAGGAAGCATTCTTAACCCTGTTTTACAGGTGGGGAAAATGAGGCACCAGGCAGTTAGAGGCTTGGTGGGGATTGGAGCCCAGGTCCGGTTTAGCCATTGCCTGCGCAGCCTCGCACTGACCCAGCCCCACTCCCCACCCCGCGGCAGTCACGCCACCCCGTACCAGGCCTGTGCTGGGCCGCTTCCAGCCCTCGGCGGGGGGGGGGGGGGGAAGAGTGGGGGGGGGAAATGGGGGAAGGGTGACCTCCCGCCGCCGCCGCCGCCGCCCGCGCCCTCCCGGAGCTGGGCCTCGGCCAGCCCCGCCCCCTCCCGCCCCCCGCAGCGCCCAGCTGCAGCGGTGGCGGGGACCATGCTCTGGGGACTCGGGGAGGAGGGGCGAGAGGACGACACCGGACCCCTTGCGCGCGCGCGAACACACCCACAGACACACACCTGCGGTCCAGGTGCGATCGCGTTCTCCCGGCACCCCCTCCACGGCGGCCCGGGCTGCGGGCGCCTGGGGGCGGGGCCGGCCCGGAGGGGGCAGGGCGGGGGCGGAGCCACCGCCGAGGGCCGGGCGGCCGGGCGGTGGCGCGCGGAGGACGCACGGGCGGCGGGACGCAGGGACTGCGGCGGCCGGAGCGCGCGAGGCGAGTAGGACCCGAGGTTGGGTCGGGGTTCGAGTCCGGTTCGGGGTTCGAGCGTGGTCCCCACCCCACCCACCCCCAATCCCGGGGCGCGACCTCGCCGTTCTCTACGAGCTGCTGCTTCCAACGCCATCGTCTAGGTCCAAACTTTCCCGACTTTGAGTGTCTCGTTCCCCGCGTCTCTGTCCCCCCTCCCCCGTCTTTGACCCCGGCCCTGCTTCTCTCCCCCGGCCCCATCCTCCTCCATCTGTACTTCTCGCCCTGCCCCTTTCCCGCATCATTGCCCTCCCTCTGCCTCTTTCTCCCACCTCGGTTCTGCTCTCTACCTCCCTACCCCCGCGCTGCCCCCTCTCGCCCTCCTCGGTGGCCGAGCCGAGCCAGGCCCCAGACGGCGGGAAGGCGTCCGGGCGTCCGGCCGGGCTGGGCCTCGGCCTGGCGGCTGGGCCGGCGTGGGGAGCGGCAGCTGTTTGCCATTAGCCGGGGACCCCGCAGGCCCCGCCCCCTCCCTGCACAGGGCGGGGTCACCCTTGCCCCCATCTTTGGGGCGGGGAGACCCCAGAGACGTCCGGGTTTGGTTGGCAGGGGGGCTTCAGGGAGACCTCGCCGGACATTCGGGTCGGCCCGGGACCCCGCGCCCCCTTACCTGTCCCCTCTGGGAGTGTCCCGACTCCCTTTTTCTCCATCTCTCTCCTACCTGGTGTTTCCTTTTCTGCACCCCAGGGGTCCCATACGGGGAGGGGGGCTTCAGCCACCACACTCCCCACCTCCATCTGCTTTCTAGACCTGGAGTCATCCTCGCACCTGGAGGGTGGTCAGATGACTGGACACTCTCAGACCTCAGTCTCTGTGTCTGGGAAATGGGCAGAGGGATGTGGAGTTGGGGGTGAGAGTGGTGTGGCCCTGGCAGTGGGGAATCTGCCAGGCTTAGGTTCAAGTCCAGACCCGGCCCCTTCCTCCTCTGGTGACCCTGGGCAAGTCATTGGACATTTCTCTGTCTCCAAAACAGGGCAGTAACCGAGTGCCTGATGGGACTGTTGTGATCAAAGGAGCGGCTGGGGTGATTATTACACTTATCACCATTGTTTGCCCCACCGCTGTTCACCTCCAGGGGCCCCCACAGGCTATTCCAATTCTGCTTCCTGCCACCAGTCTCTCTCAGGTCTCCGAAAAATACTTTTGATCACCTCCGTGGTGTGTAGGGGGTGAACCTCCAAGCAGGTGGAAAACCGAATTTCATACAATTGGTGACTGTGCTCCAGGCGTTGAAAGACAGAGACGTGGAGAGAGAGAGAGAGAGAGGGAGAGAGAAGTGGAGCGAGACACAGACGGATGCGGAGCGACGCGGAGAGACGTGGAGAGACTAAGCAAGAGGCGAGCAGGGTGTGAGGAGAGGACAAGCTTGGCCGCCCCTGGAGCCCCAGCCTCGCCTTCATGCCCGGCAGGTGCCCCGCTTGGCCCATCCTCCCAGGTACCCACTGCCCTGGCACCCGTAGGCCAGAGAGAGTCCTCCTTGGTGGGACGGGATGGGGCCTCTGGAGCAGGGTGGCTGGAGGTCAGACAGCAGAAAGGACTGGCCAAGCTCAGGCTGAGTGGTGGGGACAAAAGGGTCCTGGCTGGTCTCCAGGGCTGAGGAGAGGTTAGTGAGAGGCTTTGATTGTCCCTCCCTCTTGCAGCCTCCAAGCATCCTCTCTTACTTCCTCCCCCCCCCACCCCCACGACTTCCCTGGCCACCACCCGGCCTTCTATCCCTGCTGCGCCCCTGAGCCGGACGCATCCTGGGGGGGCAGGAAGTTCTCGTGTAGCCCGGCAGCAAAACTGTTTATTTTTAGAGAAAATTGTTTCCATAAAGAGGAAAGGCTTTGCTCCTCACTGCCTCCCCTCAACTTTCCCTACCCCCCCCCACTCTGGCTGGCCTGACCCCGCTCTGCTTTGGGGTCCCCTACCCTGAGCTCCATCTCTCCTTGTGCCCCTGTGTCTCCCGTGTTCTCGGATCTCTGCAGGAAGACTGTCCCCCACGTAGTGCCCCAGCCCCCTGCCCACCTCAGCCCCGATCTGTCCCCGTAGCCAGCTTCTGGCCTGGGCTGAGAGGAGGGGTGCAGGAAGGGTGGGGCCTGTCGGGCTTGGGGCCCCCCGGCCCAGGGCCTTGTGGAGGCGGGGCTGTGGGAGCAGCTGGAGCCTGTCCAGGGGCTGGACAGATGTGCAGGCAGGCCGTGAGGTTTGGTTTCTTTGTTCCAGGCCTCGGGGGCCCTCCCCCCCAACCCCTTTCCACAAGCCAGGCCGGGTGTATTCCTATGAGAGGGTCCCGGACTCGGGGAAGGTGAGGGGGGGTGGAAGGGGGACAGTTGTGGGGGAGGGGTGACCACATCCCCTCCCCCCGACTCCAGGCTCCAATATCCCCTCTTCCCAGGTACGCCTCAGCCGGTGCTGCAGGTGATCTGAGTCATAGGCCCCAGGTGACTCTTGAGGAGCATCTGCAGACCAGAGGATGGCCCAAGTCCTGCACGTGCCAGCCCCCTTCCCAGGTCAGGGGTCTCAGAAAGAAGGGGCTCTGCCTTGGGGTCTGGGAGAAAGATATGGCTTGCCTCAGGGGTAGAGGCCAGGGAGGAGGAGGTGGGGGGTGTTGTTGAGGGTAGAATACAGCCCTGCCCAGAGGGCCTGAATGAGGACCTTTTGGCTCTACCCTGGAGGGTCTGATGGGGGAGACAGTCTTTCAGGGAAAGGGGCTGGTCTGAGTAGAGACACAGGTCCCTGTGCTGGGGGTGTTGAGGGAGTAGGCACAGGCCTGCCCTGAGGGTTTCTGAGAGGGGGACAGGGCCTTGCCTTGAGACTGGAGTCACGGTTGAGCACCCAGTGGGCTCCCATCCCTTGGGCAAATAAACCTTGACTCTCCCAGGGATGTGAGTCTTCACCCTGGTCTTTCTTCATGCCCCAGGGACCCCTGGCCCAGCCTCCCCACCTACCTTCCCTGCCAGGGAGCCTGACCCACCGTACTCCGTGGAGACGCCCTACGGCTACCGCCTCGACCTGGACTTTCTCAAGTACGTGGATGACATCGAGAAAGGCCACACGCTCCGGCGAGTGGCCGTGCAGCGCCGGCCGCGCCTCGGCTCACTGCCCCGAGGTCCTGGCTCCTGGTGGACATCCACCGAGTCTCTGTGCTCTAATGCCAGTGGGGACAGCCGCCACTCGGCCTATTCCTACTGTGGCCGTGGCTTCTACCCGCAGTACGGTGCCCTGGAGACCCGAGCCGGTTTCAACCCGCGCGTGGAGCGCACGCTGCTGGACGCCCGTCGCCGCCTGGAGGACCAGGCGGCTGCGCCCACTGGCTTGGGCTCCCTGACCCCCAGCGCGGCAGGCTCCACCAGCTCCTTGGTGGGCGTGGGGCTGCCACCCCCGACACCACGGGGCTCAGGACTGTCCACACCTGTGCCTCCCAGCGCCGGGCACCTGGCCCACGTGCGGGAACAGATGGCAGGTGCCTTGCGGAAGCTGCGGCAGCTGGAGGAGCAGGTGAAGCTGATCCCGGTGCTCCAGGTGAAGCTCTCTGTGCTGCAGGAGGAGAAACGGCAGCTCACAGTACAGCTCAAGAGCCAGAAATTCCTGGGCCATCCCACAGGGGCCCGGGGCCGCAGCGAGCTCTGCCTGGACCTCCCAGAGCCCCCCGAGGACCCGGTGACTCTCGAGACCCGGAGCGTGGGCACCTGGGTCCGGGAGCGGGACTTGGGGGTGCCCGATGGGGAGGCAGCCCTTGCCGCTCAGGTCGCCGTGCTGGAGACCCAGCTCAAAAAAACCCTCCGGGAGCTGCAAGCAGCTCAGGCCCGGCAGGCTGACCCCCAGCCCCAGCCCCGGCCCCGGCCCCCACCAGACAGCCCCATCCGTGTGGACACTGTCCGGGTGGTAGAGGGCCCTCGGGAGGTGGAGGTGGTGGCCAGTACAGCCGCCGGGGCCCCTGCACAGCGGGCCCAGAGTCTGGAGCCCTATGGGACGGGGCTGCGGTCCCTGGCGACGTCTGGAAGGGTCGAGAGCCCTGCTGTGTTCCGCAGCCATGAGGTGGTAGAGACAGCATTCCCAGCATCCACTGGCAACGTGCCCACTGGCAACGTCCACCTGGTGAAAAAGATCAGCATCACGGAACGAAGCTGCGATGGGACAACAGGTGAGCCATAGTGGATGGGGGAGGGTGGTGGAGAGGTCCTCTTTGTTCCTCTGAATGCCAAGGTCTAGCCCCAGCCCTGGCCTTCCAGCAGACCAACCACTCTGGCTCTCAGAGCCTCTTGTCTGTTCACCTGCAAAAAAGGGGACAGTTGTACCACTGATTCTGTGCTGTAGGGAGGCATGCGGAAAAATCAGGTATCTGATTAAGTGTGCGTTTTCATGTCTAGTATGTTGTAAGTATCCAGAAAACAGGAGGTATTTGAGGGAGGGTCCCTAAGACTATTGGTTCGTTGGGCCAAAAAAAACCCAATTTATTCAGTGAATGGCAGAAACCCAACTTCAGACCAGTTTAGGCGAGGAAAAGGAAATGTATTGTTCACGTAACTTAGGGACAACTTTAGGTATAGCTGGATCTAGGTGCTCCAGTATCATCAAGGATCTCTGACTTCTTCTGTGCGCCTTGGAGTCGTCTTTCTCAGGTGAGTGAAAGTGGCCCCACCACTCCAGGCATCTGTCCTTCCATCTCAGTGGAAAGGGAGCCTCTCAGTCCAAATAGTGCCCATAAAAAAATCCCAGGGGTACCCCTCATTGGCCGGTGGCAGTCATGTACCCATCACGGAGCCAATCACGGTGTCCCTCACTGCCCGACCCCAGATCCTGGGGGTAGAGGAGCCCCAACCAAGTCCGGTGGCCTTTGAGAAAACAGAGGGGTGCCCCCCTGGCAGAAGTGCTGAGTCTGCATGCCAGGGAAGAGGATGTGGGATCTGCAAAATGACAGTTGCCCCACCACTGCTACCCTTGGGCTCCTGGGAGAAGCTGTCGGAATGATTCATAATAATGACAGTTGTTCTTTATCAAGCGCTAGCCTAGTGCCAGGTGCCATGCTAAGGGTTTCACTCGTGGAAGGCTAAAGAGTATGGGGCTTTATAATCAAGCCACCTGGGTTCAAATTCTACATCTTGATGTAGCCCTAGGTGAGGGACTTCACCTCTCTGAGCCTCAGCTTCCCTATCTGTAAGTGGCGTAGTGATAGTCCCCACCTCTAGGACTCATGTGAATTAATGCGCACAGTGAACCCTCAGTCCCTGCTTGTTGCTGCTTTTGATAATTTTCAGGCTAATTCTGCTTATAGCTGGGGAAACTGAGGCTCAGGGAAAAGTTGTACTGGCCCTGGGTCACACAGCCAGGAAGTGGCTGAGCCAGGATCTAGACCAAGGTCAGAGGGCTCAAAGGTGCAGCTCAGGCCCTCAACCCAGTCTCGAATGTCAGAGCCCCATGGCGGGACCCGAGGGCACAAGCTGGAGGGTGGGGACCCAGCTGTGTTTTCTTGCTTTTCCGTGTTGTTCCTGGCCAGCTCCGGACACCACTCCTCTGTTCTGTGTCCATCACAAACTCCCGGCCCTTTGACTCTGGCCCCCAGCCAAGGGCCCTGCCCAGTTCAGCCTTGGGATTTCTGAGAGGCAGCCTTCATTCCAGTCATGCCACCTAGGGCAGCCATGGGGCTGCCTGCCTGCAGGACACACAGACATAGTGATGTTCCCACTCTGTGCAGGCTGCTGCCCCCCAGAGTTCTTTCTTGTGTCTCACTTAACTCCTTCTTGCTGCAGCCAGCCCCAGTCTCGGCTCTGCTTGAGCAGAACTGCAGTGCGCAGTTCATTTTAGTGTCTTTTCATTCAGCAGACTTTTATTGAATGTCTGCTATGTGCCAGACTCTTCTAGGCACTGGGGACACAGCAGTGAACACGATAGACAGAGCCTGTGCCATAAACCCGTGAAGTCCTAATAATAAATAACTGAAGAAATATTATTTCAGAGAATACGTGTTTGAAGCAGATAAAACAGGGGCACAGGGCAGGCAGTAGTTGGATGGGGTGGTGGTCTGGGTTCCGATTCTGATTTCGCTGTTTCCTAGTTCTGTGCCCTTGAGCCAGTTACTTGACCTCTGTGTGCCTCATTTGCAAATCGGGGGTCCTGACAGCCCGGTGTCACCAGATCAGTGTGAGGTTTAATGCGTCAGTTTTTATCGAGTGTTCCGTGTGGCGTCAGGCTGTTGGCTCTTTGAACTGAGACATGAAAGAGAAGAGGCAGGCAGGTGGCATGGAGGTGGGAAGAAGAGTGTTCACAACAGGGACAAAGGTCCCGAAGTGAGGAGTTGCCTTGAGCACATCAAGGTGTGGAACCAGCTGGAATAGAATGAGGCTGGAGAAGCAAGGTCTGGAGGTGGCAGGGCATCAGAGGTGGGTCCTGTAGGGCTTGTAGACTTGGGAGAAGCACTGTGAAAAATGAAATTAGATAGTACAGAACTTGACAAACATTCCAACTATGTGTTCAGGTCGGCCAGCTTGATGGGTAGATCTGGGAGTACTCCCTGGAGGAGGCGGTGGCAAGGAGGACTTCTCTGCCATCTAGAATTCCCTCACTGCAGCCGAAGGGCGGGGAGGGTGAGAAGCAGCCTTCCCCTCAGGCTGACTCGGGTGGGTGAGGCAGGCAGAGGCCTGGACACCTCCCCGGGTCCCTTCCCGCCCCCCGCACCTTCCAAAGGCGCCACCGCAGCAGAGAAGGGGCAGCTGGGCATGTACATCCGTGGGGGCTCCAGGGCTTTGAAATGTCCTTTGCTCCCTTTCGAAACATATTCCTCTGACAGCAATTCATACTCTTTGTGGAAAATTTGGGAAGTAACAGAAGAATCTGGAACACAAAGCAAAACCCCAGTAAACCCACCACCGCCCAGACGCAGCTGTTGTCAGCACTTCTTCTTTCCTTCCGAAATTTTTAATGCAGAAAATAATACGTATTTTTCAAGCCTGGCAACAGGGAACTGATGCTGATGGAAAGCGTCATTTTGTGTTACTTGACTTTGAAAAGCAGTTAGGCAGCCTCACCAAGGGGCCAGGGCATTTTTAGACGCTCTTTTCATATTTTAACTCATTTACCTCCCCAAGCCACCCGGATGCGGATGCTTTGGGCAGTGTTTTCATCCCCATTTTACAGATGAGGAAACGGAGGCCTAGGGTGGTTGCCCACTGTTCATAAGGCCAGAATTCAAACTACGCCTTTAGTTTTTTGGATTTAACATGATCCCAGAGGCATTTCTTCTCGTCATTAAAAATTCCTGGGATGCCGTATTTCCTGAAAAGCCACATCAGTCTCTGCTGTCATCCGTGCCACGCAGACATCCTCCTGTGGAAACCCCTCACATCTTCTGTTTTCTCAGGACAGGTTTCTAGAAAACCATATTTTTTTAAAGGTTTTATTTATTTGACAGCAAGAGAGCACAAGCAGGGGAGAGGGGCAGAGGGAGAGGGAGAAGCAGGCTCCCCCGTTGAGCAGCAGGGAGCCTGTTGTGGGGCTCGATCCCAGGACCCCGGGATCATGACCTGAGCCAAAGGCAAATGCTTCACCGACTGAGCCACCCAGGCGCCCCTGGAAGACCATTTTTGGGGCCCATGACGTCTGTTGCCAACTTGCTTTATTCCCCTGTGGCCTCACTCCCTTCCCACACTGGGTGGCTGAGTGGTTTACATTTTTAAAAATGTCTTTTGGCCCGAAGGAGGCCCAAACCTAGTTCATCTAAATTCTTCAGCTCACAGCGACCAGCTCCGTCGGTCTGTGCACGCCAACCCTCTCGTTTTACTTGATTCTTTTTCCACCTTCTCCTTCCATCCTCAGTGCTGAGGGTTGTATGATCTTTGTTGTGACGGCTCAGTTCTGCTTGGTTCTTTTTTTTTTTTTTAAAGCTTTATTATAATATGTAAAAGTATTTTTTGCATATTTAATGTATGCATTTTGATGAGTTTAGTGCCCCGGTTCTGCCTGTGTAGCATGTAAGCGTGGACAATATATAAAAGGACAAGTGGGGCTGTGTGAAATTCAGTTTCATATAATTTTCTTTCTTTTTTTTTTTTAAAGATTTTATTTATTTTTTGACAGAGAGAGATAGCAAGAGAGGGAACACAGCAGGGGGAGTGGGAGAGGGAGAAGCAGGCTTCCCGCGGAGCAGGGAGCCCGATGTGGGGCTCGATCCCAGGACCCTGGGATCGTGACCTGAGCTGAAGGCAGACGCTTAACGACTGAGCCACCCAGGCGCCCCAATTTCATGTAATTTTCACATATCCCAGATAGCATTCTTCTTTGTTTTTTTCCAACCATCAAAAATGCAAAAATCGTGCCCACGGTCCGTAGTTGGCCAACCCCTGCCCTATGCCATTCATGCTCCCCGCCCCCCCAGCCCATGTAATATCATTCCTCACAATCCACCTTCCAAAAGCTTATTTAGACATTTCAGTGTCCTTGAAAAATATGCTCTGTGCATGCTTGATTTCCTAAAATGGTATTGTGATTTCCGAAGAAGAAATCTTGCTGTTTCTTTCTCTTTTTTTCCTCTCTGTACACTCTTTTTGAACTCTCCATCCTGATGCTTGTACCTCGGGCTTGTCACTTGTAATGACTGCGTCGCCTTCTGCCCTAGGGGCGTGCTACAGTTTTCTTTTCTGTGCCCTGTCGGTGGGCACCTGTGTGCCTTCCAGCTCCTGGCTGTCATGAGCAGTGACGGCACTGTCTTCAAGTGTCACCTCCCCTGGGGTTGCTGAATCACAGGGAATTCACCACTTCACTCCACGTTTTGTCCGATCCTTTCTGGGAAAACTCTTCCTGTCCCCACTCCCACCAGCCACGCTTGGATCCGAGGTGCCCATTTCCCCACATACCCACCGGCACAAAGTTTTGTCTCATGTTTTGCCCATCTGACACTAGCGCAAAGTGGTATCTCCTCGTTTTAATGTGCATTTCTTTGATTTTTTTTGGTGAGATTGGGCATCACCATCTATGTTTAATAAGATTCTTCTGTGGATCACTTATTCATAGCCTTTGTCCATTTTTCCTCGGACAATTTTGAGAAGTTCTGGCATATTCCAGAATCAGGGTTGGCAAACTGCAGCCTTTGGGCCAAATCCAGCCCACTGCCTGTTTTTATAGGCTTGAAGGCTAAGAATGGTTTTTATGTTTTTAAATGGTTGAACGATATGAAAAGAAGAACAACATTTGTGACATGAGCAAAATTATATGAAATTCAAATTTATCATGACTCAGCCATGCTCATTAATTTGCATACTGTCCAGGGCTGCTTTTGCCACTGAGACCCTTATGGCTCACATAACTGAGAATATTTATTGTCTGGTGCCTTACAGAAAAAGTTTATTGAATCTTGTTCTAGAAGATAATCCCTTGGTCATTTTTGGCATTGTGAGTATCTTCCCATAATGTGCATTCTTCTATCATTTAACTTTGTCTTTGTCTTTTTTTTTTTTTTTTTACAAGTTTATTTATTTGACAAAGAGACAGAGAGGGAACCAAGCAGGGGGAGTGGGAGAGGGAGAAGCAGGCTCCCCACTGAGCAGGGAGCCCAATGCGGGGCTCTATCCCAGACCCTGGGATCATGACCTGAGCCGAAGGCAGACGCTTAACCATCTGAGCCACCCAGGCGCCCCCTCATTTAACTGTCTGTGAGGGTTGTTTTTGTTTTGTTTATTTTTATTTTTAATTTTTTAAAAGATTTTTATTTATTCATTTGAGACAGAGAAAGAGAGAGAGAGAGAGCACAAGCCGGGGGAGCAGCAGAGGGAGAGGGGGAAGCAGGCTCCCCGCTGAGCAGGGAGGCCGACGTGGGACTTGATCCCAGGACCCTGGGATCATGACCCGAGCCGAAGGCAGACGCCTAATGACTGAGCCACCCAGGCGCCCCTGTTTTTTGTTTTTTTTTTTAATCAAGTAGAAATCTTCATGTCAGGTACAGTTAAATCCATTGTATTTTTCTTTTTTTTTAATTTTTAATTTTTTTCAGGTTTTGAGATATAATTAGCATGTAGCATTATTATACCCATTCAAGGTATACAAATAGTGATATTTGTATATATTGCAAAATGATGACCGCAGTAAGTTTAGTTAACATTTGTCAGCTCAGAGTTACAGGCTTTTTCTTGTGATGAGAATGTTTAAGGTCTGCTCTCTTAGCAGCTTACAAATGTACAGCACAGCATTATTAGTTAATAGTCCCCATGCTAGGCAGGACATCTCCAGGCTTTATTTATCTCATAACTGGAAATTCCTACCTTTTGACCCCCTTCTCCTATTCCCTCACCCCCTGCTTCTGCAAACCACCGCTCTGTTCTCTGCATCTGGGAGTTTGGTTTTTTCCAATTCTACATGTAAGTGAGATCATCTTGTGTTTTTCATATGTAGTTTGAGTTCGTTTGTTTGTTTTTAGAGAGAGGGAGAGCGTGGGGAATAGGGAGAGGGATAAAGAGAATTTTAAGCAGGCTCCGTGCTCAGTGCAGAGCCTGATTCTGGGCTTGATCTCACAACCCTGAGATCATGACCCGAGCTAAAATCAAGAGTCAGACACTTAACTGACTGAGCCACCGAGGCGCCCCATCTTTGAGGAATTTTTTTAAAGGAATCTTTCCCCTTCCTGAGGCCCCCGATATTCTGTTACATTTTCTTCCTGTAGCTTTGTAGCTTCTGGTAGCTACATTGATCCTTCAGAGTTTTTGTGTGAAGGTGTGAGGTAGGGATCTAGCTTGATTTCCGCCCCCCCCCCGCCCCTTGGGTTGAGTAAGCTGCTTTTCCCAGCATCACACCCCAGAGACCAACTTTCCCACCAATTTGTGGAAACCCCTTTGTCTTAACCCCAGCTCCCTCAGCAATGCCTGCTGTTGGGCCATTGTGGCTGTTTGGAACGTTTTACTCTCTCTTCAGCCAGGTTCCCCATCTTTGCCCTTTTTTGTAAAGTTGTCTTAGCTGGTTGTGGACTTCGGTTCCCCCATGTAAATTGTGGTATCATTTTGCCCCATTTGGCCTGCTCTTCCCTTGGGGCAGAATGGGCTATGGGGCTGCTCTATTTCTTTTTTTTTTTTTCCTCCACTTTTAAAAAATTGTGGTAAAATACACATAACATTAAACTTAGCATGTGACCCATTTTCGAGTGTCCAGTGGCCTAAGCACATTCACACTGTTGTGCAGCCATCTCCAGCATCCATCCCCAGAACTTTTCCATCTTCCCAAACTGAAACTGTCTGAGTTAAACACCGACTCCCCGTTCCCTCCCCCGGCTCCTGGCACCCACCATCCACTTCCTGTCTCTGTGAATGTGACCCCTCTGAGGACCTCACAAAAGTGGAATCCTGCAGTATTTGTCCTTTTGTGACCCACCGCTTTCACTGCGCAAAATGTTGTTTCACCTGATTTTTTTGACCCTCCCCGGCATTGAAATTAGGAATCTAGAGTTTGGGGCCAATCACTGAGACGGTGAACTGGCCCATCTGCCTCCTGACACATCCCACTGGGCCACGGAGTGATTTTGTTTGTTGGATGTGAATTTATTGACAGAGTTTAAAAAAGGAAATCAGGAGATTCACATAGGAGCGCCTGGGTGGCTCAGTCATTGGGTGTCTGCCTTCAGCTTGGGTCATGGTCCCAGGGTCCTGGGATCGAGCCCCGCATCGGGCTCCCTGCTCCGCCGGAAGCCTGCTTCTCCCTCTCCCACTCCCCCTGCTTGTGTTCCCTCTCTTGCTGTGTCTCTCTCTGTCAAATAAATAAAATCTTAAAAAAAAAAAAAAAAGACTCGCATAGAAACCCCAGTGTGTGTTTGGTTCCCCACAGGGGCTCAGGCTACGGCCCTGGAAGCGGCCAGACCCGGCCACACCCTGGGCTGGGCGCCGTCAAACCCATTTGTGGCTGTGTCTCCTCTGTTCTTCATGCTTTGCTTGTGCTGACTGGTGACTGTCTGCTCTTAACTCTGAGTGGTCATGGACTTGAGGAAGTAGTCACTGTGCCTGTCAAAAAAAAGTTAAAAGGAATTGAAAGGAATTGGTCTGCAGAGCCTGTGGCCAGGGGTAGAAATGAGACGTCCTGGGGAAGCAGGGGCACAGAAGCCACACGTGGCCTGGGGGAACCTGAGCAGGTTCTGAGATGGGGACAGCCACTCATGGTGGCACTTCTGTTCCTGGCTCCCAGGCTGGTGATCCAGGCCTGGAGCTCCCTGCTGCCCCCACTGCCACGTGGGCAGTGGGCACCCTTGAGACCTAGTGCCCACAGAGTCACCTTTGTCCTCTGCCCAAGCTGGGTGTTTTTTTCAAATTGTGATAACGTATGCATGATATAAGGCTTATCATCTTAAGCATTTTATTTTCTTTTATTTTATTATTTTTTTCAGTAGGCTCCATGCCTAACGTGGGGCTTTAACTCATGACCCTGAGATCAAGAGTCGCATGCTCCACCGACTGAGCCAGCCAGGTGCCCCGCCCCCATCTTAACCATTTTAACGTGTCCAGTTCAGGGGCACTAAGCACATTCACATTGTTGAGTGACCATCCCCACCGTCCATTTCCAGAACATTTTCATCTTCCCAAACTGAAGATCTACCTGGATGGGTTGTTTGTTTTTTTAAGATTTTATTTATTTATTTATTTGAGAGAGAGAAGGGGAGAGCCAGCGTGCGCGCACGTGCGTCCATGTGAGTGGGGTGGGAGGGGCAGAGGGAGAGAGAGAATCTCAAGCAGACTGCACTGAGCACAGGTCCTGACCCGCGTCTCGATCCCATGACCCCAAGATCATGACCTGAGCTGAAACCAAGAATCAGATGCTTAACTGAACGAGCCACCCAGGTACCCTACCTGGGTGGGTTTTAATTTTTATTTTCCGGGGCCCCTGGGTGGCTCAGTCGGTTAAGTGTCTGCCTTTGGCTCAGGTCATGATCCCAAGGTCCTGGGACTGAGTCCCGCATCAGGCTCCCTGCTCAACGGGAAGCCTGCTTCTCCCTCTTCCCTCTGCCCCTGCCTGTGCTCTCTCTTGCTCACTTTGTCTCAGAAAAATCAATAAAATCTTAAAAAACATTTATTTTCTAGTAACCCTTATTATTTCTTTTTCCTGATTGTTTAAGTGTTACCTGCTTAAAGTTCAGAAGAACAACCTTGCTTTTGTTAAAATACTAGTAAATCTTATCTAAGTAGTGCTTCCGGCGCTCTTGAGTTAACAAATGATCCTTGAGCACTGTTGACATCCAGGCCTTGTCCTAAGCCCTTTCCCCCCATGTCGCCGTCTTCAGTCTGCACAACAACGCCATGATGGAGGAGATGTCATTCTCCTGAGGCACAGAGAGGTTAAGTGACTTACCTGAGGTCACACAGCTTGTTCATGGGAGAGTTGAGTCCCTACCATGCCGGGGACTCTTGGCTGTGATCAAACCTTATTTCCAGATAACACTCAGTGTGATGTTGGGGGGGGCTGGTCACAAGCCGGGATTGTAGTCACAGTGTCTTCTTCCCGGTCCCTGATCAGCTGCCAGCACAGGCTGTTGGAATCCGATTCTGCTGCTCAGAGGGTGAGGGTGACCTCAGGCAACCCTCTGTGCCTCAGTTTCCTTATCTGGAACAACCAGAATCTCATGGGCTGGGAAGATGTGACGAAGCAACACAAGCCTCAGCCCTCCGAACGCCTGGCCCGGGGTATGTGACCCACGTTGTTACCCACGGTGAGCACCTCTCTTCCTGCCCCTGCAGGGCTCCCACGGGCTCTGGCAGAGTCATCCTCGTCACCCCCAGGAGTGGCGGTGACCCCCCTGGCACAGCCTGAGAAGAATGCGGGTGGAATGGGCGCCCGCGAGGCTGCTAACACGGAGCCCACCAGGCAAGCAGCCTCGTGTGAGTCAGAGGAGGCAGGGGGTGCAGGTGAGTGGGGGTGGCCGCCGAGGGGGACGGGGCCCTGGAGGCCTGGGCATAGGGTCTGGCTTTGGGAGATTCTTAACAACACCACCTGCCCCGCCCCCCAGGCGAGCCCCCGACAGGCGTGCGGTCCATCATGAAACGCAGAGAGGAGTCCGCAGACCCCGCGGCCCACCGGAGGAGCCTGCAATTTGTGGGGGTCAATGGCGGGTGAGAGGAGCCCCCCACCCCACCCCACGCTCCCACCCTTTCCTCAGCTTCTACCCTTCTGATTGTTCCCTGGTTTGTTCATGTCCAAGAATGCACCCTGGCCTAGGCCCCTTACTTGGATTCACTCCTTTAAGCAAGGCGCGGTAGACGGTTGGGACACTGAGGCACTCCGGGGCCGGATGTCTTGCTGTAGCTCACACGGCGACGAGGAGTCAGCCCCGGTGGTCAGACTCCCAAGCCTGTGCTGTGGCCGCTGGTCTGTGCTAGTCCGCAGAAGGTGCTGGGCTTGGCTTCCTACCCGGACGGAGCTCCCAGTCCAGTGGGGCCTCAGGCACTGGCACACAGTTCAGACCCAGTGTGGTTGGAGCGGTGATGGGGGATGGGGACACTTGGCAGTGCAGGGTGCGGGGGGAGGCGTTGATGTCCCCAGGGGAGACACTGAAGGAGGGGACGAGTGTGCTGCAGGATGAGCAGGAGCCAGCAGAGTGAAGAGTGGGGGTTGGGAGGGCACAGCCTGGACAAAGGCTCAGAGGTGGGAGGAGGAAGCCACACGCATGAGAAGCCAGAGCCATAAGGAGTGGTAGACAGGGATGGTCTGGGGACTTTGAATGCTGGGCCCAAAGCTTAGACTCTGTCCAGAGGCAGCAAGAAGCACAGGAGGGACCTGTTTGCAGTGGGGTGAGGGTCTGACGCGGTTAGACCTGCATAAGGGGCCAAGGGAGACGAGGTACTGAAGAGTAGAGGGTGAGAGCAGTATTTCTGCCCCCACCCACCCCAAGCAGGATCGCAGTGCTAGCTAGTGTTTATTGAGCGCTTCCTGCGTGCCCGGTGCTGTAAGGCACGTCGCCACGGCCCTGTGAGGCCGATACTGCCATTATTCCCATTTAACAGATGGGGAAACCAAGGTGCAGAGAGGTCACGCGGTCAGAGCCCATGTCCTGTCCCATCTGCTGCGTCTCCTCACTCCACCTGTCCGTCCTTCCTTCCCAGGTACGAGTCCTCATCTGAGGACTCGAGCACAGCAGAGAACTTTTCCGACAACGAGAGCACAGAGAGTGAGGCCCCGGAGCCAAAGGAGAAGGTTCCAAGTGTGGCCGAAGCCCCCCAGCCCCGGCCCTCGGGGACGGCGGTGGCCAGGAGCAGCCAGGAGGAGAGCCAGCTACCTCGGGGGTCTCAGCAGGCGCCCGTGGCAGAGGGCGCGTCAGGAGCGAATGCGGAGGAGGAGATCCGGTCAGTTTTCTGTGTGGGATGAACTCAGACGGTGTGAGGTGGGTGACCCCTGCCTCAGATGGCACCATTCATGCCCTCTGAGGGAACCTGCCATCAGTCGTGCACACCCTCGTCTGAATTAGCGAACCAGCGCTTTCTCCTTCTGGCCGTCCAGAGGTCTGCAGGCTTTGATAAAGGGCCTGATGCGGGCAGTTTGGGCTGTTGGGGTTAGAATTTAAGGGACAGGCAAAGTTCGGCCTTAAGCCACCCACTGTCTTTGGGACATACGCCACACCTACCTTCGCCCGCCCCCCCCCCAGTGAAAAATCTGCCCTCGGGCAAAGATTTTCTATCCACCACTGTCCGCTTGGAATAAACTTTAGCCTGGATGTCCACTTTCTCTTGGGCTCTGTCTGCTCCCCATGTCTGGGGTCACCCGGGAGGCTGCGGTGAGTGCTCTCAAGATAAACTCCCCCCCCCCCCCCCCCCCCCC
>NW_027397144.1:1468720-1482874 GCF_003265705.2 Callorhinus ursinus | reverse complement strand
TCTGTCAAATAAATAAATAAAATCTTTAAAAAAAAAAAAAAGATAAACTTGCCCCTTATCTGCCCCTGGCAGGATGGAGCTAAGCCCTGACCTCATCTCAGCCTGCCTGGCCCTGGAAAAGTACCTGGACAACCCCAATGCCCTCACTGAGCGGGAGCTGGTACGATGGGGCCCTGGGCCTGGGGCCCCCTCCTTCTCTTCCACCCCCACCCCAGCTTCTCATCCACAGTGTCTCCCTGTGCGGGCTTCGAAGGGACTCTGGGATCCCAGCCAAGAGCTTGGCGGGGGGAGGGGCCGTGGTGGGAGGGGCCAGGGTGGTGGGAGGGGCCCCGAGGACGGTCGCCCGCCCACGGTCCTGACCTCTGGTTTCTGCTGTTTGGGGAGCTTGAGGGAAGTTGCTGCCACATTTCTCTTTCTGGGGGTCTGTACTTGCCTTTGAAGACCATGGGCCCAGGATGGAGGTGCTCGTGCCTTCCCCAGGGGGGCACATCTGGGACTGCGGTGCCTGGAGTCCCTTTAGAGCCCTTGTTTTGTCCAGGATGGGGAGCCCACACTGTTGAGTGCAAGGGGCTCATCACGGGAGGGGTGCCCACGCTTCTCCTTCAGGCTCTGGTTCAGGATGGGGGGGTGTCCCTACCCACACTCCCCAACCTGGGGCTTCATCCGGGGTGGGGGGCCACTGGGGAGCAGGCTGCTGCCGCCCTCACACCCCTCCCCTCCCGCACTGTGGCCAGAAAGTGGCCTACACGACGGTGCTGCAGGAGTGGCTGCGCCTGGCCTGCCGCAGCGATGCACACCCCGAGCTCGTGAGGCGCCACCTGGTCACCTTCCGGGCCATGTCGGCGCGCCTGCTGGACTACGTGGTCAACATCGCCGACAGCAACGGCAACACGGCTCTGCACTACTCTGTGTCTCATGCCAACTTCCCCGTGGTGCGGCAGCTGCTTGACAGCGGTGAGCCGGTGTGGGCGGGGTGGGGGCCCAGGCGGGGGGGCCGGCTGCTCCCCCAAGCCTGATGGTCCGATGGTGAAGACGCTGCCCTCTTGGTCTCTTGAGGAGCATGCCAGCCTCCCATTCTGGGGGCGGGGGGAGGCACAGGTCCTACCCGTAGCCCCAGCATACTGAAAAAGGCAGACATGGCCTTAGGGACAACATGGACACCTTCCAGCCCCCCTCCAAGGCTCCCTGTGTGATGCAGGTGACACCTCTGGAGCATAGCCTCCCATCTGGGACTTAAAAGATACCGTCGTTGAATAGGCAAGGAGAACTCTGTCCTTCCCTGGTCTAACAGGGAAGACACAGCCTCCCACACTGATGAAGGAGGCCGAGCCCACAATCTGATGGAGAAGATACAGGTCAGGCTGAAGGGGACTGGCTCTTCCAGATCAGTGGAGGAGACACAACTCCTATTCTTAGCCCGAAACCTGGGTGCCAGGCTGATGGACGGAGACACGGTCTCCCCCTTAGAAGTCCCTCATCTAATGGGGTGGCATAGTGGAGGTGGAGACGCTGGGGCAGAATGGGGCTCTCAGCCTGAGAGAAGGGAGGAATCTGGCCACTGATGGGGGATATGCTGCCTGGTTTTCATGGGCGCTCCCCCAGTTTTGGGGTCTGAAGGTCCGGTGTCCCCCCCAGGTGTGTGTCAGGTGGACAAGCAGAACCGTGCTGGCTACAGCCCCATCATGCTCACTGCCCTGGCTACCCTGAAGACCCAGGATGACATCGAGACCATCCTGCAGCTCTTCCGGCTCGGAAACGTCAATGCCAAAGCCAGCCAGGTATGGGCCCTCCGTGCTGCGGACCCAGGCAGCCCTTCCCGCTGACCAAGTCCCGGCTGTGCACCAAGCCCAGATGTGATCTTATTCCATGCCCCGGGGGAGAATCCCCACTCCACAGACAAGGGAGCCGAGGCTCAGAGAAGCACCCATTTCCTCAAGGCCAGACTAGAGGAGGTGGGATTTGAACCCCCATGGTCTAGCTTTAGAACCCCATTATTTTTAAGATTCTATTTATTTACTTGACAGAGAGCGTGAGTGAGCACGGAGAGCGTTTAGTACATTCACAATGTTGTACAATCATCACCTCTATCTACTTCTCACTCACGTTCTCTGTCAAGTAAATAAAAAGAATCTTAAAAAAAGGGGGGGAGGGGGAGTGGGGGAGTGGCAGGCAGAGGGAGGAGCAGGCTTCCCGCTGAGCAGGGAGCCTGATGCGGGGCTCGATCCCAGGACCCTGGGATCATGAGCTGAGCTGAAGGCAGACGCTTAACGACTGAGCCACCCAGGCGCGCCCCCTCCCACTGGCTTTTCTATTGATTTAGTTCTTCTTTAATTAAAAATAATTTCAGTGGTTTACTTATTTTAACTGAGGTGAAATACACGTAAGATTATCCATTTAGGGGCCCCTGGCTGGCTCAGTTGGTAGAGCATGTGACTCTTGCTCTTGGGGTCCTGAGTTTGAGCCCCTTGTTGGGAGTAGAGTTTACTTAAAAAAATTTTTTAAGGGGCGCCCGGTGGCTCAGTCGGCTCAGGTCATGATCTTGGGGTCCTGGGAGTGAGCCCCACGTCAGTCTCCCTGCTCAGCGGGGAGCCTGCTTCTCCCTCTCCCCCTGCCCCTCCCCTGTGCCTGTGTGCATGCACGTGCGCTCTCTCTCTCAAATAAATAAAATCTTTTTTAAAAAAATAAAAGGGATAATCTTTTTTATTTTATTTTATTTATTTATTTGACAGAGAAAGAGACGGCGAGAGAGGGAACACAAGCAGGGGGAGTGGGAGAGGGAGAAGCAGGCCTCCCGCTGAGCAGGGAGCCCAATGCAGGGCTCAATCCCAGGACCCCGGGACCATGACCTGAGCCGAAGGCAGACGCCTAACGACTGAGCCACCAAGGCACCCTGGGATAATCTTTTTTAAAAAAATTATTACTATTATTTTTTAAGAGAGAGCACACATACGTGTGGGGCGGGGGGTTGCAGGAGAATTTTTTTTTTTTTTTTTTTTAGGGAGCAAAGCAGGCTCCATGCCCAGCCCAGAGCCTGACGCAGGGCTCGATCTCATGACCTGAGATCATGACCTGAGCCGAAGGCAGACACTCAACCAACTGAGCCACCCAGGCGCCCCAGATTATTCCTTTTAAAGTATACAATTCAGTGGCGTTTAGTACATTCACAATGTTGTACAATCATCACCTCCATCTACTTCTAGAACATTCTTATCACCCCAAAAGGAAGCACTGCGCCATTAGCAGTCACTCCCCATTCCCCCGCCACTTGCTCCTGGCAACCACCAGTCCGTTTTCTATCTCTATGGATTTACCAATTCTGGATATTTTACATAAATAGAATCATGTAGTATGTGTTTTTTTGTGCCTGGCTTCTTCCAGTGAACGTAATATTTTCAAGGTCCGGGGTGCATCAGTCCTTCATGCCCTTCTAAGGCTCAGTGATATTCTGTAGTTTGTTTTTCTGCTCATCCAGTAATGGACATTGATTTAATTTTTATTGAGGTTCAACTGACATATGGGAAAAGTATACACATCTTAGCTCAGTAAATGTGTACATCTATATTGACACCTGGGAGTGAGGAACCTGCTTTAGTTGGGGATGGGAGTGGGTAGGCAAGTGGCACCTCCCCAAAGAGGAAACATTTAAGTCCAGACGTAAGGGATGAAAAGGAGACAGGAGGAGGAGGGACCAGCAGGTGCAAAGGCCCGGTGGTGGGAGGGATTGTTTGAGATCTAGAAGGAGGCCAGTGAGTGGGGAATGCCGTTACCATCACAGTACTTGGGAGCCACAGAAGGTTTCTGAGCAAGGGTGTCATGCCTTGGGGCCCCGCATAGTCCATAACCCTGTTCCTTGCCCTGCCCAGGCAGGGCAGACCGCCCTGATGCTGGCCGTCAGCCACGGGCGGGTGGACGTGGTCAAAGCTCTGCTGGCCTGTGAAGCGGACGTCAACCAGCAGGATGACGACGGCTCCACGGCCCTCATGTGCGCCTGTGAGCACGGCCACAAGGAGATCACGGGCCTCCTGCTGGCCGTGTCCAGCTGCGACATCTCACTCACTGACCGCGTGAGTCCCCAGCCCGGCGCGCCCCAGGGAGGGCGGGAGCACCACTCGGGGCTCGTCAAAGCAGTGGATGCTTTACAGGACGGGAGCACCGCTTTGATGGTGGCCTTGGACGCCGGGCAGAGTGAAATTGCGTCCATGCTGTACTCTCGCATGAACATCAAGTGCTCGGTGAGTGTCAGCCCTGGCGGGGGGCGGGGGAGTGGCGCTCTGTGAGGGGACGGATGGTTAGGAAGGGCTGCGGCTGTATGGGGCCCATGCTTGTTGAACCTTCCTGGTGCCCCTGTGAGGAAATGAGGCACGGACAGCTGAGAATACATAATAGTATTTGAACCTGGACCTGGCTGGTTCCAAAGGCTGGCTCTTAACTACCGTTCACTCGTTTGAGAAATATTTACAGAGCACCTGCCGCATGGTAGACCCTGGGGGCCAGAGCCCCGAACCAAACTGGAAACGGTTTCTGCCCCCACGGAGCAGGCAGATACAAAATATACAAATCAGTGTACCATGACCAGGTGATAGTAACTGCTGGAAAGAGATCTGAAACAGGATAGGAGGGGACAGTGGGAGATGGGGAGCTACTGAGGCCGTGGGGGAGTGAGTTGTGTGGCTGTCCAGGCAGAGGGAACCTGCAAAGGCCCTGAGGCGGGAGCATGCTTGATGTGTTTGAGGAGCATCAAGGGAGATGAGAGCAAGGAGGTGACACTGTAGATCACGCAGGCCATTGTGGGCCACAGTGAGGACTTTGGCTTTTGCTCGAAGCATGTCAGTGTATATTCAAGGCCTTGAGATGTCTCCCTGTAAAGAAACCTAAGCTGTGTCTAACTCAGCATTGCTCTTATGTGAGCACAGAAACCAGGGTTTTTAAGAAATGATGTCTGTTAGCAGAACACTGTCTGGAAGCCTCCAGAGGAGGATAATTTTGATACTTGCTGTATCATAAGCGCCTGATGGAGGAGAGAGGCGTTCCAGTCTGACGGGGGAGACTGTGGCACTCCTCATAGGTCTCTAAAGTGATACCCTTGTCTGATGGAGGAGTCAAGCTCTTCCAGTCTGAGGGACCAGATTCTAGGTGCCTCTCAGCCATGATTTCTTGAACCCTCCACAAGAGCCTGATTCAGCTGCATAAAGTACTGTTATCCTTTCCGTTTTTCAGGTGGGGAAACTGAGGCTTAGAATAGTTACACCCCCGGCCCAAAGTCTCACAGATAGGAATGGGGGAGGCCCCGAGAGCCGTCTGTCTCCAGATCTAGGGCAGGAAACTCACATTCCTTCCTCCTCACTCTGCCTTGCCCTTGCCCTGGCCTCCCTGAGGCATGTCTGCAGCCTGGCTCAAGGCTGGCATGGTAGGTGTTGACCACAGTGACCCCCCCCCAAATAGTCCAGGAGAGTGAGGGTCACTGAGATAAGCCCTCCGTCGCCCACGTGACTTCCAGGCTCTTACTGAGGCTCTAGGTTTTCCCAGCTTCATTCCCCAGAGTGCTTGGACATCTGGGACTCAGTTGTGGTGCTCAGGGCATCACCTGGGGATCAGCTTGGCCTCGGTTTCTTCAACTGAAAGATGGGGTTGATAGGACCAGGTGATGAGCTGCTGTCTGATGTGTGGTCCCACTCCCAGGGGCTCCTGGGGGACAGACCCCAGTCCTCCATCATTGTCTACCTAGACCACTGCTGTTGCCTCCACCCTGGCTCCAACCCTCACTGCCGCCTCCAGTCTGTACCGCCCCCCCCCACCCGGCAAGCAGAGGTCAGTCACTGTGAACACGTGCGTGAGGGTATATCCCTCCTCGGCTCACAGCCCACTGTAGCTGTCACCCTACTTGGAGAAAAAGCCAAAGTCCTCCCCAGAGCCCACCAAGCCCTGCACGAACACCCTCACCTCCCCACCACACTCTCTTCCTCTGCCCCTTGCTCAGTCTGCTCAGCCTCTCTGCTGCTGCTCCTGCCTCAGGGCCTTTGCACTTGCTACTTCCTCTGCCAAAAAGCCCCATCCCTCAACGTCACTCAGCTCAGAAGCCTTTCCCGCCCCGACTACCTGCTCTCCACTTCCATTCCCCCTCCATCCTTTATCTGTGATGAAAATCCTCCTCAGCATCCCTGTGCTTCTCTGAACATTGCCTCCTTGAGGCCAAGGGACCAAGTTCTGTTGTTCACTCACCTCAGCCCTGAGGCCAGCCAACCTAGTTGGCACGTTGCAGGCACTGGAAGTGATGCCCAACAAAAAGAATTCTGCTCCTTGTTTCAGTTTGCCCCGATGTCCGATGACGAAAGTCCTGCGTCATCCTCTGCCGAAGAGTAGCCGTGAGGGAGGCCAGAGGCACCTCTGCTTGGGGCCAACCAGCCCCAGAGCCAGCTGGCCCTCGTCCCTTGTCCCCTCCCTCACCAGCCCCCACGCAGATTCACCAAGGCCTACGTCTCAAAGGCAAGTGGATTTTTCTTCCGCTTCCCAGGAGGAGCCCCCGACAGCAGCAAGACTCCAGCTTAAAGCGGGTTTTTCCTGGTAGGCCAGTTCAAAGCAGCCGCAGTGCAGACTGAAGCTAAATTCTTACGTAAATCGGCGCCAGTGGCCGAGGCTGGGGTGTGGGTTTATGAAGAACATGGAGAACAATCAACTGGCAATTATGGATGGAGCAGGGTGAAAGGGAAAATACTGTATTTTTGAGTCATTATCGGGGGAGGGGGGAATCATATTCCTTGTTGCCAATTTTGAAAGTCACTGGAATCGCATATTTTCATTTTAATCCTGAATGTTATTATGCACGGGTCACGTCTGGAGTGGCTTAATGCCCCCCCCCCCCCCCCCCCCACATTTAATTGTCTGCTATATAATAGTGTTTTGTTCACTCCCCCCCTCCCTGCCCAAGACCTCTCTTGGGAGAATTTTCTTCTGGTCTCTACACAAAACAGATTCTGTCCTTGTCACTCAGGGCAGGAAGCTGAGTCCTTCCTTCTGCTTTCAAGTAAGGGGGCTCAGGACCCAGCAGCCAAGATGTGTGAGCAGTTCACATCGAAAAATCACCCAGAAACCCGTCTCCTCCCTGCGTGGAGGCCCTGGCAAATATTAATTTTCCTAGAAAATCTTTCAGACCTGGGGACGCAGGAAATGAATCCGGTTCCCAGAGCAGCTGCTGAGTCCCTGGGCTTAGAACCCTGGTAACGGGGCCGTCCTCAGCCTCCCCAGACTCCAGAATTTCTCTCCTCAAAGGGGGGGGAAAAAAGGGCATATGCGCTTGCTGGCAAAGCGTAGAGCAAGCTCCAAAAACTCCATGTGTGCACAATTAAAAGTTGGCTGCCCCCGAGGGTTCCCAGTGCAAACTTAAAGAGACAGGGCTTTGCCGAAAACCAAACAAGGGCCAGCTGGGTGTGTGTGTGTGTGTGTGTGTGTGTGTGTGTGTGTGTGTGTGTGTGAACAACCTACAGGCTTTCCGGAGCTGCCTGGAACAGAGCCTGCTGGAAATAGGGCTCACCAGACACACAGTTTCCTTCATGGCCTGTTTTGTCCAGAATCTTAACATAGTTTTCTTTCCAGTTCCTTCCTTTTGTGAACAACAACAACAACAACAACAACAACAAACCGGGGACAGAGGATGGGTTCAGAGCCTTGAGAAGTGCCTTATGACAGGGAGTAAGGTCCCTAGCTAATAGGTGTCTCGTCCCCTCTCGTCCAGTTCTCTGAGCTCAGCCGCCAGGGTTGAAGCCAAACCACAGCCCTGAGTGCTTGTGTTCATTCAGTAAAGCAAGGTGCTGGCTTCTCTCCTAGAAAAGTGGGCTTCTTGGCTCAATGGAGTCTGGCTTGCTTTGATTTTTGACTGAAGGGAGGTACCGAGGACAAAAGAGCTTGGACGGTCAAAGGAGACACCCTAGGTTACGTGTGTCCGCATGCGTGTGTAAATCGGAGAGAAAACAAAACCAAAGCTGACCGGGGACAACTGCTCGTGTCTGACAGAAGGCCACAACTTGGGGCAGCTTTGAGAAGGGGTGCAAGAGTGGTGTGCCTGTGTGTCTGGCCCCAGAGCCAGCAGTTAGGTTTATTTTCGGCTCCTAGAAGCAGCTCATGGACAGCCCCCCCACCCTGCCCAGATAAGCCCACGTTTATCCCTGCTTTCCCTTCCCCTGCCCGTGGGGCTTGGTGTGCGAGGCTCCAGGGATGGCCCGCCTTTGTCCCTGTGCTCTTCTCACGTGTATTCATGACCTTTAACTTCACTTTCCAACCACGGTACGTCCATAAAGACAGTATTACACTTAAATGAAGTATTCCTTTTTTGTAATCGTGTTGTAGAAGGTAAAGGAATTTAATAAAGCTATCTTATGATAATGTCCACACATCAGTGTCTGGTCTTTGTCTCCTTGTACTCCTCTTTAAGCTTTCAAGTAGATCTCTTTTTTTTTTTTTTTTAAGATTTTATTTATTTGACAGAGACACGGCGAGAGAGGGAACACAAGCAGGGGGAGTGGGAGAGGGAGAAGCAGGCCTCCCGGCTGAGCAGGGAGCCCGAGGCGGGGCTCGATCCCAGGACCCTGGGATCATGACCTGAGCCGAAGGCAGATGCTTAACTGACTGAGCCACCCAGCTGCCCCTCAAATAGATCTCTTTTTGAAAATGGACTGATTTGGGGGCACCTGCATGGCTCGGTCGGTGAAGCATCTGGCTCGGTTTTCGGCTCAGGTCACGATCTCAGGGTCATGGGATGGAGTCCTGCGTCAGGCTCTGCACCCAGCTGGGAGTCTGCTTAGGATTCTCTCATCCTCTCCCTCTGTGCCTCCCCCCCCACCCACACACGTTCTCTTTCCAAAAGAAATTAAAATGGACTTATTTTAAACAACGTTCAAAGCGGCAGAAAAGTGACAAGAATAATACAGTAAACTCCCTTCTGCTCTGCACTACACAGGCACTGTCCCAAGTGGCTATTTCCATTTAAATGTAAATTAGTTATAATTAATTTGTGCTCCATAACCACACGTGCCTGGTGGCTACTGAACCAAACTGTGGAGATATAGAACGTTGCCATGGTTGCAGGAAGATTTTTTTTTCTTTTAAGGTTTATTTATTTGAGAGAGCACGAGCAGGAGGGACAGAGGGAGAGTCCCGAGCAGACTCCACTGAGCATGGAGCGCGACATGGGGCTCGATCCCACGACCCCGAGATCAGAACCTGAGCCAAAACCAAGAGTCAGACGCTCAACCGACTGTACCACCCAGGCGCCCTGCAGAAAGTTTTAATGAACACCCGCTGTGAACACCTCAGAAAACTTCTTTACTGATTTTTTTTTCCTCGTGACAAAACAGTTCATTGTGACTATAAAAGGCAAAATTCTAAAAATACAGAAATGTTTGGTACGGTGGAAGGTGCCATGGTCCCAACTGGTTGAAACGCCTCTGTTGTCAACACGTTGGGGTATCTCCCGTCAAACCTTTTTCTAATAGGTTGGATCTTTAGAATTTTGGTTCACTGTTTGCCTTTCCTTGAGGTACCCTATGCATACATATTGTGCACAGATCGTCTACGAAAGTGTATAGCTTTATGGCCTTTGCCAAGCAATATCCCCGTGTCAGCGACACCAAGACAGGAGGTGGAGCATCCTCTCTGCCCAACCCTGGGTCCCCCTCACTTCCCCCAAGGGTGGGGTGATGGAAGGTTGCTCTCCTTACCTCTCCTCCTCTGTTTTTCCTCTGGACCGTTCTGCCATGAGATCGTGGGGGGGCTTTCAGAGGGTTTTGGAAGTCCCAGAAATTTATGTAAAGTTGTGTGAACTAAAGGTCTACTGTCAGTTTTCCAGAGGGGTCTGTGAGCCAAGAGGCCTTCCAGAAATAAAAAATATTGTTGCTCACAAGCAATCGCTAGGGACCATCTTGTTGTCTTTGTTGACTTGTTCAGCTCATGCTTAAGACCCCGTTCCCCAGCACCACCCAGTTTCTTGCTTTGCATTTTTCTAATACATGTATTTTTATTTTTAGTTGTGGTAAAATATTCATGACACCATGTAAGCCATTTTTTAAAGATTGTTTTTTAAGATTTTATTTATTTATTTGACAGAGAAAGTGAGAGAGGGAACACAAGCAGGAGGAGTGGCAGAGGGAGAAGCAGGCTTCCTGCGGAGCAGGGAGCCCGATGTGGGCCTCAATCCCAGGACCCTGGGATCATGACCTGAGCCGAAGACAGACGCCTAACAACTGAGCCACCTAGGCACCCCTATTTTTTTTAAGTAACCCCTACACCCAATGTGGGGCTCGATCCCAGGACCCTGAGATCATGACTTGAGCTGAAGGCAGACGCTTAACTGACTGAGCCACCCAGGTGCCCCCCATCGAAGCCATTTTTACGTGTCCAGTTCAGTGGTATGAAGCATATTCACGCCGTTGCGTAACCATCCCCACCATCCATCTGCAGAACTCTTTCCTCTTCCCAAACTGAAACTGCCTGTTAAACACTGACTCTCACCGCCCCTGTCCCCCCCCCACCTGGCTACTGTTGGTCCACTCTTTGCCTCTATGGATTTAACTACTAGAGGGACTTCAAATAAGTACAGTCGTGCAGTGGTTGTCTTTTTGTGACCGGCTTCCTTCAGTTAGCACAACGTCCTCAAGGTTCATCGCATCTGTCAGAATTTTTAAGACCGAATAACATCCTTTCATATGGATACACCACATTTTGTTCAACCATCCATCAGTGAACACTTGTGTTGCTTCCGCCTTTTTGGCTATTGTAAATCACGTCGGGTCTAGAAATATCTCCAAATCCTCGCTTTCAATTTTGGGGCTACATACCTAGAAGGGAAAGTGCTGGGTTATTCCATTTTTAATTTTGTGAGCAACCGCCATACTGATTTTCCACAGCAGCTGCACCGTTTTACATCCCTACCCACAATGCACAAGGGTTCCAATTTCTCCACCCCCCAACCCCCGCCAATACTTTTTTTTTTTTTTAATAGTCCCCATCCTAATGGTTGTGAGGTGGCTCTTGCTTTGCTTTTGGGAAGGGAGGTGAGTGACCTTTTTTGACAGGAGCATCTATATCTGTCCGCTATGGTTGTGCAATCCCAAATGGCTTATCTCATGACCAGCCCACCCCAGCTGATAAGAGAGAGCTATCATTAGCCCATGGTTTAGAAAAGTTCCGAGCTTGCCAAGGTCACAGGTAATCTGCAGAACCAGAAACTGAACCCCTGACTTCTTATCTCCTCATTATTTCACTCTGCATTGTTAAGTAATCCACCACCTTTAGATAGAGAGAATATGAGCCCCTGCCACCAAAGGTCACACAGCTGAGGGTGACATAGCAATCAGCTTAAATGCTCAGCCAACAGGAGGTGAGTCTTGCTCGCCCTGAGTGCTGACTCCGGGGACCCAACTCCACACCCACACACTGATGTTTCAGCAAGAATGCTAGCTACCCCAGGAGACAAAGGCTGGAGAGCTTCTTAACCTAAAAATCTGGGGATGGCCTTCTGGGGTCCTAAACCCAAAATATGCACAAAATCCAAACGTGTATGGATGTGGCATGCGTTTTTCAAGAAAGAGCCCGTGTCACTGCTTTGATCAGATTTCAAAGGGATCTGTGACCTGGATAAGACTAAATCCATCTATCAGCCCTAAGGGTGTTCCCATCTCCACAACCACTGTAAAAATATAAAAACAGCCCTTGGGGTCGTCATAAAAACTGTCTCTTGAAAGTAAGCCCTGGGGGCTCCTGGGCGGCTCGGCTCAGTCGTTAAGCGTCTGCCTTTGGCTCAGGTCATGATCTCAGGGTCCGGGGATCAAGCCCCACGCCAGGCTCCACTCCCAGTCCTCCCCGCTCCCACTCCTGTTTGTGTTCCCTCTCTCACTGTCTCTCTCTCTCTCCTCAAATAAATAAATAAAATCTTTATTAAAAAAAATGAAAGTAAGCTCTGGCGGTGCCTGGCTGCCTCAGTCGGAGGAGCATGCGACTGCTGATCTTAGGGTCGTGAGTTCAAGCCCCACATTGGGTGTAGAGATGACTTAAATAAATAAAATCTAAAAAAATAAATAAAGGAAGGAAGCTCTGAGGAAGAAGGTGGCCCCAGGCGTGGGGTCGGGGACCTGTCAGAGTCCTGATGATCAATCAAAATCACATTTCCTGGCTTCTCTCCTTCCTCCCTGGCTGTGCCTTCTGTATTCTGCCGGCTTCTCCTCTTTTCTACAATTTCTACAGTCAGCGGGTCTCAGTGCTTGGTCCTTGGACCTCCTCCTCTTTATTCTCTTCCAGGGTGGTGGCATCTGGTCTCAGGTGCATCTGGACAACTGACTTTTATTCACAGCCTAAGCCTCTCTACAGACTCACAGCCAAGCAACCACCTTCTCGATAGTTCCATGTGGCCATGCCCCAGCTACTAAGAACTTCCCTAAACCTTTCACTTCATGGGGCCCTGAGGGGGCCCTCCATACTTATCTCCATGCCTGTTCCTCTCCCTCTTGGCCACAAGCACCACCACCCATCCAGGTGTTTGGGTCAAACACCCAGGAAGCAACTTCTTCCTTTTCCTCATTCTGCATATCCAGCCCAGGCCCCAAATTCTCTAGACGCTGGAAGATCTGGAAGCCAGTCCACTCCATAGCTCTCCTCTACTCAGTGCCTCCCAATGCTTCCTGTTATGCAGGAATAAAGTTTCAGGACCCCTGGAAACCCTCTCCCTCCTCCTCTCCAGCCACTTGGACCTCCTCAGTATTCCTTAAACAAACTAAAAATTTCCCCACTTCATTGTCCTTTGCACAGGCTCTTTCTTCTGCCTGGTGCTGGTTTCCCAACATCTTTTTATCACTCAGATCCCGGTTCATGGTTCATATGTCCCCTGCCCAGGGAGTCCGTCCCTGTCCCTGGCCACATAGCCTGAAGTCACTTCCTTCCCTGCCCCCAGCTCCGGTGACGCTATCCTAGACCCTGCTGGAGTGCCTTCAAAGCACAGGTTCCTCACTAAAATGATCTTGTTCGTTTATTCCCTTCTTATTGTGAGGTCTTGCCACTAGAGCAGTGGCCTTCCATGTTTTTCGTGTGACCTACAGTAAGATGGAAATTACACCTGTGACCCGGCACTCCAGGTGTTATGGTTGCATAACAAATTATTCCCAAATTTACTGCCTTTGAACAATGGCATTGATCTTGCTCAGAGATCTACAGTTTCAGCAGTTTGGTGGGGACAGCTCATCTCTGCTCCTCTTGGTGTCAGCTGGGATGGCTCCAAGGCTGGGGGCTGAAATCATTTCCATGCTTACTCACTCATTCACTCACTCGCTCACTTCTGCTGCGACCTCATCTGGGACACTCTTTATATCATCACCTTGGGTTCCTCACAACATGGCAGCTGGGCTCTGAGAAAAAGTATCCCCAAACTGAGAGAGGGCAAGAGAGCAAGAGAGGGCACAAGCTAGCACCAGGCAGAAGCTGCATCCTAGTTTCTAACCGAGGCTCGAGGCTCGTAATTCATAGTATCCTTTCTGCTACATTTTATTTGTTGCACAAAGTCATGCTGAAGTTCAAAAGGAAAATGAGTCTGCCTCTTGATAGGGAGTGTCAAGGTTGGAACTATTTCCGTAGCCATTTTTTGAAAAATATAATCTGTCACACCCAGTACACAAATGCAGATTTTGGAGTTTCCCAAAACAATACTTAACTTTCTGTACACAATGCACTGACTTTTCCCCCATTGTATTTTGTAGAAAATGCTGCTCGTGACCAGCTGAATTGATTTCTTTACCTCAGTTTGAGAAATTTGTCACGTAAATGTGCAGCTTTTCTTTTCTCTTCTATAACCCTTCACACAGCGTGGTGTTTGGTGCCAGTGAGGCTGGGTGCCCAACCTGCTAGTGTTCTATGTGGGTTTTATTTAACGCTTTAATATTGTGCTCACTGAATACCCAGCACCGCCCTCACTAAATCCTCACGCCAACCCCTAAGTAGGTACTATTATGACCCCCATTTTACTGAAGAGGAACGGGAGGTACAGGGAGGTGAAGTCATTTGCCCAGGGTAACAAAGCTAGTAAGTGGGATTCGAACCCCATAAATCTGGTTGCAGACTCTACTTTGCTATGCAGGCTCTTATGGAATTACACACACACACACACACACACACACAGGC
>NW_027397144.1:1415902-1468710 GCF_003265705.2 Callorhinus ursinus | reverse complement strand
ACACACACACACAGGCTTTTATGGAATTACACACACACACACACACACACACAGGCTCTTATGGAATTACTCTCTCTCTCTCTCTCTCTCTCTCTCTCTCTCTCTCTCTCTCTCCGCCCATTGGTCATTGCCGGAGACTGACGGAGGAGCTGGCGCAGGCGCACTAGGCCAGACCTGAAGCTACCTCCCGCCCATTCTCTGATGACTGACGGAGAATCAAGCCAATGGAAATGGGACTCTTCGGGAAAGGGGCGGGCCCTGCGGGCAGTTAAACTTGCGCGGGAATGGTCCTGGCGTAGTCATGGCTGCCTTCCGCGACATGGAAGAAGTGAGCCAAGGTCTGCTGAGCCTGCTGGGCGCCAACCGCGCGGAAGCGCAGCAACGGCGGCTACTGGGACGCCACGAACAGGTGGTGGAGCGGCTACTGGAGACGCAAGACAGCGCCGAGCAACGGCTGCGAGGTCAGGGCTTGGGAGCGGCCGGGATCCGGGTCCGCGTGATGCCAGGGGGCAGCAGGTCCGCCTCAAAACCCTTCCTCCTGGGCGCCCCCATCCCTGCCCTATTCTCCCGTAGACACTGCCTCCTCTGAGCCTCAGTTTCCCCGCCCGTGAAATGGGCTTCAGGATGGCAGCCACCTCCCAGGAAGTTAGTTGGTGAATATAGGAGCTCTCAGGGTCTGGCCCAATTTTGAGCGTTCCGTGGGCAGGAGCTGGGGGACTTGGGGTCCGAAGTGGGGCTCAGGAGTCAAAGCGCTGGGTTTTAATCCCAGCATCCCCACTTACTGAGGTTGTTCAGCTGTTTTATTGAGCACCTGCCGTGTGCCAGGTAGAGTACCAGCTCTGGGTTAGAAGCAGAGAACAAAACAGACCGTGAGAGGGTTGTTAATGCTAGCGGGGAGCGGGGGGAGGCTCAGAGGATAAACAAGGAAAATGGATAAGTAAGGAGGTGACGGGCTAAGGAGAAAAACTGGGTTGTATAGGAGGGAGTGGTGATGTTTTGGGGCAGGTCAGCGAAAGCCTTCTGAAAAGATGATGTTTTAGCAGAAACCCAAGGAGGCTTGGGAGGGAGCCAGGGCTATGGTGAGGATTATATAAATCGGTGCTGGTAAGGTGCCCCCTGCTTTACATGGAGAGGAAAGTGGATAGATAATACCATTTACATGGACTCGAAGACACCTTCAAGTGTAAGACTCTTAAAGCTAAGGGGAAAAAGCTTTGCTAATAAATATCTTAATATGCTACAGAGAGGGCTAGATCAAGCCTCTCCCACAGGTGAGGGGCTCGCCCAACCTGCGACCTGGATTTCAGGTAACTCATGAGCCCTGCGGCCCCAGTCCAGTGGCTGCCTCCCAAGCCTCAGTGTCCTCGTCTATGAAATGGGACCACTGATAGCACTTAGCCATTTTTAAGTGTCCAGTTCAGTGGCAATAAGCACATTCACATCAGTGTGCAGCCATCCCCACCATCCGTCTCCAGAACATTTTCATTATCCCCAACTGAAACTGTACTCATTAAACGCTGACTCCCCATTTCCCTTCCAGCCCCTGGCACCCACCATTCTACTTCCTGTCTCTATGAATTTGACTATTCTAGGGACCTCATTTAAAGTGGAATCCTGGAATTTTCTGTCTGGCTTATTTTCTTTTTATTATTATTTTTTACATTTTCTGTCTGGCTTATTTCGCTTAGCACAATGTTTTGAAGATTCGTCCACGTTGTAACGTGTCAGAATTTCCTTTCTTTTTAGGGCTGAATACTATTCCAGTGTATGGACATACCTCACTTTGTTTGTCCGTTCATCCACTGATGGACAGTTGGTAGCTTCCAGCCCCCGGCTATTGTGAATAATGCTGCCATGAACATGGGTGTGCAGATATCTATTTGGGTCCCTGCTTTCAAATCTTTTTTTGTATTTTCCCACAAGTGGAATTGCTAGATCACATGGTAATTTGATATTTAACTTTTTGAGAAACTGTCATCCAGTTTTCCACAGTGGTTTCGGTGCCAGGGTTTTTTTTTGTTGTTGTTGTTGTTGTTTTTAATGCCTTTTTACAGTTACGTTTCATGCGGAGATACTGTTTGGGTTGAGACTGAAATGACCTAGGAGCTAGGCAGGGGATGGCTTGGAGGAAGCGTGTTCCTGGCAGAGGTGACTACAAATGCCAAGGTCACGAGCTGAGAGTGAACTTGGAGACCCAGGAGAAAGTGGTGCAGGTGAGGTCAGCCACCGCCAGCCCTGCCAGGAGTGAGCCCCCCGGGAGGTGTTTGGAGGTTGTTCTAAGTGTGGAGGATGCCCCAGTCTGAGTCTTCCCCTTCTCTCCGCCTCCTCTCTTTTTTTTCTCTCTTCTCTCTCCTCCCCACTCCATGCGCTCCCCCTCCATCGATGGTTTGGGGAGCAGATGGCATCACCCAGACTGCCTGGGTTTTAGCAGAATGGGTGGAGTTGGGGCTGGCGAGACAAGAGTCAGTGTACCAAGGAGCTGGTACACTGGGATCCAGTTCAGATCCAGGCCTCAGAGCTAAGTGCCTGTGGACAAGTCACTGAACATCTTGGGGCTTCTGTCCTTCACCTCTCCGTGGGGGCAGGCGTTAAGCCACCTCCCTCAGAGGCTTGTGAGGGAGGAGGGCACTCCCAGGGAAGAATCCAAGGTGACTCGGTTGTCTGTGGGGAAGGTGAGGGGAGAAGGGGCCGGAAGGCTGCAGAAGAGAGCCAGTCCCTCCGCTATCCTAACAGGAAATCAGCAGGCACTGTTGAAAACAGACAAATCAAGAAATAGCAGCATAAGCAAATTATTTAGAAATGTGAAGGTCAATGCCAGAGAAAACAGTGATGAGTTGAAAGTGGCTGCTTCAGAGGGGTGGAGAGGCTTGGGGAGGGGGGTGTGCCTGTGTGTGTTTAAGTTTTCACAGCCATATACATGTACTATTTTGATGAAGAATTAACTTAATGTAAGTTTGTAAACACTTAAACGCCAGCCCTTTGGGAAGCATTTCCTTCTGTGTCTTCTCTGAGTTGGCGGGTCTCTTCATGGGAAGAAACATGGTAACCTTGTTAGGGTGTTTTTGATCTTTCTGGATGTTTTGTTCAAAGCATGTTTATTCTGAGTAGGTGCTGGCGATCTATGGTGAATGTAAGATGCAATGCCTGATTAGAGGAAGAAGGAGGAGTGAATCATTCCGTGCTGGAGGGGCTGTCATGGAAGCATGGCCGCGCCCTAGGAGGGGGAGGAGAGTGTCCAGCTGCCCAAGTTGTGCACTGCCCAGGAGGTCTTAAGGGCTGAGTCCAGGAGTATGCAATGGGCAGGAGCACAGTGGCATCCCACAGAGGACAGGCAGGTGGAGGCCCAGGCCTGTGAAAAATGGGGCTTGTTTGAAGAATGATGAGGTGTCTTTGTGGCCAGAGCAGAGGGAAGAGTACACGGTGGGCTGGAAAGCAGGGAGAAAGGCTGTCGGGGAAGGTGAAGGTGCTCAGAGGGACCTGGACCTTATCGTGGAGACACTAGGGAGCCATGGGTGGTCTTCGAGCAGGGGAGTGACTTCACATTTGGTCTCTAAGGCAGCCACACTGGAGGCAGAGAGAAGGGACCGGCAAGCAGGGAGCAAGGAGGAGGCCGTTTAGGTGGTACTGGAGGGACCTGTGAGGGGATTGCCGCTGGCCAGGAGGAGGGGGCTGGCCAGGCCTGGATCACTAATTGGATGTGGGAAGTGAGTGCCAAGCTTCTTGCTTGGGCAACAAGGTTGACCGTGACATTGTAAGTTAAGACTAGGTGTGCAACGAAGGACTGGATTGATTGGTTGGTTGGTTGATTTCTTTATTCATTCATTCGTTTTGCTTTTGTTTTGTTTTGTTTTTTTGAAGGATTCAAATGTGTTTTGGTGAAATGGAAGCACTTTTACAAGGTCCGGGTGGAACTGAGTGGTGGGCTTTTGGAAATAGGATCGCAGGTTGGGGCGCCGTAGACAGGGAAGTGAGGAGTGGCTGAGACCTCAGGTGCATGAACCGCCCCCCCCCCTTTGTCCTCATGGGGCAAGGGCAGACCCTGGAGAAACCGCTTTGAAGGGCTTCCACCTTCTCTCCCCCTCCCCCCGCCCCCCAGAGATCCTGGCCATGGAGGAAGAAGTGGCCCAGAGCCTTCTTGATGCGAAGGAGCGGGCGCACCACGGGGGTGTCGAGTTGCAGCAGCTCAAAGCTGAGCTTCGGAAGGCCGGCGAGGAGGACACCCGTCTGAAGGCCAGCCTCCTATATCCTTCCATGTGTGTGTGCGGCGGCGGGGCCTCGGGCTCACCCCGGAGACGCCTGCTCGTGGATGCTAGGCACCGGGCTTAGAGCCGGGGGCCCTGGGCACCCCCATGGCTGGAGTTCGCGCGGGCAGCCCCCCTCCAGAGTGAGGTGACCTTAACTGCCTGCTTTACTCAGCTCACCCGAGAGCTGGAGGAGCTCAAGGAGATCGAGGCCAGTCTGGAGAGACAGGAGAGGGAAGTTGACGAAGACACGACTGTCACCATCCCCTCGGCCGTGTAGGTCCCTCCAGCGTGTGTGGGGTGGCATGGCCAGTGTCGGGCACGGTCTTGCAGCTGAGTTGGAGTCTCTGCCGGGGTGACTTTCTTTTCTCTCTTTGTCTCTTTTTTTGTGTTCTCGTTCAGGTATGTGGCTCAACTTTATCACCGAATTAGTAAAATTGAGTGGGACTATGAGAGTGAGCCGGGGATGGTCAAAGGCAGTATCCTTTGTGGAGAAAGTGGAGCCTGGTGCTCCGGTGGCAATGTGAGGTGCTGAAGCCGCTGTGGACAGCAGTCCCGCAGGTCCCCCGGATCCCCAGACGACCCCGCAGTCCTGGTTCTGGGCATAAACACAAAAAAATGGAAAGCAGGGACTCGAATGGATATTTGTACACCTGTGTTCATGACTGTGTTGGTCCCAACGGCCGAAAGGTGGGAGCAACCCAGTGATGTCTCAGCAGATTGCTAGACGAGCACGCTGTGGTGTATCCACACCTTAAAGTAGTATTCCGCCTTAGAAAGGGAGGGCGGGACGTTCTGGCACATGCTAGAACACGGATGTACCTGGAGGACATGACACATGAACCCAGCCAGACACAAAAAGTGAACTGCTATCTCATTCCACGGACAGGAGGGGTCCCTGGAGGAGTCAAAGCCACAGAGACAGGAAGTAAATGGCAGGGGCTGGGGGGAGGGGGAGGGGAGTCCATGTTCCAGTTTAGGAAGATGGAAAGTTCTGGAGACTGATGGCGAGGATGGTTGCACAACCCCGTGCGTGTACTTAATGTCAGCTGAGCGCTACACTTAAAAACTGGTTAAAGTGGTATATTTTACATGTATTTCACCACAATTTTTTAAAAAGATAGTACATTATCAGAATTTAACTTTTTGTTCACAGAAATCTCGTTTGGTCTCTAAATATCATCATACAAGTTTTTCAGAGGCAGTATCCTTTGCTCCTGGGGTCCCGGGGTTGGGGGGGCGCTGTGTGTGTCAGGCTTCCTTACATCTGTGCCCTCAGTCCATCATGGCCCCAGTGTCGCCCAGCCTATCCACCTGGACAGCACCCAGCTCTCCAAGAAGTTCATCAGCGACTATCTCTGGAGCCTGGTGGACACGGACTGGTAGCCTGGAGCCTCGGGGACATGTCCATCCACAGCACAAAGCAGCTGTGGTGGGTGGTCGGTGCCTCAGTGGTGAGATGAGCTGAACATTAAATGTTTACATACAAGTGCGGTTTGTTACTGGGTTTCTTTTGGCCTTCGGCCTCAGTGCTGGCCTGGCCTTGGCTAGGTAACCTTGGAGAACTGCCCTTGCGGCTAGACCTGCAGCTTCACGTCACGGCCACACTGTAGGAACGATGCTGTAGTGTATGAGGACATGTCCTGCATCTTTGTCATTTGTGATTCGAGTTGGGCCCTTTTGTGTTGACTCGGGGCATATCTTTGAGTGCCACAGTGTGCCCAGAACTGGAATTTGGAGGTGCAGGCTGGAGCCCTGGCAGTCCCGTTGCCACACGAGAGGTGGGATGCAATCCTCTAGGGTGGATGGGAGCCCGGTTCCCCGATGACCATGGAACCGGGTATCAGCAGCGCTGGACTTTTTTTTTTTTTTAAGATCTTATTTATTTATTTCAGACAGAGAGAGTGCGAGCAGAGGCAGGAGCAGAGGGGAAGGGACAAGTGTGCTCTGGGCTGAGCGCAGAGCCCGGTGCAGAGTTCAACCCCACGACCCTGAGGTCATGACATGAGCCGAAATCAAGAGTCAGATGCTTAACCAACTGAGCACCCAGGCACCCCTGGACTTTTTTTTTTTTTTTTTTTTAAGTAGGCTCCACATCCAGCGTAGAAGCCCGATATGGGACTTGAACTCATGACCCTGAGATCCAGACCTGAGCTGAGATCAAGAGTCAGACGTTCAACGGACTGAGCCACCCAGGTGCCCCAGTACTGGACTTCTTTACGTGGGGGGAGACTAAGTTATCTTGTGTGTGCCACTGTTTTTTTTGTTTTGTTTTGTTTTGGTTTGGGTTTTTTTAGTTTGTTTATTTATAATCTCTACACACCCAACATGGGGCTCGAACTCATGACCCTGAGATCAAGAGTCGCATGCTCCACTGACTGAGCCAGCTAGGCGCCCCACAGCTAAAGTAAATCTAACTGATGCACCATACAACCCAGGCCAATCTATGTGTCTCCCTACCCCCCATCCTCAGTGATTTGGGGTACCACTAAGAATGGGAAGCTTACGGCCAGCCTGCCTGCCTGAGGGTAGAGAAGAGGAAGGAGGTTCCCCTCAAACCTAACTGGCTGCCTTCAACGTAAAGCCTGGTCAGTAGATTTGTTACGGTCACACGAGCCTCTGGGTCCTTTGGTCTGGGGTTTTGTGCACATCTGTATAACTGAATTGTTTCTAGTAGGTGCAATGTTACGATAAGTGTTTTTATTTTATTTTATTTTAAAGATTTTATTTATTTATTTGACAGAGAGACACAGCGAGAGCAGGAACACAAGCAGGGCAAGTGGGAGAGGGAGAAGCAGGCCTCCCGCTGAGCAGGGAGGCCGATGTGGGACTCGATCCCAGGACCCTGAGATCATGATCTGAGCCGAAGACAGACGCTTAACGACTGAGCCACGCAGGCGCCCCACGATAAGTGTTTTTAATTGGAGAGGAGGCATTCTAGGCAGATGGAGCAGTAAGTTCTAGCAGCATCTGAGCACATCATGGGCACTAGACACAGTCCATTCAGGTCACCCTTGGAGGTTCTGGGGCAAGGAAGACTGCCTGTCAGGCTCTATCTAGGGAAATGGGCCAGTTCATTCGGTTCACAAAAATTCCCCGAACTTCAGAGGCCCTGTTTTTATGCCAAGGGCTTCCTCAGTTTTACGTGTTCGAGTAAATGTTCTCATAAGCCCTCCTGAGCTGTTTTCATTTTCAAGATCGGTAGGGTCTTTTATGGCATGAAATAGGCGCAGAGCCTCCTGTTTGTACTGTCGGTCTCCAAAGGGCAAAAGACTTGAACTTGACCAGGGTTTTCCCACCTTAGGGACATCGGGGCCAGTCATTCTCTGCGGTACAGGCTGTCCTGGACAATGCAGGACATTTAGCAGCATTCCTGACCCCCGCCCTCTAGATGCCAGGAACACCCCCTCAGTCATGACAAACGTGGAGCATGCACGAGGCAGCACCCCCTCACCCCCCCACACACCTTGCAGCCTCAGCCAAGAACCAGCCAGGCATCCACATCTGGTCAGATGAATAGCTGTCTCCCTGATGGGCGTTCCCGCTAACGCAGCTGGCCTCCACCTGCTCGACGGCATGGGTGAAGGTGCCGGGAGTGCACCCCGCCCGGGGGCCCCAAGAGCATGTGCGAATCGACCCAGCCCAGCTGAGCTGCGGGGCAGGCAATGAGGCACGCATCCTTGTAGTGGATCAAGCAAACCTGCAGACGCAGATTGCCTGGGAGACAAAGCAGGTGTGGGGGGGCGGAGGTTGTTACAGACCAGAGCCTGTGAGTGCCCTTGGCCCAGGCCCGGGCCCTAAAGCCCTCCATGGGCCTGCTCTCCCTCCAAGTAATCGCTTTGCTTGGTTCTGGAAGGAGGCCAAGGAGGTGCTGGCCTGCCTGGAGCTGTTTCTCCAAGAGGAAGAAGGTCCCTTCGGGGAGGCTGCATGAACCCAGGCTCAGAGTGGCTGTGTACCTCTGTCTACCCAGGCAGCCCCCTGGGACTGGCTGAAGGAATGAGCAAGCGGGTAAGGAACGTGGCCTGGCGGGCGGGTTTAGGGAGGTGCCTGAGCTCACAGGGGCCTGGAGAGGCCCCGGCCCTCTGCATGCCTGGGCCCTGACTCACTGCCCGGTGCTGGCTGGATGCCTGGGACAGCCGGCAGGACAGCCTCAGGCCCACGGCCTCCAGTGTGCACCCCTACCCCCACTCCTGCTCGGCCTTCCTCTGAGAGCTGCCCCGGCAGTGGTGGTCACCAGCTCCTGAATTCTGGAGGCCGGCCACAGGCCTGCTGAGGGTTTGGCCCAGCCTGGCTGAGGGAGGACAGAGATTCGGGTCCCCAGGCCCGGGGAGTGGGGAGCCAGGTCACTGACTTTGCGCCTGGAGAGCTGAGGCTTGACCCCCTTCCTCCTGCACCCCCTCAGGGCCAGCACGGGCCCAGCGCCATCCCAAGCCAGGAAAGAGAATTCATTTTACAGATGGGGCGACAGGCATGGACTGGTCTGGTCACCTGCCCAAAGTCACAGGACAGTGACACCCCGGGAGTCTGAACCTCCACAGTGAGGCTGTGGGGTCCACGGAGGAACAGCCTCAGAGGTGGCGGCCCCTTTTTCAAGGTGACCTGGGTAGAAAGAGGCCAAGCAATGACGAACCCACGCCTGTGTTGGAGCTGCAAAGCTGACGTTCCAGATAAAGTCATCACAGATAGGTGGCCACGAGTCAGACATCCGAAGGCCCAGCTGACCTGGCTTGTAATTGGTGTTTCTGGAGAAAGAGCCCAGGGAATTCGAGGGAGACCTAAGGCCTTCACACTGGGCAGTCCCGGGTCCAGTCCCAAGGCTGACTGCCTCCGAGGGGCCCACTCAACCTCTTCCTCTAAACCCCCAGGACTTCATCGCCGTGGTGGGGCCACCCAGTGTCCCCCACCCCCAGGCCCGGTGTGAGCGGTGCTCAGAGCTCTTCGTAGCTTATAGATCAAGAGGGCGGGTGAGTGCATGTGCCTGGGGGACAGGGGTCCAGGGCTGGATTCAAACCTCCATTGTTGGATGTGAGGCCATGTCCTGATCTCTCTGGACTGGCTGGGGAGAGGCCGGAAAGACCGGTCGCAGGGCGTCCTCATGACAGTGCTTGGGTTCCTGGGGACTCTCTGAGTGTGGTCCCGGGACCTCCCGCGACCTCCCCAACTGACTCAGAAATGTGGCCTGGGCATCTGTGACCCAGCGGGCCAGCCCCCCCCCGCCCCCTCCCCCCATCAGGGAGCCACACTGCAGTGGAGGTCAAGACTCATGGGTCCAGAAAGAGGAAACTGAGTCACAGAGAGTGCACCAGTTATCGGCGTGAAGTTCTCACAGCGGCAGAGCCAGGCTTTGGATTGGACCCAGAGTTTGGGCACTGAACTTCCAACTTGCAGTTAGTGATAAATGCTATTACTGTTGGGAGAGACTCTGGGGAGGCGGGGTCCTTGGAGCCCAGACTTGAGTGTCCAGGGTACAAAAGTGTTTGAGACTGATCCAGGAAGAGGGAACAGCAAGTGCAAAGGCGGGTGTTCAGGGGTAGCCAAGCGGCCTGTGGGAACTGTGAGGCCTGAACCTTGAAGCAGGGGGCTTGATCCCACAGGGAGGGTCGGGAGTAGGGAGTGGTGGCTTGATCCTGCTGAGCCTGCAGTACCCTGTAAGATCTGGAGAGGATTTCAGATTACAGGCAGGACCAGAGTTGGGGCCCAGGAAAAGGAAGCCTGATGACAGCCTTTTAGCACAGGCCACCTTGCAGTAGCCCAGCGTTTCTAGGGGGCTGGTCTTGCTGTGAACCGCGAGCTAACCCCCCTCCGTCCCAGGCACAGCGTGGGAGCAGAGGCCAGGATTAGCAGAGCAGCTGGGCCTGGGAGGGTGGGGCTCCAGTAGGAGGGAGCCCCTCCCCCGAGGGCAGGAAGCAGGGCTGGAACCCGAGCTGCCTGGAGTGGGGGCTGGACCAGACCCAGGAGTCCCCCGGGCTGCCCGCCTCCAACCCCCCCCCAACTCGGTTGCCCTGCTTCGTGGGTTGGCTGATGTGACCAGGGCTCACCCACACTCAGAGCCCTCGGCCTCTCCCTCATCCTTCATCGGAGAATTCACTTCCTGGGGGACTGAAGGAGGCGCTGACCCCCGCAGTGGGGGAGGGGCTGGCTGGGGAAGCTGTGGCGCGCGGGCAGCCCTCCCCTTCCCCTCTGCCCCTCAGACCTGGGCTCAGCCCCGCAGGCTCCAGCCTGACTCACCGCAAGCAGCTGTGGTTTGGGCTGCCAGGGGTGGGGGTGGGGGGCAGCAGAGGACACGAGTTGGGGGTATCAGGCTTAGGGGAGCAGCTTTCTCCCACCACCCACCCTGTCCTGGCCAGAGCTACTGAGCCCTCAGAGCTGAGGACAGGACCGCCAGCCCCCCACCTTGTCCTTGGGGGTGACAGCCCCCAAGCTGCAGAATGCCTCTACCCCTGCACAACCAGCACCGTCGTGGAGCTCTGGTGCTGAGCCCACAGACCGGGGAGTCCGACTTGGGGCCTTCCGATACGGGACCCTGTTCTGAGCCCTAAGAATCCATCCCCTCTACCCCTCGTAGCCAGTAGGGAAAGCCACGGCGTGGCAACTAGGTTCCCCCCCGCCCCCCGGAGCTGCTTGAGCTGAGCCCAGTGACCCGAGCCTCCCCTTTCCCATCTGTGAAATGGGCGCTGGCTACATGCAGGGGGCGCCGTGCGGGGACCGAGGAAGGATTTCGGTCATCAGTCCTTTAACAGAAAGCAGCCGAAGCCAGACACCAGAAGCTTCCATCACCTCTGGCCACTCCCATGCGTGCCCTTGGCCCAGGGACGCCCCCTCCCCCAGTCCTGCCACCTTCCCCTCGCTGCATCCTCGGGCCACCTCCAGGCCCCTTCTGTTTGCCAAGCCATTTACCCTCATTTGTCCCGTTTGCCACGCGGCTGAGCATGGAGTCAGTCAATCAACCAATTATCGACCGCCCGCGTGCGGGCCCGGGCCGCTTCCTGTGCGGTCAGTTCAGTTCTCACCCCCAGAGGCATTTTGGAACCTTCCCAAGACAAAAGGCGGAAGGAAGGAAGGAAGTGCCACCCTGTGGACACAGAAGAGATAACAGGCCCTCCGCTCCCGCGTTCCGGGCATGCGCAGAGCCGCCGACACGCTCCGAGCCTGGGAGCGGGGATTAGCGCTGGCCCGGTTCGGTTGGGGGAAACTGAGGCTCTCGCGGGCCCGAGGTCACCCATCTCGATCTAAGTGGCCTGGCCCCACTGTCCGGCACTCTGGGTAGCCCCCTCCCAGCCCCTTCCTGCTCTCCCTTTGCCCTGTAAGGCAGGGGACCCCATTCCCCAGGTCCTGCTGGGTTCAGCCCACGGGGGCCGCCGGTGGGAGAGGGCACCGGGAGGAGGGGAGAAGCTGACTCTCCCTTTTTTCTGCCCTACACAGCGTCTCCGGCAAGGCTCCCACCAGCTCCCTCCCGGGTTCCAGGAACGCCAGCCCCACCCTACACTGTTGCTTAGGGCTGGCTGCCTCATTGTTCCCCGATTTGGTCTTTAAAAAAACTATCATTTAGTATTAAGTCGTGTTCCGACACACATAACATCAAACTTACCATCTTAACCGTGTTTAAGCGTCTACTTCAGGGGCATCAAGTACAATAACATGGTTGTGCCGCCAACACCAACATCCGTCTCCAGAACTTTCTAGTCTTCTCAAATTGAACCTCTGTCCCCACTGCTCCCCCAGCCCCCAGCGCCCACCATCTACTTGCCATGTCTATGAATTTGACTTCTCCAGGGACCTAGAGTGTGCGGTGGCATGTCATTATGGTTTGCCCCATTTGATCTTTTTACACTTAGTTCCCCATATTAAGTTCTATCCGCTGACCTCTGTGTTCCTGACCCTACCCCCCTGACAAATCCACCTAGACTACTTGTGGTTTGATTTTCCATGCTCAAGGAAAGGGGTCTAAATTGCCTACAGGTCCAGACTCCAGTAAAGCCGGGGTCCGCAAGAGTGCGGACATACGTAGCTGGACGCCCACAGCTCTAGCCAAATGTTGCTACCATGGAATTTGAGAAATCGCCCGAACTCATGATCATTTGGATTTGTGTTGCGAAATCTCTTGCTCTCTTAGCAATTAATTTCATAGGTGTTTATCCTTTGTCTCTCTCATCCTTTAAGAAAACCTCACATCAACCACTCCAGAAGCCCAAAGGGTTTGAAGGGAAGCTTCCTTTGGAAATCATGTGTTGATTGAACCAGGTGGGAAGGTTTCAGCGCCAGCCACTCTTCCCCCAGTTTATGCTTCTGGATTCAGCTCAAGTGTCACCTTCTTAGAGAATCCTTCGCTGAACCATTCTGAAGGGAGTCCTCTCCCTGCCAGTCACTTCTCTGTCCCATTACCCTGTTTAAAATTCTTCTAGAATATTCTTCCAAAATATAGTCATTGTTTGTATCTATTTCCCCCTTCTAAAATATCAGCTCGAGGGCAGACTCTTATTCACTTCTCTTACTCACTGCAGTGTCCCACATGCTTAGACCAGGTGCCCAGTAGATGTTGGTTCTGTGAATGAGCACGCGGGAGACTTAGCAAAACCCCAATTCAGGGAAGCGCCCCATAGCCTGTAGTCCATCCTGAGCTCTGGGGAAATGTTCCCTTTGTAGATCCGTCTCCTGCGGAGTGGAGTCCCACCCATGCACAGACGCGGAGGAGCCCAGAGACCAGAGGAAGAAAATGGTCCAGGTTTAGCCAAGCAGTTCATTTAAGAAATTTAATCGATCACAGACATTCAGGCTATAAAAACATTCTGTACAGTGGTTTAAAAAGCGATAACCCATCCTCCCAAAGCAACCCGCCATATATACAACACAGACACGATTCTCCTGAAGAGCTTTGCGCTAATCTTTGTACAAAAAGAAGAGGCGTCTCAGAGACAACGTCCCCCAATGCAGAGCCCCCGGAGGGGTCAGTGATGCAGCAACCAGGGTTTGCAAAAATAAATAGATCTTTGTTTCATATATATATAAGTGATACATGTTTAACAAATATACAAAGTGCAAACATAACAAAAAAGCCCCCCCCTCCCCCCATGATCTGTACAGGGGATTATTTACATGCTTCGGAAGGAGAAAAGGCTTTCACAGTTTCCTGCAGGGTAGGGCACAGTGTTTGGTGGTCATGCGGTGAGCAATGGGCAGGCCCTGGGAGACATCAGGCAGGAAGCTACAGAAGCCTGCCTCTTCTCTCTTTGGTCGTAAATGGGACACGGATGATCATATAGGAAAGACGTTTTAAGAAGTCCCATGAAGTGACCCAGCCCGGGGGGCCGTCTTTCAGGGCTAAAACGCCATGCACATTTTTGGTGGATACCCGTCAACCACAACCATCTTGTTGGGGAAATTAATGGCTTGGGGGCATCTGCACAGAAGCCGAAACACTAGCTGGATAGTCTTATGATGGCAGCTCTGAGGCGCTTGGTGGGGGGAGAGGCCCCGGGATCTCACATTCATCTACACAGGCTCTCGCCCACCCGGGGGGGCCCATCCCAACCGGAACAGAAACCAGTGCAAAATAGTAACAATGTCAACGTTACACAAGATACAGCCCTGAACTAAAAAAAAAAAAAAAAAAAAAAGTGCACGGGGACCTGGAGGGGGCCGGCGGTCCCGACCACCACACCCGACCACACGATGCTCCTGGAGGCTGGAGGCCGCCGTCTTCACGCATCAGCTAACTGGGTATCTCAGGCACTTAATAAATATTAAGGGCAACCGGTGGCACAGGTTTCCCTGGGAACCGTGGAGGTTTTGGTGCATGACTGGGGGCGTGACTTGGCCACGCCCCCGGGATGCTGGATTCGGCCAGGTCAAGACAGAGGCCAGAGTCTTGGCGTCGAGGGAGGGCACAGACCTCGCTTGGAAAGAGGGGTAGCAAAGCAAAAGCGAACTCTGGCTGTCCAGCAAGGCAGCGGTGAGCACGTTTACTCCTGAGGTGGGGGGCTCGGGCTAGAGAGGGGGTGGGTAGAGCAGCTACCCCAGACCTTGCGGGTAGGACCTGTTCTCTCGAGTCCCAAGCCCCCTTGCCTGCTCTCCCTCTGGGTCCCTCTGGCAGTCCCTCAGGTGGAAGAAGTGAGCAGTCCCTGGAGAGGGCAGAAATGCGCCCCCCTCCAGCTCATTCGGACTTCTCTTCTCCACTATTCATAGAGAAAGAAAGAGAAAAAAAAAATCCCAACCTAAACCCGTTGCGCATGTGCCGTTCGAAGCCCGTTCTGCCTCCCAGACGAATAAATATATAGAACAAAGCTGTGGCAGGACAGGCCACGCGGCTGCCGGCGCGGACGCTGCGGCCGCCAACAGTGCTTTGGGTTCACCTCTCTCTTTGCATGAAACGGGAGGGCATCAGGGTCTCAGGAAGGGTTTGGGGCAGGTCAAGGGGCCGGGGAGAAAGTGTTCTTCCTGCCCGTGAGCGGCAGCAGGTTCCGGGGAAGGACAGGACCACAGGCAGCAACTCACGCCACATCATCCTCCAGGCTGACCATCTGTCTCTGTCAACAGAAAGATAAACGCCGGAAGCGATCAGTCCAACGTTCAGTAAACATGGCCAGAGGCCACCGACGCCTCACTCCCTCCGCCCCCCCCTCATGGCTGGCCTGGACCAGCCGTCTCCAGCCTGGTCTCCCGACCTTGGCCCCAGTCTTTCCCCCCGACAGCCACCGGAGGGCGCCCGTGAGCCCCAAGTCAGGCCAAGCCCAGGACCGTCCCCAGGGCTCCCACCTTGTTAGAGCAAAGCCAGAATCCTCCCCTGATGCCTGATCCCTTCCCTTCCCTTGGCTCCTCCCTCGACACCCCCCTACCCCAATTCTCAGCTCCGGCCACACCAGACTCGGGGCCTATGCCTAGGCTGTGCCTTCAGCTCGGGGAAGCCTGCCCCAGCCTCCTTACCTAAGATCTCCCTCGCAGCCCCCACTGGCTTGCTTCCCCCGCCCTTTTCTTGATGCTGTCCATCCCCCACCCTGAGAAGGGCTCCGGAGGCTCTCCCTGCCTCCTGGGCGGGGCGGGGCGCTCACCGACGGGTAGGTGTAGCCGTCCTGGCTGCAGCAGATGTGGACCTCGTCCTCCGTGGTCTTCTGGTACACGGGATTGTCGAAGTTGATGCTGTTGATGCTCTTCAGCCGCCAGTTCTTCCAGAGGAGGAAGGTCCCGAAGCACAGGAAGATGAGCAGTACTGCGGGGGGGGGGGGGGGGGGGGGGGGGACTGGTCAAGAGGCCGCCCAGCTCAGTCCCCCCAAGTGACACCGCCGGCAGACTCTGGGTCTTTTGACGTATATAGGGGTTTTTTTTTGTTCCAAATTTGAAGCCATACTCATCCACTGGAAAAAACCTACCTATGTGCATAACAAATCTCTAACTCGAAGCCCACTGTGACTGCCTTGCCCCAGAAATACCCCACTGGGGTTGATGCTTCCAGGTTTCCTCTCTGTGAGTCATCACAAGTGGGGCCTTCCATCTTTCAGAAATGGGACTGTTCTCTATCAACGGGGCCAAAACTCTTTTCTTTTGTCCGGGTGGTCTTGGCCTCATTTCTAGTGGGCCCTGGGGTGGCGTTCCCGGACCCACTGCGATCCAGGGGACAGCCTAGGGCTCACCCAGCCCAGGTTTGTAAAAAATTCTGGCCAAGGGGGCACCAGGGTGGTTCAGTCGGTTAAACATCTGCCTTTGGCTCAGGTCATGATCCTGGGTCTCCCCGCATCGGGCTCCCTGCTCAGCGGAGAGTCTGCTTCTCCCTCTGCCCCTCCCCCTGCTCCTTCTCTCTCTCTTGCGCTTTCTCAAATAAATAAATAAAAATAAAAAAATTCTGGCCAGGGCCCAGAGGGTGGGAGAGACTCAGGCTCCACTGGGAAGTCGGGGTGGGTGCCACCTTTGGGCAGCCAGCAGGGAGGTGAGGGTCCCACTGCCATGTCGGTCCACGCACAGCCAGACGACCGTAAGGCACTAAGGTGCAGGTCTCCAAGAGCAGGCTGGGTGTTGAAGGGACACCTCGAAACGATTTGCTCAGAAAAGGAATAATGGGTGTGATGCTAACAGAGTTGCGAGTGACAGGGGTGAGGTCGGGGGTAGAGCTCCCTAAACTCCCCCTGCAAGAGAACCGTTCACCAGGAGGCTTCCCTCAGGGACACGCCCCCCTGCCCCAGCTGACACATCAGCGGTCGCTCGGAGCGGGTGGGGGCCTTCATCCTCACCTGGGTGCGGCCCCAGGACCCAGAAGTGGGCTTGGCACACAGTAGGCGCTCAACTGTATTTGAGTGAATGAAGCTAGAAAAGGGGCCGCCCCGAGCCTGGGAGAAAAGGTGGACCGGCCCAGCTCGCCAGCCGAGGCGGTCATCTTGCAGGAAGCCGGGACCAGGCGTGGGCCGGGCCGGCACGCTTACCGATGGGAAGGATGATGTACAGAGCCCCCCCGCTCCTGGGCCTCTCCTCGTCTCCTCTGCTGGCAGCATCACCCAGGGCTGCATGAGGGAAAGGACAAAGCGAGGCTCAGATCCACGGTGAGGGCCAGGGGAAACACAGCAGGTGTAGGACAACCAAGACACAGAGGGAAACGCTGGATGCTTCCTGGTGTCCTTAAAGGTTCAAGGGCGGGGAACCTGGGTGGCGCAGTTGGTTAAGCATTGGATGCTTGATTTCGGCTCAGGTCCTGATCTCAGGGTGGTGAGATCAAGCCCCGTGTTCGGCTGTAGCTCAGCCCGGAGTCCGCTTGGGATTCTCTCCCTCTCCCTTTGCCCCTCCCCCCTGCTTGCACTCTCTCTTTCTCTCTATAAAATAAATAGATCTTAAAAAAAAAAAAAGTTCAAAGGAACTTGGAGCATCTCCCGGGTTTGAGAGGCATCACGCTGGGGGCTTTATTCTTAGCAGTCAGGGTTATGTGACTCAGAGCAGATTTAAGAGGGTTCCTTAGCCAAGCGTTATGAGGCTCCAAGGAAGAGGCCCCCGGTCTTTGAGACAAAAACCAGCAGGTAGAGGGGCGCCTGAGTGGCTCAGTTGGTTTAGCGACCGCCTTCGGCTCAGGTCATGATCCTGGAGTCCCGGGATCGAGTCCCGCATCTGGCTCCCTGCTCAGCAGGGAGTCTGCTTCTCCCTCTGACCTTTCCCCCTCCCATGTGTTCTCTCTCTCTCTCTCTGAAATAAATAAATAAAATCTTTATATTAAAAAAAAAAAGCCTGCAGGTACATTCCCAGCAGATGGTGAGGTTACTGGTGGACTTGTTAGCCCTGGTTGTGCGTCTGATGGAAACGAGACAGGTCTGCGTGGGACAAGAACCACGTGACTCGGTAGCACTCAGCGATTCCAGGGCCTGGCGTGGACTGCACCAAGCGCCACAGTCCTGTATCAGCTGTGCCCAGTTCAGAAATCCTGGGGGGAACCTCGTTATGGAAGCACGCGTGTGCCCCTGAGCCCTGTGAGGGCCCCATGCAAACGAAAGTTTAAAGTTCTCCAAACAGGCAGACAGGCTGCGAGGACTGAGGAGTCACACCTGGACCACATGGACGCAGGTGAGCAGTGACTGACATCCATCCATCCCGCTGTTGTGTGTGTGTGTGTGTGTGTGTGGAGTTTATACAGACTTTTTTCACATTTGCACGTATTTAAGAAAACTTCTTAACAAAAATTATCTAAGGCAGCAGCAAGGTCCTTGAGAAATTTTTCCTTTAAAAGGGCTCCTTTGCCTAAAGCGAGAAGCCCTGGGTGGGCCTGTCTGGGAAATGGCTTTTCAACCTGCCCCAAGCAAACAGGTTTCCTGGCCTCCCTCAACCACAGCAGTTCCTGCTTTGCCTTGTTTATGGCTGGACACAGACTTCAGCTACTCTGAGTGGGGGGAAAAATGTCTGAAACTTGCTGATGTGCCCCCCCCTTTTTTTTTTCTGGCTAGAAAAATCTATGAGCTCCATTTTTCTGGCCACTCAATTTCCAGGGCGGGCGCCCTCTGGTGGGCAAAGAGATGAATGGCGGGTCTTCCATGAAGCCAGGGAGAGCCAGGCATTAGCCCCAAGCACAGAACTTAAAGCCTGGGACGCCTGGGTGGCTCAGTCGTTAAGCGTCTGCCTTCAGCTCAGGTCATGATCCCAGGGTCCTGGGATCAAGCCCCACATCGGGCTTCCCGCTGAGGGGGGAGCCCGCTTCTCCCTCTCCCACTCCCCCTGCTTGTGTTCCCTCTCTCGCTGTGTCTCTCTCTGTCAAATAAATAAATAAAATCTTAAAAAAAAAAAAAAAAGAACTTCAAGCCTGACTCCCGCCCCTTCCCCTTGCCAAAAAAAAAAAAAAAAACCAAAAAAACAAACACTTAGTAATTGAGTAATATTTGAATGTGTTCTTTTTTAAGAAATAAAAATGAAGGCCAATACCCCATGATAACAAAGTGTCAGATTTTTAGGAAGACAGGCTCTGACACTATATTTGCCTGATCTGACCTCACTGGGACCCTGGCCTATATTTACAAGACCAGGTGTTAGGCCCATGGGCCATAGTTTGGTGGTCTGATTTTTGAAAACAACAATGCAGTAAAATATGATTTAAGTCCTGGGTTTTTGGTGCCCCCTCTGATGCTGCCCTGAGCAGCTCCTCACCTGCCTCACCCCAGCCCTGGCCCTGCTGGGCAGACACCTGAAAGCAGGTCATCGAATGGGCCCTGATAACATTTCAGGCTCCCAGGCCCCTGCTCGGGGAGGACTCTGGGGTAAGCCGCCGCCACTCACTCCAGCTCTCCACACACCTGGGGCCACGTAGTCCCCACTACTACCAGGAGGTGGGCGGGCATGGTTATTAGTCCCATTTTATAGGTAGGGAAGCGGAGGCTTCCGAGATGCACAGGCCACGTCAGAAAGAGTGCAGGCGCAAAGACTAAATCCACTGGATCCCTTCCCCAAGATTCTCTTCCCCCCTGAAGGGGCCTGTCTAGAGGCTCAAGCTATAAACCAGGGGCCAGGGTAGCCCCTGCTTTTACCGTGGTGGGACATCGTCACCGTCTCAGCCGTGGTGAACTCAGGGCTGGCCACGGACCACGGGCTGGCTGTGTGCTTTGGCTCCACGGCTGGGGAGCGGACCGTCGTCGGCCTGACCGGGACCGTGGAGGTGCCCAGGGTGGTCGCTGGAGGGTCAGTCCCTGAAAGAAGAAGCATTTCCTGAGTGCCCCACTGCTCGTGACAACAGTAAGTAGCACATGCCATTGGCCACAAAGAAAACAGGGGCTGAAAACATGACTGAAAACAGGGGCGCCTGGGTGGCTCAGTTGGTAAGTGTCTGCCTTTGGCTCAGGTCATGATCCCAGGGTCCTAGGATCGAGCCCCACGTAGGGCTCCCTGTTCAGCGGGGAGTCTGCTTCTCCCTCTCCCTCTGCCTCTCCCCCTGCTCATGCGCTCTCTCTAATAAATAAATAAAATCTTAAAAAAAAAAAACTGAAAATAATTGAAACACACGAATGTCTATGTTGTTGTTATTTGTTGTCGTTCGAAAGGGAGATTAACAAGTATTCCAGACACATTGGCCCCAAACTGAGACTTTCTCTGAGAATGAGAAAAGTTGAACAGGGGGTCATCTCCTCACTAAAATCAGTCACCTCCCAAAGGGGCTGGGAGAGAGTGAACCAGACATCAAAGGTGAAAAGCGTCTGTCTAAAAGCCTGGCACAGAGCTCATGTGTCCCACATGACAAAGGCAAACTACGGTTACCCCCCTACTCAGACTACTCAGTCTTCCATTTGACAGACGAGCAAAGACAAGATCAGGAAGGTCAAGTTGCAGGACTAAAAGCCACAAGGGTGGCAGAAGCAGGACGCACGCCCACGCCCAGGCAGTCTGGTGCCCCTACCTATGAGGCAGCTCCTCATGTCCTCGGCCAGCAGCATGCCATCAGGGCAGGCGCAGGTGAACTTGGGCGAGTGGGGATTGATCTGCGGGGCCGGGAGACACAGGTATTGGCAGCCACCATTGTGGAGGGCAGTCCTCTCACACCAGTTCACCCCTGATGGGGAAGAGGCAGGAAGTTAGGGGAAGAACGAGGCCAGAAAATTCAAAATTCTAGAAAATTCCAGAACACCAGCAGCGAAGTGGAGGGGGGGAGGCGGTCACCTCATCTTTACCTCTTGGTTGTGTGAGGTTGTGAAAAAGGACAATGTCTTCCGGGGACAACAGGTTTTCTGCCACCAAATTAATGTCTGAGCCTGTGAGGCGGTTGGCACTGAAAATGGCTTCGTTGATGATGTCCGTCCAAAATATTTTATCCTATATGAGCAATTAAAGAAGACAGCAGATCCCATTAGTCAAGGGCACAGGACACCCGAATTTCTGGGAGAAAGGGGTACTGGGTGGTACGAACCTCATTTCTTTTTTAAAAAATGTTTAACTGTGTAGATATACACAACCGAAAATCGACCATCTTAATCCTTTTTAAGTGTGTTCTGTGGCATTAAGTACAATGCCACAGATGGTGCAACCATCACACCATCCGTGTCCAGAACTTTCTATCTCCCCAGACTGAGACTCTGTCCCCAGGAAACACTGACTCCCCACCCCCACTCCTGCCTCCCACCATCTACTTCCTGTCTCTGTGGGCGGGACTCCTCTAGGGACCTCACAGAAGTGGGATCAGAGAGGATTTGTCCTCCTGTGTCTGGCTGAGTTGCCTCCAGGTCCCTCCACGTCCTAGTGTGTGTTAGAAATTCCTCCCTGTTTCCTGAATCACATTCCACTGTAAAGATACACATTTTGTTTAGCCCTTCATCTGACGGACACCCCGCTTGCTTCCACCTCTCGGCTACTGTGACTCACGCCCCTCAAACAAGGGTGCGCGAGTATAATGTTTCCTCAGAGCAGGTTTCCCCGCAGTGGTTGGCCCCCTTTTCTCTCTGTAGGGCGGTTAGCAGCCTCCTAGGCCTCTACCCACTAGGTACCAGGAGTAACCTCCCCGCCAAGTGCAACAACCAAAAAGTCTCCAGAAAGTGCCAAATGTCCCCTGGGCCCTGAGATGGCCTCCAAGTGAGAACCGCTGCTTTAAGACTCTTTGGGTGAGTAGGGGGTGCCCGGCTGGCTCAGTCGGCAGAGCCTACAACTCTTGATCTCAGAGTCGTGAGTCTGAGCCACACGGTGGGGGTAGAGTTTACTTAAAAAAACAAAAAAACAAGAAAACAAACCAACAAAAACACCTCTTTTGAGGAGAAGGAAATGGAAATAACTTCCGTTTTCTAAGTTGGTCCTGGCTTGACCGAGCCAGATGACATGGGCTGACCCGCCAGCACGAGCACTTCGGCCTCGCCCATGAGTTGCACTCTGTAACCGGCACTGGGATGTGAATTCCCTCAAGCACTACCTCGAAGATGGCCAAGGAGAAGGGGTGTGCCAACTTTTTCTTGTCCTCCAAAACGGTCTTCCGGTTCCCGCCATTGACATCAATGCTGGAGATGGAATGGAGCTTGGAGTCGACCCAGTAGAGGCGGCCAACAGAAAGATCTAGAACCCACAGGTGGACAAGGAAGAGATCACATGCCGATGCCAAAGGGGCCTGGGCCTGGCCACTCCCCCCACCCCCAGGAAGGCGCACCCCGCCCAAGGAGCCGGTGGAGAGGTGCTCCGAAAAGCAGGCCCAACTGGCCACCTCCCTGTGTGAGCCCAAAGCCCACACTGGCGCGGGTTAGCGGCAGGTTATAAAAACCTCAGGAAGCTGCATCTGCTTCTTCAGGTGCAGCCTGGCCACTGCTCCCTCTCCTCCAGACGGTGCCTGACCCCAGGGACCCAGGTCCCAAGGACGTACCCAGGGTGATGCCATTGGGCCACTGGATATCTTCCGTCACGAGCGAGTAAACATCGACACCATTCAGCCCCCCCTTCTTGATCTCAGCGGGGGTTCCCCAATCCGTCCAGTACATGAAGCTGGTGGGAGAGCAGCAAGGACAGCAGGGTGTCAGTGAGGGAGGCGCCCATCTGCCCCGAAGAGCAGCTCCCAGCTGAAGCAGCCAGGCCAGGAATTAAGGCATCCCCCCAAAAGAGACCTCGCATTGGTTTCTTCTGCTACCCTAGTGCTTGCAACCTGGTGAGGCCTGGCAGGATTTTAGGACCTTCGAGAACAAAGGGAGATTTTGATTCCAATGTCTGGACGGGGGCCCTTAATTTGCACCCTTGACAGTGCTTTCTTTTTTTTATTTTTTTTAAAGATTTTATTTATTTATTTCAGAGAAAGAGAGAATGAGAGATAAAGAGCACGAGAGGGAAGAGGGTCAGAGGGAGAAGCAGACTCCCCGCTGAGCAGGGAGCCCGATGTGGGACTCGATCCCGGGACTCCAGGATCATGACCTGAGCCGAAGGCAGTCGCTTAACCAACTGAGCCACCCAGGCACCCTTGACAGTGCTTTCTGAAGGCTTTTTGTTTTTTGTTTTGCTTTAAAAATATTTTTTTAGGGGTGCCTGGGTGGCTCAGCCGGCTAAGCATCTGTCTTCGGCTCAGGTCATGATCTCAGAGTCCTGGGATCAAGCCCAGAGTCAGGCTCCCTGCTTGGCGGAGAGTCTGCTTCTCCCTCTCCCTCTGCTCCTTCTCTCTCTCTCTCTCTCAAATAAATAAAATCTTAAAGAAAAATAAAGTTTTTTTAATTGTGGTAAAACATACAAAACGTAAAAGTTACCATCTTAACGACTGTTTTTTTTTTTAAGATTTTTATTTATTTCTTTGTCAGAGAGAGAGACAGCGAGAGAGGGAACACAAGCAGGGGGAGAGGGAGAAGCGGGCTTCCCGCTGAGCAGGGAAGCCTGATGCGGGGCTCGACCCCAGGACCCTGGGATCATGACCTGAGCCGAAGGCAGACGCTTAACGACTGAGCCACCCAGGCGCCCCATCTTAACCATTGTTAAGTGTCCAGTTCGGTGAAAGTAAGTACACAGACAATGTCATGTCACCATCACCACCATCCATCTCCAGAACGTTTCCATCACTCCAGACTGGAACTCTGACCCCATGAAAACACCAACTCCTCATCCGCCTCCCCCGACCCCTGGCTCCCACACTCGGCTCACTGTCTCCATGAATGGGACTCCTCTAGGGACCTCACGTAAGTGCAATCATATAGCATTTGTCCTTTTGTGCCTGGCTTCTTGCATTTCGCCTAATGGCCTCAAGGTTCATCCGCATTGCAGCAAGTGTCCGAATGTCCTTCCTTTTTAAGACCGAGTACGATTCTGCTGTGTCGATGGACCACATTTGGTTTATCCTTCAGCCATCGAGGGGCACTTGGGCTGCTTCCGAACCCCGGCTGCTGTGAACACGGGGCCGCAAACACCTGTTCGCATCCCTGTGTTCACTGCTTTTGGATCTATGCTTAGACATGGATCTCCGACGGCTTTTAAGCCTCTGAAGAGATGCTCAAACTAACTCACAAGTAGCCACATACAAATACACTGAAACAGTCCCTCCCCATCGTGACTGCCAAATGAAAAACTTGCTGTTGACCGTGAGCAAGATGGGTGCTCAGGTGCGCTAGGAGGCTCGGTCTTATAATGCAGGTTTTCAGTGGCAATTTGATGCTCTGGCCGCGCACGGAGCCTCGGACCAACTTCTAGAATATAATCCAGCTTCTAGAATGAGGAATCTAGAAGCGACAATCCTGCAGAGAAACTGCAATGACTCACCTTCAAAGATATTCAGAGGTATTTGCAGCCTCTTTGTGTGAGGTAGGGGGGAAAAACAATTTCCATGTGCCAGATACAAAGTAAATCATGGCTCATCTAGTCAACAGGGAATGAGCCCCGTAGGCCAAATGACAGAGCCAAGTGGAGAACAGAGTCCAAGAGGGCAATCCTACGCTACTACCTGGGGGGAAAAGAAACATAACAGTAGACCCCCCCACACACACACACAACATGACTTGTATCTCAGGGTTTATTTCTAGGAGCCTCTCTCTTTCCTGGCAGCTGGGGGGCTAAAGTTATTCAACCGAGTGTCCCTCTACCAAATGAGAACGTTTGTGGGCCCAGGCCCACCTTCAACTCAGGGTCTCTCCCGTGTGAGTCATGCTCATCTCAAAAGTTCCCTTTTGGGGTGCATGGGTGGCTCGGTTGGTTAAGCGTCCGCCTTCGGTTCGGGTTATGATCCCTCGGTCCTGGGATCACACAGCAGAGAGCCTGCTTCTCCCTCTCCCTCTGCTTCTCCCCTCCTCTCGTGCTCTCAATCTCTCTCTCAAATAAATAAAATCTTAAAAAAAAAAAAAAGTTTCCTTTCCTTCTGATGATTGCCACCAGGACAGGCTGCCTGTCCCAAGGTTGCCACCGTCCCTCCAGAATTGTGAAATTCCATGGGCAGATATGGTGTAATGGGGTTTGGGACATGGGGAGGGGAGATGCTTTCCGTCAGGGGACATAGGTCCCTGTGGGCCCCAGAGATGCTGAGTCAGCCACGGGCCCTGCAAACACCCTCCTGGGGGCTCAGCAGGGTGGCAAACTTTACTCCCTGTGGCTTCCTCCCTGAAACTACCATTGGATCTGAGCATTTTTTACCTTTCTCCAATCCTATCCTGGCACAGGATTTCTCTGCTATAAAATACTAAATCAGAATTTAAATAAGTATTCATTTCTAAGACCAATTTAAATTCATATTTTAATTTCTGGTTTTGGTTTTCTGTTTTGTTTTGGTTTGTCTTAAGTAGACTCCATGCCCAGCATGAAGCCCAACACAGGGCTTGAACTCACCACCCTGAGATCAAGACCTGAGAGGAGATCAAGAATCAGACACTTGGGGCGCCTGTGTGGCTCAGTCGTTAAGCGTCTGCCTTCGGCTCAGGTCATGATCCCAGGGTCCTGGGATCGAGCCCCGTGTCCGGCTCCCCGCTCGGCAGGAGGCCTGCTTCTCCCTCTCCCGCTCCCCCTGCTTGTGTTCCCTCTCTCACTGTGTCTCTGTCAAATAAGTAAATAAAAAAATCTTTAAAAAAAAAAAAAAAAGAATCAGACACTTAACGGATTAAGCCACCCAGGTGCCTGATTTTGGGTTCTTATCCTGAGCGCACAACTTTTCTGGGTCCACTTCCATCTCAGCAGACATCAAGAGGGACCAACCCCTGGATTCCAAAGGGCAGGCAGGTAAGAACCACTGTTCCAGGTCCTGTTCTTTCCTGACAGCAAGGGCCTCCATGGCTGGGGACAGCCCCGTGCCCACGGAGGCCAGTCCAGCTCAGGCACATGCCTTCCCCCCGTCTGAGTCCTAACCAGTTCTAGAACCCCGCCTCTGCTCTTCGTTCCCTCTGTACCCCTAAGCTACGGGAATACCCACCCGTGAACAGGATCCACCACGATGGCACGAGGCTTGGAGCCTTTCTCCTTGAAGAGTGTCTTTCTCTTCACACCCTTGGTGTCAGCCACGGAGACGGTGCCCAGGATGGAGTCTGTCCAGTATATGTTGCTGTGGACCCAGTCCACTGCCAGCCCATCAGGGGCCTGTAGGTCCTCACTGATGACGGTGTCATAGGAGGAGAAGCTGGGGGCTCTGTCGATTTGGGTACTGTCAGGGGGGCAGGGGAGAGGGGGAGGAGAGCGTCAGTGTGAGGGGCCTACTTCACCCAGGGTCAGGGCTGGGAGCGGCTCCAAGGCTCACCTGTAGATCTTCCTTTGGGACAGGTCAGACCAGTAGATTCTGTTGCTGGCCACTTCTGTGTCTAGGGCAACGACATTCTTCAAGTTCGGGATGAGGCTGGTATATTCACTGCGGTCCAGGGTCATCTTCCTCACTTCGTGGCGGTTGGTGAAAAAGAGGTAGGCGATGTTGCCTAGGGATGCAGGAAGGATGCTCAGGGGAGCAGAAGGGACCCCCGACTCCTGCTTGTCACCCTCCAGGGTTGGGCTGAACCAGAGGAGACACTCGGGATGGGGTGTACTAACCATGTGGCTCTGATGCTCTGACATCCTGGGCCTTGTAGAGACTAAAGGGACAGCCCCTCCCAGGGCTGGCCCTCTCCCTCTGCCTCCTGACCGACCCTGGTGCTTCCCCAGGGTGACCCCCCCCTGGCTGCCACGCCCCCTCCTCTTGGGAACTATAACAACCGATCTTTTTTTTTTTTCTAAAGATTTTATTTATTTATTTGACAGAGAGAGAGACACAGAGAGAGAGGGAACACAAGCAGGGGGAGTGGGAGAGGGAGAAGCAGGCCTCCCGCCTGGCAGGGAGCCCGATGCAGGGGCTCGATCCCAGGACCCCGAGACCATGACCCGAGCCGAAGGCAGCCACCCAACTAACTGAGCCACCCAGGTGCCCCTATAACAACCGATATTAATGGTGGTCGTCTCCTGCCGGGTTGGTCCCACCATACTCGAATGGTAATAAAACCTACATTAATAATAAAACCTGGGGACGCCTGGGTGGCTCAGTCAGTTAAGCATCTGCCTTCAGCTCAGGTCATGATCCCAGGGTCCTGGGATTGAGCCCCGCATCGGGCTCCCTCCTCAGCGGGGAGTCTGCTTCTCCCTCTGCTACTCCACCTGCTTGTGCTCTCGCTCTCTATCAGATAAATAAAATCTTTAAAAAAAAAAAAAAATCTACACTGGGGCCCCAGCATTTTCCGTTTTGGAACATAAAGATGAAGAAACGTAAGCGGCTCAGGTATACAGAGCGATTCCTTAGGGCAGGAGATTCTGAGTGCTTTTCATATGACGTTTTCCCTCATTGATCCTCACACTCCTGAGGCCGGGGCTGTTGTCAAACTCCCGTTACATATAAGGGAACTGAAGCTCAGAGAGGGGAAGTGACGAGCCCAGGGTCACACCAGGTGGCAGAGCCGGGATTCAAACCCACGCCGCCCCAACTCTGGGGGCCGGTGCTGTAACCATGACACCAGTATTCACCGACAGGCTAACCGTGTGTACAACTGACCTCACTCAGAACAGCCCTTCCCATGACACCACCCGCGCCCCTGGGAAGGTGTCTGTATAGACAACGCCCGGGCAGATCAGAACAAAAGTGAAACCTCAAACCCTGGGGGGTTTCATGAACTCAGTGCCTGGTTTTCCCCAGAACAGGGAACACATGGAGGTGTGACAGAGGGTGGCCAAGGAACCATCACAAAAAGGATGACAACAAGGGAGGGAAACGGAAGACGACCTAAAATATTTCTGCACACTTGTCCCTCACTGGAACCACACTGGAGGGTGGAACAGGACACAAAGCAAAGGGAGTTTGGCCCCCACCGGTCAACTCCCCAAGGACGGCTATGTCTCCAAACCCATGGGATCTCTTCATTTCGGGGCTTCTGAGAATCAGTGCCTGGCTGCCGTGCTCATCTTCCGTTTAGGTAGAAAAGAAACACAACTATTCCTGCGGTTTGGTTTTCTTAGGAGCGAGTGATTATACCTTGGTCTCTCTTAAGTGAACTTTTGCTTTTGGGGGATAGGCTCCTCTAAGTGGGTAAGAACAGCTGGTGGGGGTGCGGGCCCTTCAGGCCATAGCTTTTCAACCTCTTGTTCCCTGAAGCCACCGGGGGGGGGGGGGGGCGGGGGGGGGCAGAAAACTTCTTCTCCAGATTTCGCCTGGGTCTGCAGGGAAACAGCAGGACACGTGGGGGCAGCCTCCTGGCAAGTTCCGGACAGGGCTGCTCATGCATCTGCCAGAGGTCTCGAGAGGACACAGTCGGCCCCACCCAGCGGTCTTTGGAGTGGAGGCAAAGTTCACACGATGAGACTCCCCACTACACCTGCTCTTGGTGCGGGCCCCGCCCCCACCGGCCCTGCCCCGCGCTCACCCACAGCCTTGCAGGCCTTGGTGTGGGGGTCCAGCTGGAAGCCCTCCTCACAGTCACACTTGTAGCTGCCCTCGAGGTTCACGCACAGCTGGCTGCACACGTCGGGATCCTGACACTCGTCGATATCTGTAAGTCGGGACACAGAAAGGGATTTGGGGTGCCTCCCAGTGGCAAATGGGGACAGCCCAAGCCCTCTGGGGACAACCCCTAGAGCCAGGGTCTTGGTGACCCGCAGGTTCAGAAATAAAAACACAGAAACAGCTAAGCATCGTCTCCGACGATGACCCTGACCTCACCATTCACCCCAGGGGTACAGCTCACAGGGTGAAGCTGCGTCAGCCAAGATTGATTCATTCTTTCTTTCTCTCTTTCTTTCTTTCTTTCTCTCTTTCTTTTTCTCTCTTTCTCTCTTTCTCTCTTTCTTTCTTTCTTTCTTTCTTTCTTCCCCAAAGGCACGAACCGAGCGCTCCTCGAGGGCCAGGCCTGCGCTGGCTCTCCTGTGCATCTGGCACCTCATTAAACCCTCCTAACAGGCCCGTGAGGTCAACAAGGCTTTCATGCCCACTTAACAGGTGGGGAAAACTGAGGCACCGAGTGTTTGGCCACCCCATGAGGAGAAAGGGCCGAGGAGGCTGGGAGCCCAGGCTGCTGGGGAATCACCTTCACATCTTCGCTGGTCCACCAGCCGGAAGCCCTCGGGGCACAAGCACTCGTAGCCCATCTTGAGGTCGTTGCAGATGTGGGAGCAGCCACCCTTGTTGTCCAGACACTCATTGGTCCCTGCGCCGGGTGCAGAGGTCCAGGGGTGGGGAGAGAGCAGAGACTGGTCACACTCAGGTCGTCGGCACCCCTGCACCATTTCATCACCCTTATCATGATTGCCACAACGACTCGGGGACGTGAACTACCATGTCCCCTAAGAGGACTTAACATGACCCCTGTCACGTGCAGTGCCAGGAGGGAACCTGGAGGACATTCCGCTGAATAAACTAGTCAGGGCACAGAAGGACAAATACAGCAGGATTCACTCGTAGGGCGTCCTCAGTGGAGTCAAAATCAGAGCCAGGAAGTAGGGGTGGGGAAGGGGAGGGGGAGCTGGCGTTTCATGGGGCAGAGGTTCAGTTTGGGAAGATGAGAAAGTTCTGGAGACGGACGGTGGAGATGACTATACGACCATGTGAGTCTGCTGAATGCCGCTGGACTGGACACTTAAAAATGGTTAAGACGATAAACTCCACATTATCATTTCTTTTTTCTAAGACACATTTCAAAATGTTCTTGATTATAAAAACTAAAAAACCATGTTCCACAGTTGCGTGTACTAACTCCCAACAACCATACAGGTAGCTGAACTACAGCTGTGGAAACCGAGGCATGGCCAAGCTCCAAGACTTGCCCAAGATCGCTGTGCTGGACCAGACCCAGGGCACTCGGCGCCAGCATCCATGCCCTAGCTTTCTTTACAGGGCTTTGGCCCATGCCAGCCTACCCTCTGTTCCTGCGTGGCCCCAAAGCTAAGAATGCTTATTACGTTTTAAATAGTTGAAAAGAAAAATAAGAATCACAAGAAAAACAGTATTTTGTGCCACATGAAAGGTTCAAACATCAGTGTCCACAATTAGGTTTGCTTGGAGCCCGGCCACACGCGTTCATATGCGCATGTGCATTCGAACGTGGTCTTCCTGCTGTAGTTTAGGTCCTGTTGAACAGCTCTGACAGACCGTACAGCTGTCAAGTCCAAAATATTTACATGGCCACAGGTCACAGAGCACTGCTGAAACTTTACAAGCATTGCAACAGCCAATCCCCAGCAGCCCTAGGATGTTGAACCCTTATTGTCCCATCCTACAGATGTGAACACTGAGGCTCAGGAAGCAAAGCTGCTTCTCCCCGAGGACCCCCATCTCTGTGTTGCCGCAGAGCTAAAGCACGCACGGGCACAGGTGGGCAGGAGACTTGCAGCCCCATAGCATATCCACATCTGGGTCCCAGCCCCAGCTCTCCATAAGTCTGAGAGCTGCCAGCACCCCGGGGGGCTCACCGCACTCCTTGAGGGGCTCGTCCGACCAGTCCCGACAGTCCCTGACCGAGTTGCACACTTTGTCCAGCATGATGCATTCGCCACTGTGGCACTTGAACTTGTTGGGCCCCTCACACAGCGTTACTAGGAGCCAAAGAGGAGAGTCAGGTGCTTTGGAGAGGCAAGAGCCCACTTACTACTCTTTACTCATAGAATAGTTCATTTACACAAGATGATAAGCAAATGTATTGATAAATAAAACATAACAATGTACTTAATATCATGGAAATAAACACTGAAAAATGGTAAAGACGGTAATTATTTTGTTATGTGTCTTTTTTGTTGTTTGGTTTGGTTTTTTTGTGTGTGTTATGTGTCATTTACCACAAGGGTCAAAAAGTGCATTATCAGAATTTAACTTCTTGTTCAAAAAAGTTTGTTTTGGGGGTGCCTGGGTGACTCAGTCGGTTAAATGTCTGACGCTGGATTTCAGCTCAGGTCATCATCTCAGGGTTGTGAGACCGAGCCCTGCACTGGGCCCTGTGCTGGGTGTGGCGCTTCCTTAAGATTCTCTATCTCCCTCCCCCTCCGTCCCCCCCATACACTCTCTCTCTAAAAATAAATAAATAAAATCTTTAAGAATAGGGGAGCCTGGGTGGCTCAGGTCATGATCCCAGGGTCCTGGGATCGAGTCCTGCATCGGGCTCCCTGCTCAGCAGGGGGCCTGCTTCTCCCTCTCCCTCCGCTCATGCTCTCTCTCTCGCCTTTTCTGTCGATAAATAAATAAAATCTTAAAAAAGAAAAATCTTTAAGAATAAAAATAAAAAAATAAAAGTCGTATCCTTATGTTCCACGATTTTAACACAATTAAAACAATTTTTAAAATGAATTCTGCTGGGGCGCCTGGGTGGCTCAGTTGGTTAAGCGACTGCCTTCGGCTCAGGTCATGATCTCAGGGTCCTGGGATCGAGTCCCACATCGGGCTCCCCCTTCTCTGTGGGGAGCCTGCTTCTCCCTCTGCCTCTGCCTGCCACTCCCCCTGCTTGTGCTCACTCTCTCTCTCTCTCTCTCTCTCTCTGTCAAATAAATAAATAAAATCTTTAAAAAAAAATAAAAAAATAAAATGAATTCTGCTGATAAACAATTGGGTTGCTTCTCGGGTTTCGCTGTTAGGCCAGTGTTGCTCCACACGTTCCAGAGCCCGTCTCCCGGTTACAGGTGTGAGTTTCTCCTGGGCTCATTCCCGGGAGTGGAAGCGTCACACGGTAAGCCCAGGAGAGTGCTTTATGCGGAGTCGTAGCGCACGTATTACCCGAGCTCAAAGACAAGAGCCCCGTGCACTTTGGCCTCATCAAAATGTCACGGTCCTGAAACAGATGCTTCCACGACGCACGCTGGTCAGATAAATGGAAGTGAGGTTCAGGGAGGGCAAGTAAGTAGCCTGAGGACACACAGCGGGCGCAGGGACACCCCCAGAGGAGCTCACCGTTGATGCAGCCGAGCTCGTCACTCATGTCCTTACAGTCATACTCCCTGTCGCACTGCCGGCTGCCATGGATGCAGGTTCCGTCCAAGCACTGGAACTCATCAGGCCGGCAGGTGGCCACCGCTGGGAAAGACAGGGCACGTGTTGGTTTTTCTCAAGGAACAGCGAAGAAAAAACAAACTACCACCTTTGAAGCAGCAATTTCCTGGCTGCCTCGGGCATCAGGGACAGCATGTAACAGGGAAGATTTTAGAGGTGAAAAGAACACGCCCTACCACCTCCACAAGCAGGAGACAGTGGCTCATCCATTTTACCTGCTTCCCACCTGGGGAAAAACTCCCTGGGTACACCTGTCTTCACATTCTAAATTTTAACCAATGTAGTCTTTCTTTCTTTCTTTTTTAAGGTAGGGGGCGGGGAGAGGGAGAGAGAACCTTAAGCAGGCTCCACACCCAGCAGAGCGCCACGTGGGGCTTCATAATCCTGAGATCATGACCTGAGCCGCAACCAAGAGTCTGACGCTTACCAACCGAGCCACCCAGGCGCCCCCCCAACCGATATAGTTTTAGCTTTTCTTTCATGGCAGTAAGTACTTTTTTCCTCAATGAAGACGAATCCCAGAAAATTATTACTAAAGTCACAGAGCAACGTTTGGAGAATAAGAAAGTGTTTGGGGGGGAGCACCCCTAACACAACCACTGAGTTTTCCTGGAGTTCTCCCCAACCTTTCCACATATGCATTTTTGAGAACACGATTTTTTTTTTTTTTTTTAAGATTTTCGGTCATCTCTACACCCAATGTGGGGCTTGAACTCACAACCCTGAGATCAAGAGTCACACGCTCTACGGATGGAGCCAGTCAGGTGCCCCGAGAACACACATAATTTGCTAAAAACCTGCCAGAGCCAACAGGCTGCCCTCAGCGAAAAAGCAATGGCGCATTCCCAATCTAGGCCAAAGTGTGACAGATTCGATCAGTACCACTGCGTACAACACAGTCGAGCACTGTGAAGCGGGACAAATGTTTATGAGATGACACTGTGGAGGAAAAAAGATGAATTTTTTATTTTCACAGGTGTGTGTCCTCCGGTTATGCAGCCTTTCTGGGCCTCAGTTTCCCCATCTGTAAAGGGTGGGGGAAGCCGGCTCAAGTTATGAGAATTCTGGGAGTTTGTGCTGAGTGTTAGTACACATTGTATACAAAGTCATCCATTATTTTAAAATGTGACTGTTAGGGGCGCCTGGTGGGCTCAGTCGGAAGAGCGTGAAACTCTTGATCTCAGGGTTGTGAGTTTGAGCCCCACACTGGGTATAGAGATTACTAAAAAAAAAATACATAAACTTAAAAAAAAAGTCTTTTTTTTAAGTGACTCTTAAATTTAAAAGTCTAATTCCACCTACACAGAGATTACAATTCTAGGAAAACAGTGAACGGGGGCAAAGGTACCAAAGCAACAGGGACACGAAAACATGTTCTAAATTCACAGTAGCTCTGCATCGCTAGCTTTGAGGTATCGGCCCCCCCGTTCAGGAAGCATTGACGTGAGGCCAGGGTCTGGGTGGCACAATCCTCTATCTGCTCGGCCTCCAACACAGGAGCCACTCACCACGTGTGGCTATTTAACTTCCAATTCACAAAAGTGAAATAAAACAAAACATTCCCTTCCTTGCTTGCACAAGCTACCCTGGGTAGCAACTACCGCACTGGGCAGTGCCGACGTGGGAGGTCTCCACCTCCCCCAGAAGGTTCGACAGGGTGGTGCTGGACTCCAGTCGAAAGTCTGCAAAGGCCAATGCTCTTTCCCCATTCCATGGGGGAAGAGAACACGAGGCAGTGAGGTTGAGTCCTTGGCCGGAGGTCACCCGCCAGGCCTGGAGCCGAGGAGCCCTTCTAGACGAAAATACTACTTGAGCTTGCTGCTGCTCCCCTGGCCAGAAAAAAGGGGTGAACTCTACAGGCGTTAAAGACAGGGTCTCCTCTTACAGAGGCTTTCTCCTCCGTGTGATCAGGAGCACTGGAAGAAGCACGGAAGGAGATGGAAATTCCTGCGGTGAGACTTGGCATCGTTTAAGCACCGCAAGGCCGCCCCGCCCCCGGGGGGGGCACAGAGACAGGGAGAGGACCCCTCCCCCCACCGCCGGCAGCGCCCTTACTGCAGTTCTCCTCGTCTGACTTGTCCTTGCAGTCGGGGCCACCATCGCAGCGCCAGCTGGAGTGGATGCATTCTCCGCTCTGGCAGTGAAACTCAAGGGGTGAGCAAGGGCTGCTGTCCTGTTGGGGGGCGGACGTGTTGTGGCCCCGACAGTGCTGCGGCCACTCATCGGAGCCATCCTTGCAGTCGGGGTCACCGTCACAAGCCCACAGCTCGGGGATGCAGGCCGAGCTGTTGCACTGGAAGGTGGCAAGGCCGCAGGTGGACACGGGGCAGGACGCCTCGTCCGACGCGTCCAAACAGTCCCGGTCCGAATCGCAGACGAATTCCAGGGCGATGCACTTCCCATCCTGGCAGCGGAACTCATTCTGGGCACACGTCCTGGGCACTGCAGGGATGGGTGGGGAAAGACAACCTGGTCACCAGAGCGCCCCACTTCTCACTAGCAGCCCATTCCACAGATGAGGACACGGAGTCCTGGAGAGGCCAGACCTCAGTGAGAGACCCTGGAAAGGCAGCCAGGACAGTGGTCAGGGGCCCTGGATGGAAACCCCGGCCAGGGTCAGCCGCCCCAGCCCGCTCCCGTGGCCCCTCTGTGCCTCAGTGGCCTCATCTGTACATGGGCCTGGCCCATTTAAGAGTTTGCTGTTATTATTAAAAGAAACACCCCCCAAAACATGGTAATTATGGGATTTGATGGAGGTGTTGGCTAACACTTACAGTGGTGATCATTTTGCAGTATGTATGTGTATCAAATCATCACCTACTCTATTTTTTTTAGAGAGTCTACACATGAGGAGGGTGGGGGGGCAGAGGGAGAGAGAGAGAGAGAGAATCTTTTTTTTTTTTTTTTAAAGATTTTATATATTTATTTGACAGAGAGACACAGCGAGAGAGGGAACACAGGCAGGGGGAGTGGGAGAGGGAGAAGCAGTCTTCCCGCCGAGCAGGGCGCCCGATGCGGGGCTCGATCCCAGGACCCCGGGATCATGACCTGAGCCGAAGGCACATGTTTAACGACTGAGCCACCCAGGCGCCCCGGAGAGAGAGAATCTTAAGCAGACTCCATGTCCACCCTGCACAGAGCCTGACTTGGGGTTCGATCTCACGATCCTGAGATCATGACCTGAGAAGAAACCAACAGTTGGACTCTCAACCGAATGAGCTACCCAGGTGCCCCCCACCAAAAAAAATTTTTTTAAAGTTGGGGCTCTGTACTCAGCAAAGAGTCTGCTTCAGATTCCCTCTCCTTCTCCCTCCCCATCCACTCTCTCAAATAAATAAATAAAATCTTTAGGGGAAAAAAAAAAAGAAGAAATCGGCAACTTAAAAAAAATTTTTTTTAAATTATTTTTCCTCCATCTACTCTTTAAACTTACATAATGTTGTATGTCAATTATATCATAATAAAGCTGGAAGGAAAAAAAAAAAGTACCTGTAAAAAGAACAACAATCCATTTTATTTTTAAACGACCCCAACGTCATCAGATGACCACTAATCCAGGTTAGACATGCATTTCTCAAGTGAATGTATGTGAACACTTGAGTGTTGCTTTTTTTCATGGATTTTTCTATTTTTCTGAACTTGAAGATCTGACATTATCTTAGTTATTTAAATTTTTCCCAGTTATTTTTCTCAGAGCCTTAGCTCCATTAAAAACCCAAAACTAGGGCGCCTGGGTGGCTCAGTTGGTTAAGCGTCTGCTTTCAGCTCAGGTCATGATCTCAGGGTCCTGGGATCGAGCCCCACGTCGGGCTCCCTACTCAGCAGGGGGTCTGCTTCTCCCTCTCTCCCTCCCCACTGCTCGTGCTCTCTCTCTCTCTCTCTCTCTCTCCCCCTCTCTCTCACTGTCAAGGAAGTAAAGAAATATTAAAAAAAAAACAACAAAAACTATACAATAACTAATACTGAAGAGCCAAGACAGATCCCCCGCTCTCCAAAGGGCCTCCCCCTCCAGGACTCTTGGCCCTGTTCCTTCCCAGAAGCCACAACTCCGTAAAGCTTTCCTCTTCTCGGTGGTCAGCTGAGTGATCGGGTCTCGGCCATCGAGCACCTACTGGGTGCTCAGCCTCCCGGGGTGGCTGGTGGTGGTCCCAGTGGCTCACCAGAGCACGTGCCATGTGGTTGGCAAGGACAGCCTCACTGAGGATGCTGATGACCCTAAGAGGTGGCACCAACCCTATCCCCCTGCAAAGCCTCCTGGGCAAAGTGGGGCTCCAGTAGTGCGAGGAGGCTGGGTAGGAGCTTCCAGGAGACGGAGCCAACTGAAGAGCAGTCAATCCACAGCTCAGCTGGGGGCAGGACTGCCTGGGGGCACCAACTTTAAGAGCAGCCCAGGACCAGGGCGGAACCAGTGCGGCCAGCGCAGGGCTGCAGGGGATGGGGGGGAGAACACTTACAACAGCCTTGCTCATCTGAGCCATTCTCGCAGTCCACCTGGCCATCACATCTCCAGAACTGAGAGATACAGCGGTTCACACGACCCCCACAGCTGAAGTCCCCCGACTTGCAGGTGACAGACACTGTGGGAGAAACAGGACTGAGCCTTCCCTCAGAGGGAAGCCCGATCTGATGTCCCCAGCCCTGGCTTTACAGAGCAAAAATACAGTTTTCAGAAAGAGGGGGCCAAGACCACCTTTCTGGGTCAAAAAAAAAAATCAGACATGAAGTGATGGAAAGGTTTGGAAGGAGAGAGAGGTGATGGTCGCTTAGCACTGTGACCATATTAATACAACTGAACTGGTTCCTTTAAAATGGTTAATTTTACGTTATATGAATTTCACCTCTTTTTTTTTTTTTTTTGTAAAAGCTGTTAAGGCTCCAGAAATATCTCTTCCCCCCCAAGTCCCAATTCATGGCTGAACACATCAGCCTACTGGCTGACATTAACCTCATCTGTCACCCACTCTCATCAAAAAGGGTAGGAAGCCCAAAGGGGACTCACTGCAGGTCTCCTGGGACTCATCTGAGGCATCCAGGCATTCGGCGCTCCCGTCACAAACCCACTTGTAGGAGATGCACTTCCCATCCTGGCACTGGAACTCGTTTCTCCCACATTTGTCTTCCGCTGAGAGAGAGGGGAAGAAGAAGGGCCATTCAGCGCCAGAATCGGAAACTGACAATGTCACCTGTGTGTGTCTGTTTCCTGCCAGCGGAGGAATGAACCAGAAATAGAATCCGATCATTCCCGGGAAATACAACACACACACTTCATGAACCACAAGTGCAGCGGAGGATGCGAAGAATAGATCTAGAAGAGTGACTTGCCAACAGTGTGTGAAACTTGACTCAGCGGTCGTTGAGTCCACTGTACAGACCCATTAAGGCAGGAAACAAAAGAGTACAATTTCCCTGCACATGAAAAAAGAAAAGGATTTAAACGATTTAGCATATTACAAACCTGTGCTGGTGACAGTAATGAGGAAAATTGTGTGAAATCATTCAGGGGAAGGAAACATGAGGGGTCATCTCCAGTGGGTAGAGACATTAGCAAAAGCTGTAATAAGAGAAACTTTTTCTAGGAAAGCAAAGACTCAACATTTTTTCTTAAAGGGTTTTATTTATTTGACAGAGAGAGCACAAGCAGGGCGAGCAGCAGGCAGAGGGAGAGGGAGAAGCAGGCTCTCTGCTGAGCAGTGGGGGGGACTCTGGAGTCATGACCTGTGCCGAAGGCAGACACTTAACTGACAGAGCTACCCAGGCGCCCACAAAGACCCAGATTTTTAGATAAAAATGAGGACAAGTAAATTTTTGGGAAATTACCTAAAACACATTGATTTTTGCATTTTGGAAAAGAGATTACAATAATGTTGATTGAGTTTAGTCTTAAATACTATACTTTGATTCAGAATGCACTGTTCCATGTGAACTGGAATAAAGCAAACTTTTATGATTAGTGATACCTGGTAATAAAAAAAAAATCTTTTAATCTCTAAGTATAAATTCTGATGCCCTATGTAAATTAAAGCAATGTGGCCAATAAAAATTATGATCTGGTTTATTTCATCATGCTTTATGAATAAATAAGCAAATAAGACCAAAAAAACAAAAAGAAGAAGAAGAAGAAGAAAAGCTAGCAGGATTTTCCTATTGAGTCAAATGTTCTGTAGGCAAATAGCATGTAAAATGTAAGTTTTGACTGTTGGCTGCATTTATAAGTTCCATTATTCCTGTAAAAAGATTGTTTTTCCTTTTTGTTTTTTTTAAGATTTCGTTCATTTTATTTGAGAGAGAGAGGGCGAGCATGCAAGAAGGGGGAGGAGCAGAGGGGGAAAGAAAATCCCAAGCAGACTCCTCGCTAAGCGTGGAGCCCCATGTGGGACTTGATCCCAGAACACATAGACCGTGACCTAACTGGAAACCAAGAGTTAGAAGTTTAGGGCGCCTGGGTGGTTCAGTTGGTTAAGCGACTGCCTTCGGCTCAGGTCATGGTCCTGGAGTCCCGGGATCGAGTCCCACATCGGGCTCCCTGCTCAGCAGGGAGTCTGCTTCTCCCTCTGACCCTCTTCCCTCTCGTGCTCTCCTTCTCTCATTCTCTCTCTCTCTCAAATAAATAAATAAAATCTTTTTTAAAAAATCTTAAAAAAAATAAATCTATAGAAATGAACACATAAGCTTTGTGCACTTCATTGCATGTATGTTATATCTCAGTTTTAAAAAGCTATAAAAAGAGGCACCTGGGTGGCTCAGTCAGTTAAGTGTCTGCCTTCAGCTTAGGTCATGATCCCTGGGATTGAGTCCCACATCAGGCTCCTTGCTCAGTGCGGAGCCTGCTTCTCCGTCTCCCTCTGCTGCTCCCCCTGCTTGTGCTCTCTCACTCTTGCTCAAATAAATAAATAATAAATAAATAAATAAATAAATAAATAAAATCTTTTTAAAAAAGTCATAAAAAGAGGCATCTCCCAGACTAACCACTCCTTTTTGTGTTATCACGAATTTGGTTATGGACAATCACCTCGTTGATTTACTTCATGCTATCTAATCCACTGGAACCTCAGCTCCTGGAGGGGTGGGATCTTTGTTTTGTTTCTGTAGTGGACAAGTAGAATGTTCCTGGGACAGAGTAGACACTCGGGAAAAGTTTGTTGAATGAGGAATAAATACAAGGAAACGGAGCCCCAGAAAGTGATTTGTCCGGGGTCCCAGAATTGACGTAATTGAGATGCAGAGCTGACTTCCCACTTCTGGCCAGATTTCCCATACCTGTGAAGCTTTCCAGTATCTTCCAGATTATTCCAGATATTCCAAAACCATTCAGAAAACTCTCCATCTGTGGGCAGGCTGTGAGCAATGCACTTCATGTGGATGTATTGTAGAAACCATCACAGGGAGAGGACTGTTCATGACCGAATTTTTCATTTCAGGATTCATGTGGATTAATAACTGGTGTGTGAGTTAAATATAAAGTATAACCAAAGAGGTGTAATCCCCGCTCTTGCCTGCTCTCCCTGCCCACACCTCAACTCTTGCCCAGGCCTCTCTCCCATCCCCATCCCATGACCTAATTAATGAGTCAGTCATCTGCCCAAATGACCACTTGGAGCCTGCCGCCCTCAGCCTCCATGACCTCGAATGCTTCTGACTGCCCTGGAAATAGATTCCTTCATTTGAAGGCCATGCCAAGGCCTCGGGTGTCCAGCCTGTTTTTACTGCAGCTTCCCAGCGTTCCACATATGTGCCCCACCCTTCAGCTAACCTCTCTCCATCTCCACCTCACTGCCTCTCCTGCCATTTCTAGGCAGTTTTAGGTTGACAGAAAAATTGAGTGGAACATGCAGAGATTTCCCATATACCACTGCTCCCCACACTTGCACAGCCTCCCCACTATCAACAGTCCCACCAGAGGGGTGCATTTGTTACAAAGGATGACACGCTGATGCACCATTACCACCCAGAGTCCATGGTATACATTAGAGTTCACTCTCCAAGTGTTAACATTCTTTGAATTTGGACAAAGGTATGACATGTATTCTATAATATAGAATATTTCCACTGCCCTAAAAAACCTCTGTGCTCCACGTTTTCATCCCCCCTCCCCTGCCACCATATGACACCTGGCAACCACTCATCTGTTTACCATCTTCATAGTTCTGCCTTTTCCAGAATGTCATCCGTACAGCTGGAAGTGTGCAGTATGTTGTTTTTTCAGACCAGCTTCTTTTACTTGTTAATATGCATTTATGCTTCCTGCATGTCTTTTCATGGCTTGATAGGACATTTCTTTTTAGTATGAATATTCCATTGGCTGGATGTATCACAGTTTATTTAGTCATTGACCTGCTGAAGGATGTCTTGGTTGTCTCCATGTTTGAGCCATTATGAATAGTGTTGCTGTAAACGTCTGCATGCAGGTTTTTGTGTGGACTTAAATTCTCATCTCATGTGGGTAAATATCAAGGAGTGTGATTGCTGGATCATATGGTAAGAGTGTGTTTACTTTTGGAAGAAATTGCCAAACTAACTTCCAAAGTGGCTGCACCATTTTGCATTCCCACCAGCATGAGGGTTCCAATTTCTCCACATCCTCACCAACACTTGTGATTGTCTGGTCTTGGCTTTTTAAAAATTGTTATAATAGCCATCCCAATGGGGATGAAGTACATGGGATCTTGCTATCATTTTGATTTGCGTTTCCCTAGTGATTAGTAATGAATATCTTGTCATGCCCTTACTGGCTATTTTTAAAAAAAATTTTTTTAAAGATTTTATTTATTTATTTGACACAGAGAGAGCGAGAGCAAGACCACAAGCAGGGGGGGCAACACACAGAGGGAGAGGGAGAAGCAGGCTCCCCGTGGAGCAGGGAGCCCGATGCGGGACTCAATCCCAGGACCCTGGGATCATGACCTGAGCCGAAGGCAGATGCCTAACTGACTGAGCTTCCCAGATGCCCCTTACTGGTCATTTTTATATCTTCTTTGGAGAAATGTGTATTCAAGTCTTTTGCTCATTTTTAAAATTGGATTGTCTGTTTTGTTGTTGAGTTGTAGGGGTTCTTTATGTATGTTGGATGCTAGACCCTTATCAGATATAGGATGTGCAATTATTTGCTCTGATTCCATATGTTGCCTTTTCATTCTGTTGAGAGTGTCCATCTGATGCATGATAGTTTTTAATTTTTCTGAAATCCACCTTACCTATTTTTTCCTTTATTGCCTGTGCTTTCGGTGTCACATCCAAGAAATGATTGCTAAATCCAATGTCATGAAGCTTTATCCCTATTTTTCCCTTCTAAGAGTTTTATAGTTTTAGCTCTTCCTTTTACATCTGTGCTCCAGTTTGAGTTAATTTTTGTACCTGCTGAAAGTAAGACGTGTCCAACTACATTACTGTGCATGTGAATATCCAGTTTTCCCAACACCATTTGTTGAAAAGACTGCCCTTACCTCATTGAATGATCTTCACGCCCTTGTGAAAATTCACTGGACCAGATATGCATGGTTTATTTCTGGGCTACCTACCCTAGTCCATTGGTCTATGTGTCTGTCTTTATGCCAGTACCATACTGTTTTGATTCCCGTGGCCTTCAGTTTTGAAATCAGGAAGTGGAAGACTTCCGACTTTGTTCTTAAGATCGTTTTGGCTATTTGGGGTCTTTTGAGATTCTATATGAATTTTAGGGTGAATTTTTCTATTTCTGCTAATAATGTCATGGGGAATTTGATAAGGATTACACTGAGTCTGTAGACTGCTTTGGGTAGTGGTGACATTTTAACAATGTGAAGTCTTCCAATCAATGAACTTGTGATGTCTTTCCATTTATTTGTGTCTTTTTGAATTTTTTTAACAGATTTTATTTATTTATTTGACAGAGAGAGAGTGTGAGAGCACAAGCAGGGAGAGCGGTCGGCAGAGGGAGAAGGAGAAGCAGGCTCCCCGGCTGAGCGGGCGATGGAAGTGGGGCTCGATCCCAGGACCCTGGGATCAAGACCTTGAGCCGAAGGCAGACACTTAACGACTGAGCCACCCAGGTGCTCCTGAATTTCACTCAGGAATATTTTTTAGTGTTCAGTGTTTAAGTCTTTTTTCTTAAAGATTTTATTTATTTATTTAGCCCCTGAGGGCAGTGGGGAGGGGCAGAAGGGAGAGAGAGAATTCCAAGATGACTCTGCACTGGGCGCAGAGCCCAACATGGGGCTTGATCTCACAACCCCGAGATCATGACCTGAGCTGAAGGCAGACACCTAATGGACTGAGCCACCCAGTCAGTCGCCCTATCTGTTCTGTTTGAAAGGTGCTGTTCTGGGGCGCCTGGGTGGCTCAGTCGGTTAAGCGACTGCCTTCGGCTCAAATCATGATCCCAGGGTCTTGGGATCGAGCCCCGCATCGGGCTCCTTGCTCAGTGGGAAGCCTGCTTCTCCCTCTCCCTCTACTTGCTACTCCACCAGCTTATGCTCTCTCATTCTCTCTGTGAAATAAATAAAAATTCAAAAAAAAAACAACCCAAAAAAGAAAGGTGCTGTTCTGTTTGAAAGGAAACACTGTCAGCCCGAGATCAAAGTTGAGTTCTGCATTATCAAAATCCCAACCAAAGTGGAATTCAGAAACAGTGCATCTCTGATATGGCAGCCACGCCAATGATAATTTCTTTTGTTTTCACTTATTTATTTTACCCTTACCACAGCCAGGTGCTGGAGATAGAAGCAATGATCTCAGCTCTCACTTGGCTAATGGGCATCTTATGGAGATAACTGATGGCCCAATAGAGGCAGGTCCTTAATCACACCTATTGGAAGGCTCCCAGGCACCACCTATTGGAAGGCTCCCAGGCACCCGTGATTGCTCACCTTCTCTCTGCAGATTGCTGGGCCAAAGGGCAGGCTGCAGCTGCCATGGCTCACTGCTGCCAAAAGGCCAGGCTCCTCTGGGCAGAGGCCTATTCTGGTCTGAGCCTCCTGATGAATCAGAAGTAAAAACCAGGACAAGGCAGGCTGTCTGTTAGAATGAGGACTATGCAAGCCTGGCCACTTTCAAATGAAATGGATTCTGTGGAAGGATTTTTGTTTGTTTAGAAAACTAACACTTATTGTTAGATTGAAGGTGTACTACAGGTTTCTAAAAATGTGGCAGTGAGAATACCAGCATAAAAAAAAAAAAAGAAATTTGAGGGGAGCCTTGCTGGCTATCGGTAGAGCGTGTGACTCTTGGGGCTGTAACTTTGAGCCCCACACTGGGTGTAGAAATAACTTAAAAATAAAATCCTCAAGAAAAGAGGCTCCCGGGTGTTTCAGTCAGTTAGGCTTCTGCCTTCGGCTCAGGTCATGATCTCAGGGTCCTGGGATTGAGCCCTGCCTCTGGGTCCCTGCTTAGCGGGGAGCCTGCTTCTCCCTCTCCCTCTGCTGCTCCCCCTGCTTGTGCTCATTTGCTCACACACTCTCTCTCAAATAAATAAATAAGATCTTAAAAAAAAAATCCTCGGGCGCCTGGGTGGCTCAGTTGGTTAAGCGACTGCCTTCAGCTCAGGTCATGGTCCTGGAGTCCCGGGATCGAGTCCCACATCGGGCTCCCTGCTCGGCAGGGAGTCTGCTTCTCCCTCTGACCCTCCCCCCTCTCATGTGCTCTCTCTGTCTCTCTCTCAAATAAATAAATAAAATCTTAAAAAAAAATCCTCAAAAAAAAAAGAAAAAAGAAACTTGAGCTAAAAACAACCTGAATTCATCACTGGCGATATTACATAACAATTTTTGTGAATTATTTTTTAGTGTCTTCAAGGAAGCAGGTCTTCCCTGAAAGAGAAAAAAAAATGATGCAGTCATAGCCAAAAAAAAGGGCAAATCCATATATGGTGTTTATTGTGTGCCAAGCATGGCTCCACTCTATACATTTATGTATTAATTTACTTCTCACAACACCACTATGAGCTAGTTGCAAATGGAGGCTCTGGTCAATAGCAGCAGAGAAATTAAAAGCAGCATGACTCCATCCTTAAGGCAATATAAGACCATATTCTTGCGTGCCAGGAACAGAAGGGGCCTTGGGATTTCCACAGACAGGTCAAAGGGAGACCCTGTCCAGGACTGGGCATCCCCGAAATGTTCTTCACTGACGTTTTATGGCCCTTTTCCAGGCCTCCCCTGACATCTCTGAGGAACTAGCTTTGGAAGACATATTAAGCTGAGTCCCTTTCCAGAAGAGAGCTTCTTCTTGGTAACTTTTTCCAGGCCTGGTGGGGAAAAAGGGCCTCCTACTACCACATGAATAAGAGAAAACTGGGCTCACAACAGAAACTGAGCTTGTTAGGTATTGTGATTTTTCTGAAGGGAAATAAAACCTAGTGCTCTTGATGGACCCCCCCCCCAAAAAAGTAGCATCCATTAGGGATGGACTTTGATGGTAACGTTCATAAATGTGGCAAAAACTCCCACACCTTGCCCATCCTTACAAATTTTCCCAGGTGAGGGGCGCCTGGCTGGCTCAGTCAGTTAAGCGTCTGCCTTCAGCTCAGGTCATGATCCCAGGGTCCTGGGATTAAGCCCCGCATCGGGCTCCCTGCTCAGCAGGAGACTGCTTCTCTCTCTCCCTGCTGCTCCCCCTGCTTGTACTCTCTCTCTGTCAAATAACTAAAATCTTAAAAAAACCCAACAACACAAGTTTTCCCAGGTAACTGCTAATTATCTCATTTGACCCCACAAGGAACCTGCCAAGTAAGGGAAGCAAGCATTATTTCCTCCCCTTTCCATGTCGGAAAAGCTCATTTACTCACCCAGGGTCTGCCTGGTTCCGAAGCTGGGGCTCTTAACTGCTCTTTCTTACCCTGATTAATCACCTACCCCCCCTCCCCCGCAGTACCGTCTGCCAAGCTCTAGTCGGTAAAACCTCAGAGAACTCTCCTCATTCCCGGGAGACCCCTCCAAGACTGCCAGACCCTTCGTGGGGTTCAGGCAAGATTCTCATACGTGCCTTTTTGGCAAGGGGCCTTGGAAACTTCATTAATTCCAAAAGAGACTTTTTTTTTTAAGATTTTATTTATTTTACAGAGAGGGCGAGAGAGAGGGAGAGAAAGGACACATGAGCAGGGGGAGCGGCAGAAGCAGGCTCCGCTCTAGGCAAGGAGTTCAATGTGGGGATCCATCCCAGGACCCTGGGATCTTGACCCCAGCCCAAGGCAGACGGTTAACCGACTAAGCCACCCAGGTGCCCCAAGACTCTTGATTTTTTTTTTTAAGATTTTATTTATTTATTTGAGAGAGAGAGAGCATGAGGGGGGGAGGGTCACAGGGAGAAGCAGACTCCCTGCTGAGCGGGGAGCCCGACGCGGGACTTCATCCCGAGACTCCAGGATCATGACCTGAGCTGAAGGCAGTCGCTTAACCAACTGAGCCACCCAGGCGCCCGAGACTCTTTTGATTCTTAAAAGCTGCTCTCCATTAGCCCTCTCTGATTAAGGCAATCAGGTTCAACTCTAAAAGGTGTTTTGTTTGGTTTTGCTTTGGGGAGAGGAAGCAGCCTGTTTAACATCTTCTCCTAAAAGAATAAATCTGTATTTTTATGTCCAGACCCCGACTGGATCAATTGATTTTAGAGATGTTTTTGCTCGTATTCATCCAAGTGCGGGATCCCACAAAACAAGATCAGTTTGGGGCTGAATGTTTGTGAAGATTTTATTTAAATTCCTCACCGAGTACTGTTTAGACCAATTCTGAAGAATCGTCTCAAAACTATATGGGATTAAACTCAGTTAAAATCTATATACGATTCCTAGAAAAGAAAAGGCAAGTGGAGAAAGGACCGGGTAAGGTTTCCGACATGTCTAGTTTTTCCTTTGGAGGCAGAGGGAAGTTGGTCATTAGCCTATTAGATAATTTGGAAGCAAGTTTTGGAAAAGACTGGAATCCGAGTCAGGGCTTCACGGGTTAAATAGGCCTTGTCACATCGGCCGTTCGAAACTCCTCCTCTCGAAACTCCTCCTCCCGCAGTGAGGTGAAGATATTCGAAAATCACCCCACCGCAAACTCCTCCCCCTGCGAGGAAACACATAGAAATGCTGCAAATGACTGGGGCCCCGCATGCATTTGCCGCCCGAGCGCTCGAAGCCCCGGTTTTCTGCGCGGACTTTTCGGACCGAAGCCCGGGCTGGCACTTTCGGGGGCGGAGGCTGGGAGCATGAAACCCGCGGGCTGGGGGCTGTGCTGGGCCGCCGCCCTGCTTCTCGCAGCTACGGGGACGGCAGGTAAGGCTGGCTCCAGGCGCCCGCGTGCAGTGGGGTGACCCCTTGGTAATTCTGGGAGCTGCGGAAAATCACCCCATCCTTGTCAGATGTGTGGGAAAATGGCACGAAGTCCTTTCCAAACGGCTGGAGGGAGTGTTGAAGGGATCGCGAGGTTTGGGGTGTGGGGGAGTCACGAGAAGCGGGGTGAGGCTTTCCCCATAAGTCTCCGCCGGACGGGAGGACCCCCTTGTCTTCCTCAGAGCGGCACACGGGGCTCTCCAGCTCTCGGGAGGCAGGGACCCCCCCACCGAGTTGTTCTGGGGTGAGCAGTAGCAGAAGCCCGGGGGCTCGGCCCGGGGGGCGGGTCCCTGCGGGCGCCCTCGCGTCCACGCGCGGACAGGAATGCCGCAGGCGGCTCAGGTGGCTTTGTAGCCCGCGTGGAGCCCTGGGTCCGACGCGGAGTTTCCTAGAGGCGAGCGCACTCACGCTTCGGCCGGCGGCCACCGCCTCCAGCCCCGCCTCCGGCCCTGAGGGCCAGTCCCCGAGCTCCCATTGGGCGCGATTGGAACACGCGAGCCTCGAGCCACTCCCCTTGGCCAATGAGGGGCGGTGGATGCGGGCCGGGGGCAGCGCGGGGAGGGGCTGGGACACCCGCTGGGCGGGGCTCGAGGTGAGGCTGGGGACGCCCGCCGCAGCTAGTTCGGCTGAGGGTCGGCCGGCGTTCCCTCGCCGTCGGTCCGGGGCGCCTGTCACAACGCGTCCCGGGCCCCCGGGGTCGTCTCCGCGAGCCTGGGCGAGGTGCCCTCCGCGATCTGGGGCGAGCCCATTTAGTTCTGCAGGCCGCCCTCGCTGCCCCGGCCTGGGTAGTTCACCTACGCGCCCCCCAGAGCCTCGGTTCCTTCCCGAGCCGAAACGTGGCCTCCCTCGGTCGCCAGCGAAGGGAAATTCGCGGAGACCTTCAACCGGGGCAGGGACCGGGAGGAGGCAACGTCGGACGGATCCCTCAGGGTGGCCTTTTTAGTTCAGAAGCTGTGAATGGGTGTAGTTGAGCTGTCCGCACGACGATGTTTCCTTTTTGGGGGGGGTGGGTCCGATTTAGATTTGGTGAAGAGACTACTGGGTGCGTGATCCTGAGTTATCCAGTGGTTTTAAGTGAGTTGCCAGAGGCATTTGACCTCGCCCTGGAGATGAGCTAAATGGTTCTTTTCCTATTTAGAACCAGAGCAGCCCCTGAGAGAATTGGGATTATCTGATAACAGGATCGCCGGAAACTTTTTTATCGACGGGAGGGGAGGGGCGGCTTTGTGCGGGGAGCTGTGAACTCTTGGAATTCCTATCCGTGACACATCAGTTTTCTCTGAGGGGAGGAAGGAAGGCTGCTGCCCTATAGCTCAGGGTTATTGCGATAACTCTGCCACCCAGTTGTGTGAAGAGGAGGGAGTGGGGCTTGTCAAGAGGCCTTTAATTGACTTGCATTTCAAAAGCTGATGGACTCCATCCCTAAGAGGAAATAATGGCAGTCAAGTCTTGAGCAAGATGCGAGGTTTACTTTAGTTTCCGCTCTCTTTGGGGTTCTGATAGAACTGCAGCAGGAGGAGTTTCTGGCCAGTGTGACCGGGCTGGTTAACCCTTGAAGCCCCGACTCGGATTCTGGTCTTGTCCAGAGCTGCTGCTCCGGGGTCAGCTGCTTGATTTGTCCAGTTTTGGTATTCCTTTGATGAGCTGTGCCCCCAAATTTGGAAATGCACCTCCCGAAAGATCTCTTTCGATTCTCTCAACTCTGATTTTTTCATCCCTAAGGGGAACTAATGACGGTGAAGTCTTGAGCAAGATGTGTTGCTTTACTTTAGGTTTCTTTATCACTGGGTAGCCTCCTGTCTTCTCAGGGAGGCTCAGAGTCCTGATGTGTTCGCCAGACTCCTGAGAGCTAGCAGCTACTTCTCCTCTGGTGTTAACAGGATGATGTATATTTGTAGCAGCCCTGGCTGCTGTCTTTAAAGCATTTTGGGGGGTCGAGGGGGATGGGATTTCTTGTTCTTTTTCCTTGGAAATGGGAGTTGTTGGAATCTGAACTGCATGCCTTCACTTAGCCATTTCAAAACCACTTAACAGTCGTGTGCAGAGTATCAGGTATGCCCAGGGCACACCCAAATTCAGAAAAGTAGAGCATCTCCCTAAGAGCTGTGTCTGTTTTAGCAACATGAGCCAGGGAGATTCATTGGTCATTGCTGGGCATATTTTTCTTCCAGGGCAACACTGGAAAAAGACAGGGAGAACTTTTTTTTTGGAGACTGAAGACCTTTAAGGGGAGTTATGTAGATCATTCTGTCTTTCCAGGATATTCCTGCCTTGATAAGATCCAAATCTAGATGCCTTTATTGCTTAGTGCTTTGATGGCCCTTCACATTTCTTGTTAAGTACATTAATAGAATCCGTACTTTCCCTGGATGTCAATCATGTGATATTTGTTGATAAAACACCGTGGAGGTAACTGGCAATGAACAATCACGGAAACAAACCTCTCCCCAAAGGAGCTGACAACAAAATCTTCCACTGAGATCACGCCTGAGTAAAATGCCTTGGCATCACCTAGTTTGGAAAAACACACGGGTAAATTGATTTCTTGTTCATATTCAGCTGAGTCTGTTAGCGCCAGCCATTTCTTTTTTTCAAGGAAACGATCCTGTCTATAATTCTGATTTTCCTGAGCAACAACTATCTTCAGTAGCATGGGAAAGAAAACATCGAAAGCATTTACCACCTCATTTGTGTGCTGGAGAGAAAGCAGAACTGGGTCTTCTCCTTTTCTGGCTTGTTCCTGGCTTGTTACATGTGACAAGAGAGATTTAAAAGCTAGAGTTTAGAGATTTGGGCACTGGGGGGTGTGGGTGTGTGTGGTTCCTGGGTAATTTTAGGCATCCCCAGCATGAGAAGATACCAATGGGGTGCTCCAGTTTGGCTTTTACTGGACTACAAATGAAACTGACAAGGAAAACACAAACCTTGCTTCAGCAACGGGGCGAAGCCCTGAGGTTTCTTTGGGCGGTGGTGGTGCTTGGAACAGGACTGGTTCTGTCCCCTTGCTCAGAATGGTGTTGTCTGCTGTGGGGACTCCCATCTGATGTCCTGTCACTAGGTGCTTGCTGTTCCTGATCCCTGTCCCCAGTAGCAAGGCCATGGGATTTATTAATTTCCCAGCTGACTGTTTCCCGGCTGCACCTGTAACAGTGAAATCCATTAGCTTTTCATTCAAACGTTATCCAGAGCTGTTGGCCAGCTACTGGATGACCTGTCCTGATAAAAGGTAAGGGTGGGGTCTTCCTGTTGGTGAGGTCTTCAGCCATCTTTGGCTAGCAAATATTTGGAGTGTTGGGGGGGAAGACTGATGTCCAGGGAAGGGGTTTATTATTATTATTATTATTTTTTAAAGATTTTATTTATTTATTTGACAGAGAGAGACACAGCGAGAGAGGGAACACAAGCAGGGGAAGCGGGAGAGGGAGAAGCAGGCTTCCCGAGGAGCAGGGAGCCCGATGCGGGGCTCGATCCCAGGACCCTGGGATCACGACCTGAGCCGAAGGCAGACGCTTAACGACTGAGCCACCCAGGCGCCCCGGGATTTATTATTCTTTATCCTGCTTTAAAGGGCTTTAAGGTGTTATTACTATTTCCAGTCTTTCCGGTGGCATGTTTTGTTGTTAAAACTAAGGCTTTGTGCAAAGGTTGGGAGGGCAGAGCAGCGGATTTGTGGTAATGGAAGTTGTGATCCCCTAGGGGATGAAGGTAGGACAGAAGCGCCTCCTCCAAGGTCCTTATGGCCAATGCCCTTTGCCTGAACTTCCTTTTTAATTTTTTCTGAGAGTCCTCAAATTCCAATTGCTTTTTACCTACTCTGTGGGCCAATAGCGAGAAGTGAGTCATATCCGTTTTTGGCACAATTACCATTCAGCTGTGAGTCAGTGGGGTGTGGGGTGTACTGTGGAGGCAGCTCCGAGGGAGTCATCCTGTTCAGATCAGTAGTTGGGCAATTCCATTATCAGTCTGTGTAACCACAGCACATTCCAAAGCTCAACACATTCCCTTCTCTCTTATTTTCTCTCTCTTACTCATTCTCCTCATCACCTAGGCTGTCCACCATGGCCACCTCAAGCATGGCCTCCTTGTAATCCAGCTTCCCAGTCCTTTGATTCTTCCAAGCCCTCCTTGTATTTCTCTATCATTATCACCACTATTCTCCTTTCAACCCCCCTCAGATCTCTTCTAATATCCCCTGACTGGTTCCTAACCTCTGGCACGAGCACGGGACTTGCACTTTGAAGACCCAGACTTTGTTGGCTTTTATTTATTTATCTTTGAATTTTCTTTTAAGTAATCTCTACACCCAGTGTGGGGCTCGAACTTAGGACTCTGAGATCAAGAGTCGCCTGCTCTTCTGACAGAGCCAGCCAGGTGCCCCTGTTTGCTTTTTAAAAGGAGGTATAGGGGCGCCTGGGTGGCCCAGTCGTTAAGCGTCTGCCTTCAGCTCAGGTCATGATCCCAGGGTCCTGGGATCGAGCCCCGCATCGGGCTCCCTGCTCCGCGGGAAGCCTGCTTCTCCCTCTCCCACTCCCCCTGCTTGTGTTCCTGCTCTCTCTGTGTCTGTCTCTGTCAAATAAATAAATAAAATCTTTTTTTTTAAAGATTTTATTTATTTATTTGAGAGAGAGAGAGCATGAGAGAGAGCATGAGAGGGGGGAGGGTCAGAGGGAGAAGCAGACTCCCTGCTGAGCAGGGAGCCCGATGCGGGACTCGATCCCGGGACTCCAGGATCATGACCTGAGCCGAAGGCAGTCGCTCAACCAACTGAGCCACCCAGGCGCCCTAAATAAATAAAATCTTTAAAAATAAAAATAAAAAAATAAAATGAGGTATAACTGGGGCACCTGGGTGGCTCAGTTGGTTAATAGTATGCCTTCGGCTCAGGTCATGATCCTAGGGTCCTGGGTTCGAGTCCCACATCAGGTTACCTACTCAGCGGGGAGCCTGCTTCTCCCTCTCCCTCTGCCTGCCGCTCCCCCTGCTTGTGTTCTCTCTCTCTCTCCCTCTCTCTCTTTCTCTCTTGCTCGATCGCCCTGTCAAATAAATAAAATCTTTTAGAAAATGAGGTATAACTGACATACTATAAAATGGACAGATATTAAGTGAACAGCTCAGTGAGTTTTGATAAATGTCTACCTCCATGTAACCACCTCCCATTAGGACATAGAACATTTCTAACTTCCTAGAAAGTTCTCTTGTGCCCCCTTTCTAGTTTAATTACCACCCCTACACACCAGAGGCAACCACTAATCTGAGTTTTATCATTAGAGATTGGTTTTACCTGAACTACAACTTAACATAAATAGTACATACCTTTTTTTTAAAGATTTTATTTATTTATTTGAGAAAGAGCGGAGTGAAAGAGCATGAATGGGGGTGGAGGGGCAGAGGGAGAGGGAGAAGCAGGCTTCCCACTGAGCAGTGAGCCCGATGCGGGGCTCGATCCCAGGACCCCGATGCGGGGCTCGATCCCAGGACCCCGATGCGGGGCTTGATCACAGGACCCTGATGCGGGGCTCGATCCCAGGACCCTTGGAACATGACTGTAGCCGAAGGCAGACACTTAACCGACTGAGCCACGCGGGCGCCCCCAGAGTACGTACCCTTGAGCAAAGGAAGCCAGACACATAATGTTTCAGAGATTCATCCCTGACGGTGCGTTCACCAGCCATTTGTCCCTTTTTATTGCTGAGACGTGTCCCGTTGGACGAATACTCCCCCTGTCTGTTTTTAAGCTGATGTTTGTTACATCAGTATGTGTGCGGGGCTCCTTTTTGTTCTGTTCCTTAATCCTCAAAACAGTCTCACAAATAGGGACTGCTCTTCTCCCCCATTTTACAGATAAAGAACTGAGACCTGGAAGGATTAAGTCAGTAGCCCAAGTCGATCTACTTCAATGGCCCAGAAAGCCATTTAAACCTAGGTCTGTCTGACACCTCACTCCACGGCCTCTCAGGGAGTCTGCATGGAAGGGCTGGGTGAGCCATCAAAGTAGGAATGATAAAGGGGCACATATTTGAGAACTGCAAAACATGGATGCATACATACACAAATACAGACACTCCTCATTTTTTTTTTAAAAGTTTGATATATTTAAGTAATCTTTGCACCCAATATGGGGCTTGAACCCATGACCCCGAGATCAAGAGTCCCATGCTCCTCAGACCCATCGAGCCATGTGCCCCCAGACACACCTCACTTTATAGTGCTTAGATACTGCCTTTCTTTACAAATGGAAGGTTTTGGCAACCCCTTGTGGAGCAAGTCTACATTTTTCCCACATCTTTGCTCACTTCCTGTCTCTGTGTCACATTTTGGTAATTTAGTGTAAACGTAACTTTTATATGCACCAAGAAAACAAATTCATTGGGCTCGCTTTATTGCGATATTCATTTTGGTGTGGTGGTCTGGAAATGAACCTACGATATCTCCACGGTATGGCTGTATGTAAATAATTAGATAATAAATTAAAACTAAGTAAATAAAGAGTTATTTGAGTTAAAATAGCCTTTTTGGGGAGGGCGCCTGGGTGGCTCAGTGGGTTAAGCTTCTGCCTTCAGCTCAGGTCATGATCCTAGGGTCCTGGGATCGAGTCCCGCATTGGGCTCCCTGCTCCGCGGGAAGTCTGCTTCTCCCTCTGCCTCCCTCTCTCTCTCTCATGAATAAATAAATAAAATCTTTAAAAAAAAATAGCTTTTACACAATGGAATATTATGCAGCCATCAAAAGGAATGAGATCTTGCCATTTGCAACGACGTGGATGGAACTGGAGGGTGTTATGCTGAGTGAAATAAGTCAATCAGAGAAAGACATGTATCACATGACCTCACTGATATGAGGAATTCTTAATCTCAGGAAACAAACTGAGTGTTACTGGAGTGGTTGGGGGTGGGAGGGATGGGATGGCTGGGTGATAGACATTGGGGAGGGTATGTGCTACGGTGAG